>NC_065442.1:4635087-5235087 GCF_024364675.1 Aethina tumida
AACAACAACATCAATACTCGATAAATCCGATGTTGAATCATTAATGGACTCTAAATTGACAAACATTATTCCAAGTCTTGAGAAAATGCTAAAGGATTTACACGATCGTCTAATTGTAATTGAGAAACAACCGAAAATCACAGAATCCTATTCCACTGACTTTATTGCACTCGAGGGAACGTTGACGGCTAACCCTTATAAACAAAATGATTATCACGTTCAGTTAAGTAGCGGTTTGACAGAGTTCAAAGTTCCATTGGATTTAACTATAAAATCAATTGCATTTATATTTCCATCTACACTAACCCTCTACATTGATGGGAAAAAGTTAAACAACCCCCTCATAAATATTATCGGTAAAAAATTTAAAAAAGGACAATCTATCATAATAACACATTCGAAACCAGGTAGCGTAGGTCAAAGATCACTGGTAACTTTGCTTATTAACTTACCCTTAAATAATTAAAAAAATGAAAAAGCAAAAGAAAATTATCAACGACACCGCAGCAGCAGCAGCAGCAGCAGCAGCAACCACAGCCGCAGTTATCAATTACAAACGTGAGATTATTAATGAATTACACAAACCGGCACGGAAAACTTTTAAAAGACGACATGTAATAGTGAAAGGTTTAAATGATTTGTATCAGGCCGATTTGGTGGAAATGATACCGTATGCACGACAAAACAATGGATTTCGCTATATTTTGGTTGTTATCAATGTATTCTCTAAATTTGTATGGGCCGTTCCGGTTAAGAATAAAACCGGCAAAGACGTAACAAAGGCAATGCAAAAAATTCTAATTTCAACAAATAATGTCCCCGTCAATCTACAAACCGACATGGGTAAGGAATTTTATAATAAAGATTTTAAAATGTTAATGAGCAAATTGAAAATTAATCACTATTCAACGTACAGTTCGAAAAAAGCATCGGTAGTCGAACGTGTTAATCGTACATTAAAATCGTTAATGTGGAAAGAATTTAGCTTTCAAGGCAACTACAAATGGTTGAAAATTCTACCTGAAATCGTGTTAAAGTACAATTCAACTAAACACACTACAATTGGAATGAAACCGATAGATGTCACAACTAAAAATGAACAGCCACTATTGAAAACTGCATTTAATCACATAAAAATCTATCGCGGAAGTAAATTTAAAGTGGGCGATAAAGTGCGTGTTAGTAAATACCGAGAGGCATTCAACAAGGGCTACACACCGAATTGGTCCAACGAAATTTTCACCGTAGAAAAAGTCAATTTGACCCATCCTACAACGTATATTTTGCAAGACGATCATCAAGATCGAATAATGGGTGGATTTTACGAACACGAATTGCAACTAGCAAAATATCCCGACATTTATCTTGTGGAAAAAGTCCTTAAACGAAAGGGCAATAAGGCCTACGTGAAATGGTTTGGTTTACCAACCAACCAAAACAGTTGGGTTAATAAAAACGATTTGTTGTAAACAAAGAGAGAGAGAGGGGTGGTGGAAGAAGGGAAGTGGGGGGGTCATGAAAAAATTAATAATTTTATTTAGATTTATTTCACAGTCTAGTAGCGTCGCTCGTAGAAATAATAGTAATAATAATAATGATGATGATGATGGATAGTGCTGCTGATGCTGATGCTGCTGCTGCTGCTGCTGCTGCTGCTGCTGCTGCTTTTCAAACTTGTGATGATATTAAAAGTGATGGTATGAGTCAAGGAGGAGGAGGAGGAGGAGGAGGAGGGGGAGAAGGAAAAAGAAGAAAAAGAAGAGGAGATTATGAAAACCTGCAAGATGATGATGGTGATGATAATTATGATCCATCGCAAAATCTTCTTATAAAATCCACTTATGATATCAATCAGACAACTCAAATTACATGTGGATTGAATAAATTCAATAATTTTCGAATTGTTATAGAACTGCAGGATAAATTTAACAGAGATATAAAAATTTCATTTACTACAGTAGAATGGGATGATCTCATGGAAATATTGTCGGAGGCGATATGTGAAGACTTTATACAACTGAACAACAACAACAACAACATTATGAGAGAATGTTATGTTAACGAAAGCATTTATGTTTGTGTCTCATTAACCAATGATCAACATCATTATCATCATCATAAAAAAATAATTAAAATATGTGAAAAATACAACATATTTTTCGATTTATGTGTGTCAGATGTGAAAAAAATTCTAAGTACATACAAACATCTTGTAGCAAAAAAGGTGAACCTATTAAGAAATCTTAATTTCTACGAATATTATTATAATGTATTACGAAATTTAAATGATCTGTATAAGAATAGTGATGATGGTGGTGGTGGTGGTGGTGATGTACCTTGGATTAAGGCATTAGAAGTCTTTTCCAATGTTAATGACAGTCTTGAAAGTTTCTGTTTCACCGAATGTTTGATATTTTTCAAGGATCAAGTACTATTGGATATGGAATATTGTAAATAATTTAAATAAAGATATAAAAAAAAAACAACAGTGTTTTTATTAACAATTTTATTATACATACATACATACTATATATTATTATTATTATACATGTGTAAAGATATATAAAAAAAACAACAGTGTTTTTATTAACAATTTTATTAATACATACATATATTGTTATTATTATTATTATTATACATATGTTTCTATACTATAATGCCCCCAAGATAGGGTAGCAAAATCATCATCATCAACATTATTATATCTTTTATCATCAAAATATGATAAACCAATTTTTTTCTGTGTAATACTATAAACATTATGCTTATTTGATCTAATTAAATTTTGATTGATATATAGTTCATTTTTTTTATTTAGACATTCCACATAATCATCAAAAGTTATAGAATTTTTCATAATATTACTTTTAACTCCTTTAGCTTTTTTAACGCATTTAACAGATTTGTTATTACTATCATCATCATGACAGCAGCAGCTGCTGCTGCTGCTGCTAGTGCTGCTACCTTCAATAAATTTAAATGAATACATTTTAGATCGCAAACCAACGAAATGAGTCATGATGTTTCCATTTAATTCATCCTTCATTAAACCCACCACTTTTTTATTAGTCAAAGGAATATTGTAAACATTGTTTGCATGATAGTCACTGGTATCAAATAAATTTAAATTTAACTTGATAAAATCCTTATAGACATCTTCACATTCAATTCGATATATAAGACTGTCTGTATCGACATATAATAATTTTAAATTATTATTATTAAAATGAGGAATCATTTCCTTATAGTGAAATTCGTAAAGACATACTTTTGATAAGTCTAAAATTGACATGCCAATGTAAAAGGGCTTATTAAATACCACATCTAATTTGTTAAGTTCTATGGCTATTAAATTTTCATGGAAGATGGTGCGACTATGAAAACGGGGGCTACTAATCAAATTTTTGGCACCATAACGACCCTCCCAACATGTAACCAATTTAATATTTCGATATTTTCGTACGTTTTCCATTGTTTTTCCAAACACTGCATTATTCATCAGTTTAAAAAGATCTTTTTCAAAATCGTTTCGAGCTCCCTGTCTAAACATTGTATTTAATTCGATGTACGGTTTTAGCCAACAAGATTGATTAAATTTTAAAATTTTATGAATTCTCTTCAGCACCAGACCAAAACGCATCACTTGCTTTAAATTTCGATAATGAATGACGTAATTCTTCTTAGGATGTAAAGTGACAAGTAGTTTAGGTAATTTTGAATTTGGTGGTATAAGAGATTGCGGACAAAATGGCAGATCGGAATGTGTGTCGTGCAAGTGTTGAGGATAATCCAAATCAACTTCTAAAATATATCCAATATCCGAATCGTCGGCAACTTGTAAAACATCGAAATCACCATTGACATCGATCCATTCGAAATTTCTATAGGGTAAAGGTTGACACATTGCCCAACCATATAAGTTATTTACGTCAAAGTACATCAAAAATTTACTTGGACTCTCTGAATCATAATCTTCATTCATATATTTATTATTAGCAGTCGCATATCTATGAGAACATTGACTGATTCCACCTCTCAACCCCCTCTCCACAAACAACACAGTATCGACATTTTGAATTAATTCCAACGAACATTTAGTATAATATAACATAGCATCCCAGGAATATCCTGGTAATGTATAATAGTGTGCAGGATCCAATTTATAATTTTTATGACAATTATTGCGAAACTCTTCAAATACATCCGTTAATAATAGTACGTCAGTTTTTAAATATAAGTCCGAATACTCACCTAAATTTTTAATGTTAAATGCACGCCAAACGTTTTGACAATGTAGATAATCCTCATTGCTAAATCTATTACAATCGTTTAAGTGGTTTGTAAAATGTTCGATGGATGGTAAATGTTCCATCGACAATTTATTATATGAATCCAAATAGTCATATGGAAAATGACCCTTTTTGTATAACAAATTTAAATTTTCATCAGATACATTCGCAAATTCCGTATCTAGAATGGGTTTCGTTTCTAAATTTGATGCCAACTTTGCCAAACTTGTCGACATAAATCTAAATGAATCGATAAATCTAAATCTAATATTTGTATTCTCATCAACAATTGAAAAAGAAATGTATTTTTCCTTGTTTTTAGGCAACACAGTTATTTTTTTATCAAAATTTGCCATTTCTTTTATTATAAAATGTCCATCGTAACCGGATAAGTTGTGAAAGACAATTGGAATCATAAATTTGGTTTTATAATTTAAATTACAATGTTGATGAGCCACACCGCGAAATTTTCCTGTAAAATGACAATGATCTCGAACAACAATTGAATGTTGCATAAAGGGAACTTGACAAATATGACAAATAGAAGATGATGATGATGATGATGATAAATTATTATTGTCGATCATGGGTTCAATATGTATCATTTTTTCCTTTACAAATTGAGAAATTGTTTTCAGTTGGTTATTAAACCAGAGCATACAATCACTCTTGCTACGATAACTTTTATAAAATGATAAACTATCGTCATATGAACACTTAACATAAAATCCTACATTAAACAACTCATGCTTTTGATAACGTCTAGTATTAATCAAATTTTCACCGTCATCATCATCAGTAAATGGTGAGAGAATTGTTTCGAAATCAGCATAAATAATGAATGGAACTTTTTCCTTATTAATATAATTTCTAAAACTTATATATTTGTAATCTGGAAAACTTATTTTATATTTGTTTTTTTTATTACAATATTCAATGTGGTCTTTTAATTTATTTGTATTACTAAAATAATTTAAACATCGATCGCAAATGTACACTTGATTGTGACTATTGGATAATTGACACGATACTAATCTTGAAAGATTTTTAATATAGACATAATGATATCGTAAATCATCATCATCATCATCATCATCAATTTCAGATTGATTGTATTTATTGTGAAATATTAATAGATTAACATGTCTATATAATTTTTCTTCAGTCAAACGACACGGAACCACCATCATGGAACTATTTTTTTTCTTACCACCCTCATCCTCATCTAAAGTATATACATTAATAGATATTTTATTCATTTTTTCAAATTTTTCAATGGCTCTCATTGAAATTGGAAACTCAATGTTAGATAAATTTAAAACTTCATCAAAATGTGGATATGAGGATGTTCTATATGGTTTACCTCGAGGTGGAAACAGAGCTGAAACTATTGACCATGCAAAACAAAATTCATCTGAATTTTGAACATTAATACAAGCTTTTCTATTTTTTATGAATTTAGGTAGTTGTAAAAAGGATGAACCACCATTTCCCATTTCATATTTATTCACATTTATTTCAAGGTTTAAAATCCTATGTAAAGCCCATCCACTATCACGTTCTTGAAACTCTTCTAATTTATTCAAAATTTTATCTACAATATGTTCAACAAACCATTTTTTTAAGTCAGACCCTAAATCCAAAATCTCATTTTTAGTATTGAAATATTTAATTTGACTTTCCCCATTAGAATTAAGAAATGCGCCGCTAAAACAGGAGTTTAATTTTATTATCCTATGTGTTTTAAGCAATTTTTTAATATTACGTCTAAATAAAAGAAAGCTATCATTGAAAAAATGAATAACATCTTTATGTTGCAAATTAATAATAATACCTGTTTGTATGCGAGAATTAAAGCATGTATTTAACGTTTGCCAACAAACACGATTTTTTTTTTCTTTTTTATCGCATCTCGTGGCATCATGTTGTTTAAATATCAATTGTTTTTTATATGTTTTCATTAAGTTTATATTAGCATATAACTTTCTTTTTGTGCTAACACTTAAATCTTCTTGTCTTATCGTTTGCAATATTAGTTTAATGTTACTATTAATTATTTTTTTCCATTTTTCAATTTGTGATTTACTCATTATAGTAACTGCATGATTAATTGTATTAACTATTTCATCGCATACATTACTAATTTCACAGATATTATTACAATTATTGGTTATCATATTTTTACAATTAAAAATAAATTAATTTTCTATTATTTCAATATCAACCGTATTGTGAGGCAAGTCTGCTTTATATATAAGTGAATATTTGTCAGGTTTAAATTTGGAGATTTCAGCCTCTACTATGGGTACTAGTCTTTTGGGTAGATAAACTATTTCATCATCCAATTCAACTTGTACTGTTTTTCCATATTTACTGTCCACTATATGCATATCCCTTATAATATATTTTTTTTGTTTTTCCAAACTTCTTATTGGTGAATATTTCTTCAATTGAACCTTCGAATTAATTGCGTTTACATTCATTGTTCTACAAATATTTATTGTAACTAAAGAGACATATAAAACACACAAAAAAATAATAAAAAGAAAAAATACTTACATTTTTATGTTTATAACACAGACAGATACAAACTCAAATACAGACAATTGCAAAATTGTTGTCGATGGATATTTGTTTCTCTTCGAACTGATTCATTTCTAAAAAATGTGTTCAATTTATATCTGCATGCTCCCCCAGATGCTACCTACCGTTTTTTCTTTTTTTAATAAAACCCAGATTTTAAAGCAGTACACTGCAAGTGCAGCTGCTGTACGATTTACACTGGTTTTTAATTTTTTTTCTATTTTGCGGACCATATTTCTATATAAATAGCGAGCCCAGACTTACAGAATTACTATCATAAAAAATATTCACACAGTAAGTGTATGTACATACGTATGTGCTAACCACAACAACAACAACAGCAACTGCAACCGCAACAACAACAACAGCAACAGGAACCGCCACAGTAACAGCAACTGCAAACGCAACAACAACAACAGGAACCGCAACAGCAACAGCAACTGCAACTGCAAACGCAACAGGAACCGCAACACCAACAGCAGCAAAATGTATATCAAGTACATTATAGATATGGATGGGTTCAACGTGAACAAAGAGTTTCTTCCCAAAGAATTGGCTATACTAGACACGGATACTGAACGTACGTATTTACATTATTTTAAAGTGGGTTCGTTCAGATCCCTGTCTGATAAAGATCGCCGAACGGCGGTATGGTTAAGGAATCACCTGCATGGATTAGATTTCAAAGATTACAAAGATGATTTGGAATCTAATGAAATTTTTTCTATATTGGAGGACCTTTGCCGTACCGCCGAGTCTGTGAATGGGAAGATAGCTTACAAAGGTGGTACTTGTGAAAAAGCTTATTTAAATAAAATAAATTATGGACATCTAAGTTTTAATATTGAGGAACTTGGATGTCCAAAATTAGATATATTAATTAAAAGTTATGATCACAGTGCCACCGTAGCTACTGATCAAAATTGTTCACGGCACAACCAATTGATTAGAACTAAATCACCTCCCCACTGCCCACAAATGGAGGTGAAATATTTCTACGAATTTCTTAAAAGGAATAATTGGTTGTGCAAAGGAAAAGAATACTCATGATGGTGTAAAGATCTATGGTGGGGGAGAAAACAAAAGTTCAACGAATTCAATAAATACATGATGCTTTATTGATTTTTTTCTCAGTATGTTTTTGATGTATCCTACTACTACTACTACTACTACAACTACTACTGATAGAAGAAAAGAATTGATATTTAAAAGTGAAATACATTTGGGAAAATTGAGAAAACTTCAACAAGACATTAATTTATATGTACTGAAACGTGAGTTGTTGATGAAATTAAGAAACTTAAAATTATAAATTTGTATGATGAACCAAGCAAGCATGGAAACAGTGAGTGAAACGATTCGCAAAATAGAACAACTATTAACGGAGAAAGAAAAATCATTGTGTTACTGTATTAAAAATAAACTGCTTTATATTAAAAAACAACTGGAACATTGTTATGATGATGGGGAGTCATCGGAGCAACAGCATCAACAGAAATTTCACTTTACTGGATGTTGCTGGTCCACTCCAGACGCCATCGACGGTCCCGACACATGCAATTGTTTTCACATAAGGATATGTATTCAAAAAGCCAATGATCTGATCGATCAATATAAATAACTATAACGAAGTAGTAGGACAAGAAATAAACGTATCATTTTAATATCGAGGTCAACTTGTTCTATATGTATCTGGATCATTGCTCTTAATAAACAGGTGTACGTGCTTCAAGGTACTCCGGTACGTATTAATTTCGCATTCGCAGTCAAATATGCACAACGAGAACAACAGAAGCAGCAGCAGCAGCAGCAGCAGCAGCGACGGTGGTGGTGGTGTTAGTGCATGATAAAGGTGCGTGCGGAAATTATCATGAATATTAGAACTAGAAGCCAAACAAATAAGACTGTTAAAAAGTTAGAAAGGTTTTTAAAAAAATGGAATAGATGTAAAGGAAGAGGAACAGCAGCAACAAGAGCAGCAGATTTTGACAGAAACAAAGAGCAGCAGATTTTGACAGAAACAACACATGGATGGATGAGTTGGAGGAACTGAAAGAAAAAATAAGTAAAGAAAAATTTGATTATCTTGTAAATTTAGCACTGTACTGTTCTTGTGGTTGTGGTCAATTATTAGATACTTGTCAGGAATATATAAGTAATAATAATAATTATAATTATGTACCTTACATTAGTAATGTTGGATTAGTTAATTTTAAAGAATTAATAGACATAAGTGATAGGATTTGGGATAAATATGCAGATTTTTTATGTCAAAGGAAACATTGAAGATGGTAGTGTTGGAGTGGAGGAAAAGACTGTGGAATATTATTATTATTATAATTGTGTATGTGTGTTGTACCTTACATTAGTAACGTTGAATTAGTTAATTTTAAAGAATTAATATACAGATTTTTTATGTCAAAGGAAGCATTGAAGGTTGTGTATGTGTGTAATTAATAATAATAATAATTGAAATAAATGTATTTAAATAATTGTGTGTGTTTTATTATGCTTTTTTCTTCTAATTCGTCGTTGAGTGGGCGGGGCTTTCTATATAAGTCACACATGTTCAGTGACATCAACTTTTTTGGGGGGATAAGTCACATGTCAAATTATTCACGCATTCCCATTGCTCGACAACTTAACTTTGCAAAATTTCAAGAGTTCTCATTGGCCAGGAATGCAAATAAAACTAATTCCCCATTGGTCTCCATCCACAACAAGTAACACCCCCTTACATCTCATTAGTCTACAACAATAGACCACACCTCCAACAGAGCAGGGGGCGTGGCATCCACACAAAAGGGGAGGGGCGAGCGCTGTGATTGGTCAGTGGGCCAGAAACCGCTTTACCCTAACTACTACAAGGATTCATTTTAATGTGTTTTTGGTTTTACATACGATACTCATTATTTCCTTGTGTGTATTAATTTTACCTCATTTATCCTATTTACTATGTCTATTATTGACTTCGAAATTTCCACTTTTTGATTTCGGTTGGGAAACGTTAGTACCGGGCTGTTTAATCGATCGTCTCTTGAGTTGCTACGTCTTGTGTTCATGGGGTAATAATGTATGACCTATTATTCTAGCGTAGTTTAAGTTCTTGCTTAACGATAGGAATCCATTTCAATAATTCCCAACTGCACATAATTAGTTTCTGTTCCGTTCTGTACTAAACAAAGTGTAATTGCTTTTCCTCTTCCTGCTATAGTATAGACCCATTTGTTGTCTCCTCCAATCCGAATAAATTTGTTAATACAAGTCCTTATATTCTGATTGGCCCTCCAGTATATAATGACCTATCCACATAATAACACAAAAAAGTGAATTAAAGTTTTAAAGGGGGTATTCTAGTGTAGAGACATGAATTTTAGGTGATTTTTAAAGTGTCGTAAAAAAATGGCAATCAATATCCATTTCTTTATAAATTATTTATTAATGTTACAAGAGTACAGAAAAAAAATAAAATGAAAAAATTTAAAAATTAGTAGCTGATGAAGTGGGGGGTCTCAAAAAATTGGCACATGACAAACCCTCCTAGCAATCTGAAATAAAAAAAAAGATTATTAATTTAGAATAATGTCGCAATTGCATGAACTAGAGACAAGTTAAAATATTTTTTTGTCAAGATGGCGACAATTTTTTTACCTTTTTCATTTTCTCGAATTTTTTAAAAATAGTAAAAATTGAAATTTGGGGGTAGTAGTTCATACTCGAGAGAGGTCTATAAAGAAGATTCTTTGAAAATTTTAAGTGAATCGGTTCAGTAGAACTCGAGAAATCGTGGGTATCGTATTGAAAGAGACTGTTTTGAGAAAAACGCATTTAAAGTTTTGTGTAGTTTTTCGCTGTCAAAGTCGTAAAATGACTGTACTATACTATATGACTATACTTACATTTATTCAATCTGCCATTCCTGCTTCATACATCGGACCTTCTTCGACTTCGAAAAAACTATTTTCCGCGTTTCTCTCTTCCAATCGAGCAGTTCTGGCCTCCTTTGAAGCGTTGGATGTTTGTATTTCGGAGTAGTCAATCCGGACGTTGTCTCGTCTCACAGCAAATGAATGAGCTTCCTAACCAATTTTAATTCCTGTAAGCATCATCATTTTTAAAATAGGAATGAAACCTTAAAACTACAAACAGCAATAAATGTTGCTATCTCAATTATCTGAGCTCCGGAATGAATATGTTTTGGCGCAAAAGTCCAAATCAACGAGTTTAGAGACTCGTTATTATCTTGAGTTTCTGAACCTAAACATCGAGTTAATAATTTCTCTGATGATAAACTCTCATAAATTGGTTTTATAATTAACTTTATCACATAGAGGAAGATTTTCATGTTAAAACTCCTCTAAGGTATCCTCAGATGCAGCTTTTTGCCACGTACACCAACTCGCCGCACCAGGTGGGCAATACATATGTTGCGGATCTTCATCCGTAGAACTATTATGGTAACAAGTAGCCCAAACTGCATTTTTCATGTCTTCAACAGAGTCAGGGTGCCGGCGAATCGCTAAACCATAATATGAACGCAATTTATTAATAAATTTATCAGTTAATTTGCCTTTGAAATTCTTTTTTTTTTCTACTAATGGATTACTATCATTAAAAATAATCACCTTCAGTAAGCAAGGTCTGGTAGTACGGAGTTTTGAAGGTGAGGTAGAACTTCCCATAGATTCCTGGTGGAAGGGCTAACAGAGTTTCTTTGCCATTTGTATTATATGAAGTTCTTAAAGCTCGACATTACCTATTAATACATTAGGAACTGCTGAAACAGGATTTCTTAATTCTGTAACAGTTTTCCAGTGTTCGGGCAGTGTGATAAAACTGACACTAACTTAAACTAAAACTATTAAACAATGTATTTACAGTTTATGTACACGGTACTAATATTTATTTTCAATCCGTGTGGTTATTTATATCTATCGCTCATGACTGTCGGTTTCAATCGGACTGTCTGAATGACTTTTTTTTTGCCTCCTGTAGCTCACTGATGAATCACTTTGGCACGATTTAGATGTGTCATCAGCAAATAGAATCAACAATCAACTCAGTTTCATCTGGAGTTGGTATATCATTGATATAAATCAGGAAGAGTAGTGACTCCAGGATTGACCCTTGGGGTACTCTATTTGTAACTGTTATTTACTGGAAAAACTCCCCCCAATGTATGTTTGTTGATATCTATTTGTTAAATAACTAGTTATAAGATTAATACTCGGTGTCACTACTCCATAGTACTCTAGTTTGGAAATCAATGATCGGTGGTTCACGCAGTCGAAGGCTTTACTGATGTCACAAAAGTTAGATCCAACATACATTTTCTTCTCAAAGCCATTGATTATATAATCAATAAGATTTATACAAGCTTTGGTGGTACCTTTGCCAGCCCTAAATCCATATTGGTTTTTTATGAACAGATTATTATTTTCAACATATTTTGTGAATTGTGATCTTAGAAGTTGTTCAAATATTTTGGATAAAGCAGGTATCAACGACATGGGTCTATAATTGTTTATATTTCTTACATCCCCTTTCTTAAAAACTGGAATAACTTTACTTGTTTTAAAACAGTCCGGATATATGTGTACCTTTATACAATAGTTAAATAATTTAGTCACAGGCGATATTATTATGTTTTTGATATGTTTTCACAATCGGACACTAATGTTGTATATGTCCCTACTAATTTTATTCTTTGCTTTGTCAAATGCTTCCCTTACTTCAATAAAAGTTCAGTGAATTTGAAACGTTCGGTGGTTTTGACCGCATTATTTGGATATTCAGACACCGTTTAATGAGGTTTTAGCTGGGAACTCAAAATTTGATTTGCTATGTTTGCAAAAATCATACAGAGTTTCTTTGCCATTTGTATTATATGAAGTTTTTAAAACTCGACATTACCTATAAATACATTAGGAACTGCTGAAACAGGTTTTTTTAATTCCGTAACAGTTTTCTGGGGTTCGGGCAATGTGAAAATAAAACTGACTAATTTAAACTAAAACTCTATAAAGAATATATACACTATTTACAGTTTATATACACGGTACTAATATTTATTTTCAATCATTGTGGTTATTTATATCTAACGCTCAGGGTTGTCAGTTTCAATCGGACTGTCTGACTGACTCTTCTTGTTTTTTTTTTCCTCTTGTACCTGCCTAGGTGGTTCCGGGGGTAATAGTTCACCAGTCCCGAGATTTTGGGATCTTCATACGAATCATTATACGCAGAAATATCATTATTTTTTTTTTATTTTTCCAAAGCTTACATCCTTGACAGAAACTAGATTTGACAACTGTATCAACAATTTTCTTGAAATTGCTACTACTGTTGTAACTCCGAATAGAGAATTAAAACCTCTTTTTTCCCCAAGTCTCATCACCAGAAACAGTAAATTCCGTTGGACTTGCATTTGAATCACAGTCTGAAATTAAATCTTTTTCTTCATATACAGCTTTGGAAATGACGAGATTATAAATTGCAGATGCAGCTAAATGTATGTTTTTGACAGAAGTACTCATAATCCTTGAGATATATATCCATCAGACTAAAGAAGATGTTGATTCCTTCCCTCCCAAAATTCGCATGGCAAATATTATTTTTCGATTCACTTCAAAAGGATTTTTCTTTGAATGGACATGATGGTATATATTGTACGCTCTCGCAACTGTAATGCAAATTTAAAACCTAGTCCACGTTGAGCCGTTCGTAAGAATTTAATCTCTATTGCATGTAGAACACAAAACTAAAGAAGAAATTGCTGATAACACGGTAAAAAACTCTAAAACACAGTAGCCATAATTATTTTCTATTATTACTTCTTCATCGTTTGATTTACTTAACCACACTGAGGAAGAGTGGAGGCAGGTTTCTTCCTTTCAACTGTGACGCAGAGACCCACCACGTGATTTGTCTACGAGATGGACCAGGGATAGGCATGGATGACTCTGAAGAAGAGTCGGAGGACAAATCCTCTTAAGGATCGACCTCAGAATCAGAAGAAGCAATCCTAATCTTCTTCGGCTTAGAAGGAGGGGGTGTGGCACTATTGGGCCGTTTTTGGGTGGAAGTTGCTTTAGGAGCGGAGGCCTTGGCCTCGACCAGGGATCGTACAGAGCCAAGCTCTTTAATAAGGGCTGCGATCTGCTTCTCCTGGACGGCAATCTTGCCCTCAAGAGACACGATGATCTCTTTTTGGGCAAGAAAAATTTCCTTCTTCTTGGGCATCACGAAGAATGTCCAAGAGAAGGGTACCTGTAAGCTACTAAAGTATCTACTTTACATGCAAAGCGTGTCTAGGTCTAAAATGAAATTCAATTATAGTTTATTTCATCAATTTCAAATTCAACAGTCTTGCAATTATAAAAATCACAATGATTGCCAAAGGTTTTAATATGTTTCAAAAAACTAACCACTCCTCCCATTTGTCTTCTGATCCTCAACAGTTCTTTGTATTCCGATAATTTGTATTAATTTTGTTCTGGAGTTTCTGCACTTGCTGACTATGTCCCTCCTGTCTGTGAAAATTGTCACATTGCAGCCTCTATCTACCATTATATTCTTTATTTCTTCCGCTGCTACTAGTACTGCTGCGGTTTCACTCTCGCTTACTTCAACGTTCCCCCTATAACTTCTCTTTATCTCGATATCTCGATATATATACTTTTAGATGCTCATCCATATCGATCCATATCTTTCTGGAAGTAAATAGAAAAGGTTCACTCCACATCCACTGAGATAACTGGGCAGAATTTGAACTTGGGTGCTATGTTAACACTTACAGTTTCTGGCAAAAGTTCTGCTGTCCCTTTAATGAAAGGATTTGTTTGGATAGATTAAGTCGAAGCTAGCTGTTCTGTTTTTCTGCCTTATTGTTTCCGCCTCTTTTTGACTTTCCCTGTCCTGTCTTCCTAATTCGTCCGCTCTCTTCGTGTTTTCGTTGCTGTTTCTTTTGTTACATTATATTTTCAAACTCCTCCCGTTTGTCTTCTGATGTCCCTCCTGTCTGTGAAAATTGTTGCATTGCAGCCTATATCTGTCATTATATTCCTTATTTCTTCCGCTGCTACTAGTACTGCTGCGGTTTCTCTCTCGCTTACTTCAACGTTCCCCCTATAACTTCTCTTTATCTCGATATCCTGATATATAAATTCTAGCTACTTGTCCCACCATTCTTGTCGTATTCTATTGGCCTTCTTTAGCTTTAAGGTTTCAAAACCTAGGTATTTACAATTTGCGCAACACTTCCCTTTCTTCGTGCAGTGTCTACCCTCGTGCTCTCCCGAGCAGTTGTAACACACCACATTCCAATCTTCTTTGCAGTATTTTGTTACATGACCGAACCTACAGCACTGTGATTTTCTCTCACATATCAAGTTTCGCCATTAATTATTTCCACCCCTTTTCTATTATTTTCCCAAAAATTCCCCCTTCCACCTTTAATATGATATTCTCTCATAAAGTTTCTGCACTTGTATCTCTTAATTGTTCTAATTTAGTAGAATATGGGGCACTTGAGACAGACAGCGTAGGTGTGACGTCACGACTCCCCCCTCCCCTCCGGCGCCAGTGGGGCACTTGAGACGAACAGCGTAGGAGTGACGTCACGACCCTGTCGGCACGTGCCGCCCATCTGTTTGGGTGGTTGCTGGCCTTTGTCGGCAAGTGAGCACGCGCCACCCCTCTGTTTGGGGCGGTTTGTAGCCTTTGTCGGCATGTGGGCACGCGCCACTCATCTGTTTGTGATGGTTTATAGCCTTTGTCGGTATGTGGGCAAGCGCCACCCTTGTCGTGGGCCACCTCAGACCAAAAGCGTAGGTGTGACGTCACGAGTGTATGATATGCGCACCTTTCGTGGGCCACTTCAGACCAAAAGCGTAGAAGTGACGTCACGAGTGTATGACATGCGCACCTTTCGTGGGCCACTTGAGTCCAAAAGCGAAGGAAGACGCGTATGCGCGCATTTGTTTATTTTTACCTGTTCGTGGGCCACTTCAGACCAAAAGCGTAGAAGTGACGTCACGAGTGTATGAGTCGTGGGCCACCTCAGACCAAAAACGTAGGAAGACGCAAGAGTGAATGAAAATGCAATTAATTTATAATTATGATTTATTACATATTAAAAACAAAAACATATCAATAAGTTAACAATTTATTATTATTATTGTACATTTATATTACAATTTATTATTGTACATTTATATTACAATTTATTATACATTTTGTTATTTCGATACATGAAAAAGAGGTGAAAAAGTTCTTTCTTTCGTTGTTGCTTTCGAATCCCAGTCGTTGATTGGTGCAAATACAGTGTTTCTAAACAGAAAACATACATATACAATATTAATTATTCAATGGTAAATTTTGTAGTGATACACCTTTTTGTGACTGATTATTTGACTGAGGCTCATAAGTGTAGTTGTGGTGGCTGTGATCCATTTCTCACCCGGTTGTACGCGTTGAATATATTAAAAACAAAATAGACAAATTGTATGTACCATATATATCTATATAATATTAATAATTCAAAGTTACCTTTTTTTTATATTATTATATTAATTTTTAATTTCCACTTAATTAGTTCCTAGGGATCTTGTACCCGAATGGCCGAGAACTGTTGTCATCCATGAAGAGTCTCTTTGTTGAATTCGTTCTGTATGTCTTTGTCTCCTCTTTGGTTACTACACGATGATCTTTTGTCCGCACAAAGTTCATCGACGTCAAACGAATGGGATCTGTTTTTTCTAGAACCATTTGTTTAATTTTCCCATAATTAATGAACTGAGAAGCGCTGTATGTTAAGGCGATCCCTTTCACCTTACAAACATGTTCGATACACTGCTTCGTCGTTGACCACACCGAGTATGCGTAATTTTTAGGCCCGCCCGAAACAAATTCCGTGATGTAGGAACCGATACCGTATACCTCCAGCTCATCGGTCATGTCTCCAATGAATTTTCCAGTCGGGGGATCTGGAAAATGGTTGCTTGACACATAGATAACGGAATCGGTGTCGTAGTATAAAACCCGTGTATCCAACATCTCTAGATATTCGTACAACTTCAAACGGGCCTGTGCTGTAACAAAAGCTGCAATTACCACATTCACAGTAGGCAGAGATTCCACAGCCTCGTCGGCGTACTCCCAGTTGATTACAACAGTTTGTTCATTCACAGGAGTTATACTGTTGACATTCTTCGACGGATGCGCAAGGAGATCAAAGCATTCCTGAGGATCGTTGACGATGGTTGTTTGTGGTTGGTTTTCACGTTGTCCAAACTTTCCCCAGAACGAATTCAACATTAATTTGGCGAGGGATCGAAGACCAGGGTTATTTTCGATGCGTTCCGGTGTTAGCTTCACTTTTTCAGCTTCTTCAAAATCCACCAGATATTGTTGTTGTTTCACCACATCGTTTATGCAATCCGCGGGCCAGACGGAGGCTTCCTGTTTAATTTTGATGAATTTATTCATCATTTCTATGAATAAACCAGGCTGACCCGCCGCATGGTTGTATTGACGCGTTTCGTATGTCCATACTTCAAACACTTCCACAATCCTGTAGCCTTTTTCCAATGCTTTCACGACTTCTGCAATTACCCATGTCCCTGTGAACAATCGTTCTTCCTCCGTATGGCAACACTCACGCTGCTGTGAACTTTCACCACAGCTGTTGCAAAGGGCGAACATTAACTTTCCCTTCATCCTGACAGGGAGAACGGGGTGGTACAACTGCGCGGGTGGTAAAATTTTACATTTCACCATGCCATCTACGGTGGATAAATCAATGTCCCGGGCTGCAGATCCTACATAAATTGTGGGGTGTCCTAGAGGAAATCGGCCGTACTTGCACACAAAAGGGTACAACGAACATACATCGATGTATTTGATGCGCTCACCCTCGTTACATTTGTAGTATGTAACAGTGTTTCCGGTTCGGCCTCCATAAAAACCGTCACGAGGATTCAATGGTGATGTTGCCAACACGGGATGGTTTTCGACAAAATCACGCACTTCACAACTCTGTTTTAATAATGCGCGGAAGTTACATTCCCACATTTCGATGACTTCAAATCCCAGGTTGCGAAGTCGAGTCGTTTTAATGGTGGTGGCCTCGTAACGATTTCGCATGGTATCCATTTTATCTCCTCCAATCGATGTGTCTCGGTGAAATTTGAAACAGCTGGTGCATCCATGGAAGTAACAACCGTGAAACTCGAATACCTGACGCTGCTCCTCGTTAAAACCGTCAACTTTGAGTCCTCCTCCTACTAGGTGTTCTCGACCTGTACCGGCGTGGTGTATGGTGATTCCTCGTACGTTCTCCTCCCACAACAACCATTGTAAAGCGATAACCGATTGATTATCAGCCAATCGGTAACCACCACGGGGAATAACGGCGATTGTATCGGCTTCCAGATAGTTTCGTGCAAACACCTTATTACACGCTGATGCTATTGTTGTTGCTTCGGTGAATGGACAAACCTTACACTCGTTAAGAAGCATCGACCTAAATGAAAGACAGGCTCTCATTAGTATTTCCACGTCCGACTTGCAATATGCGACGATTTCCTCCTGGAAATTAAAAACATCATTCTGATGCTCTTGATGCCAGTTTAAAAACGTATGTCGGTCCTCGGGCTTCATTTGATTCGGACCGTAAAATTCAGCAGATGGTAAAGGACCCACATATTGCTGATTTTCCAGGGTGTTAAACAAGTGTGGAAAATAACCCTTCTTAAAGTTTCCAGCAAGGCCGAAAGCTTTAGGTAGCTTTGCCAGAGCCATTGGAAAATAATTTAGCGAGTCCAAAAATCGCACATTTCCCACCTCAGCCAAAATAATTTTTGTCCCCCGCATAATTAAGTTTGGCTTGATGTCTGTTTTGGTGAGAATATAGTTCAGGATGAACTGATGGTCGAATGCTTGACCGTTATGTGCAATCACAGTCACTCTTTTGAAAATTTTCCTTTGATTCAGCACAAAGTTCATAAAATTTTCAATAGGGTTGTTGATAATTACGTGGGTCCTTACGCCGCATTTTTCACAAAATTCCACTTCCGTATCTAAACAGTTGGAACAACACAATTTAAACACACACAATGTGGTTTCATGCACTGCACTGCCGTCGGTCTGAATGGTGTCCTGTCGTGTTTCCAAATCGTAAAATATGAATAATAAATCAGTAAGGCAGGGTTCCTTTGTGTTTGGCTGAATATAACACTGTTGATTTATCTGATGGTGTTTTTTACAGATCTTACAAAAAATTTCACCACATTCATGCCTACGTTTTCCATCGACAGTTTTAAAGCACCTTTGACACAATCGCAAGTCGGCACACACGTTGGATGTCTTCTTAATCCGTAGATGATTTTCCAAACATTTCCGGCTCCTGAAGTGACGATGACAATCCACACACTCTATTTTCTCCTCATCCTCGCACCGTGGTGATTCACGACAACACGGACCAATCCCACTGCAACGATGGTTGACGCGTGTATTGTAGGGAAGATTACATTCTTCGCAGTAGTAATCACAGGAAAACGCAGAGGTTAACGATACAATCGCGTTGTAATGTTCTTTGTGGAGTAGCAAATTAAGGGTTGGTCCTTCACTTTGTCCTTTAAAAATCACCTCTCGTCCACCGGCACCGTACTTGAACACTGTAATTCTGTATTCAGATAAAACCCTTTGGAATGCTTGCAACTCCTGAATCCCGGCACCCTCAGCGGGAATATCAACACCCGCTCTCTGGCACAGTTCCATAGCTCGTATTCCTTGTAGTTGTCCAATGTCCCGGCGAACCTGTACGAATTGTGGATCACTGGTCAGTTTCGCGATTAACACTACAAGTGCCCGTGGCAGGCAAAGGTTATCTGAATTTTTTATAACAATAATACCTCTTCTTGCAGCACATTCTTCTTCGAAACTATTATATTTTGTTTTCTGGGCACGCCCCATACCCACCGGCATCTTAATAACCGTCACTTTTATCTGAAAAGTTTCAGTGTTCACACCAGCCGAATTAGATTGGTATACTGATTGCACCAAATCGAGCACCTCATCAGCGGACACTGAATGCCTTGGTTTGAAGCGTGCCCAGGCTTCACCGCGAACAAGTTCACTACCAGAAAACGAAAACCCGACGCGATCCTCCGGATTGAGTCCCTCCAATGAATGTTGAACAATTGAGGTTATTCCGTTGCGTATCCAATTCACGGGATGAATGTTCTCCGGAACGGGGTTAATTTTAAAGGAAACAGCTCGCTGGATTAGGTTAAAACGGCCAGTCGATTGTTCAACATCGTCTACAACTTGAAATGCTTGTTGTTGTTGTGGTTGTTGTTGTTGTTGTTGTTGTTGTTGTTGTTGTTGTTGTTGTTGTTGATGTTGTTGTTGTTGTTGTTGTTCTTGCGATTCAATCTCATCTATTATGTGTAAACTCATGTTGTAGGACTCATCGTCATTATCTACAACGGAGGATTCATCTTTTGGAAAAAAAAATATAAATAAATTAATAAATATATAAATAATTTGTATACATATATATTTATATATCAATTTACCATTGTTTGGTGTCAAGCCAAGTTCATCTATAACGTAGAAAATGATGTCTGAAGATTCAAGATTATTATCATCATTATCATTCACAAAGTGGAATGCGTTGTTTTCTGTAATAAACACAAATAAATAAATAAATAAAAATAAATAAAAACAACTTACCCATGATAGCAGAATAAAAAGGTGAAGTAGAAGTCTAAAAATAAAATAAAAAATACGAACAAAAATATTCGTGAGGATGATCAACAGAGCTATTCTTTCAAATAACCGTCAACAGTGTTAATAAACTGATGGTTGATGTAAGAATATGAAAATCTGAGCGGAAGACTCTAAATATAAGACCCTGTACCACCACCATCCCTACCATTACATTTCGAATGTGGGGGCGTTTCTTCTAGGGTGGTGATTTTTTCACTTCATTAGGTGGTGGTGGTTTCCTTTTATCTATTTGGTGGGAGTGAATAATATTTTATATATATATATATATATATATATATATATATATATATATATATATATATATATATATTGTATTGAGAAAAAAAAATTTAATATTAAAAATATACGTTACAAATAAATTTGAATGTTTTTTCAATTACCACACTGTTTGAAAACATCGGTGATAAATATGATGTACCGACAACTTACCGTTTGAATTACATCTACCATTTTATCAGTACTGTGGTCCTGGTACAAAATTGAAAAAACGACTAGCGAGAGGTGATACAGGTATCAACGAGTTGGACAAAGCCTGTAAACGACACGACATTGCCTACGAGGAAAATAAATCGCTGCAGGATAGACACAAGGCAGACTTTGTTTTGGAAAACGAGGCGTGGAACCGTGTAAAATCCAAGAACGCTAATTTGGGTGAAAAAGCAGCCGCGTGGCTTGTAACAACGGGAATGAAGATAAAAAGGAAGCTCGGAATGGGTCATCGTACACAACACCAATCAAAAATTTCATTCAAGAAAGACATTGTCGACAAAATCGATAAAAAGATTTTAAAATCGGTCGACATAAAACCAGGTAGCAAGTCACTACGAAAAATCGCTGCAGCGGCAATAAAAATAGCCAAAGTCAACACTAAACGAATTGGGGGTCGAAAAAACGTGAAGATACCTAGAACAATTCCGTTTAGTTCGAAACAAGGAGGAATTCTGCCATTACTGCCAATTCTCGCTGGTTTATCAAGTCTTGGAGCATTAATGGGTGGTGCTGCCGGTGTGGCAAAAACAATAGTCGACGCGAAAAATGCAAAGAAGAATCTAGATGAACAGAAACGACACAATCAACGCATGGAGCAAATAGGAAAAAAGGGTAGTGGATTGTACTTACGAAAAAACCCAAAAGGGTACGGTTTGTTCTTGGAAAAAATTCCAAAAAACTACCGATAAGAGTGCCCGCACGAGCACTCTACGATCATGAAATAATCAAATTTGCCAAACAATTGAAAATACCCTATTTTAGAGGTGTTTTTATGCGTGACGCTCTACCTTTGTATCCTAAGAAAAACGAAAGTGCCGTCGTGAACCTGGACGATTCAACAAATTACGGAACTCACTGGGTTTGTTACGCAAAGAGAGGAAATCAAGTCAAGTATTATGATAGTTTTGGGGATTTACGACCACCGCTGGAAATAATTCGATACATGGGAAAAAATTGTCAAATTTATTACAATGTACACCCTGAGCAGAAGTTTAATGAGTCATCCTGTGGTCGTTACTGCTTGAAATTTTTATACAATATAAAACAATGAATACTTTGTCATACTATAATAATAATAAAGAAAAATCATTAATTTTAATTGAGTTTTATTTGATGACACACACACACACACGCACACACACGCACACACACATCCACAATTGCTGTTGTTGTTGTTATTATTGTTGTTGCGTTTTCTATTATTTTGTGTTAAATAAGCAGTGAGCTAAACTATTACTCAGTCTTATTTGAAACGTTGTGAGAGCAATGTCATATATATTTACTCTTACAAGTACCAGCCACATATTAAATATCGATTTTGTAAATCCTATTCAGTTGGATCCCGAAGTACAGTACGGGCTCGCCTTAATTGGATTTCATTCGTACAACAGTATTCCGAATATTGATTCAAATTGTAATACGTTTAACTACCGGAACATAGCCAATCGTATCGGATATATAGAAATCCCCGAGGGTGCATATGAAATAAGTGATATTGAAAAATATTTACGAAAGAGAATTATTCAAGATTCCATAGAAGATGAGTTAGCGGAAGGAAAGATTTTATCGCTAAAACCCTCAAGTGCGAAATATATAGCGAAACACTTGCAATTGACTTCAGCACACCGTCTTCTGTTGGGAAATTGTTGGGTTTTTCGGCAAAACTTCTAGAAACAGGAACACTTTACGAATCTGACTTACCTGTGGATATAGTAAAGGTGAAAACATTACATATCGACTGTAACATTACCACGGGTGCATTTTACAAGGACAGACCGACACACACCATCTACGAATTTGCATTGGACAGCAACCCTGGCTACGCGATTGACGAAACGCCAAGACATATTATCTATCTCCCTGTAGTGAACAGAAATTAAATTTCAAACATTTCACTGCAGATTTTGGATCAAAATTTTGAACCTGTTAATTTCCGAGGGGAGGAAATTATTATCCGATTGGAATTGAAAAAGCTCACGTAAAATGGGTTTGACTTTCGATTACTATAATTCGGACAACAACAGTACAAATCCATCAGTATATGAAAAACCGTCATCGTGTGTGAATCAGCTTAATTATCAACAGCAAAAGAAGAAACAGAAGCAGAAGCAGAAGCGCAGGCCGAAGCAACGTTTGACTCTAGACAACGTATTGTTTTTACAATCACTGGGTTACAATGTCGTCGTACAATCAGGTGTTCGAGGTCTACCGCAAACCACGGTACGACGAAACAATTCAAAAAATGGAAACTCGCACCTATTACCCATACATAAAATCGTTCAATAATAATGACGTTATTGAAATCTCCATAAACCAGAGGGATTCCTGGGTACTGATGCACGAGGCGGCAATTGTGATTGAAGGGGAGCTGAGAAGAGATGGTGGTGAAGGTGAAGTTTCACTGGTCAACAATGCTGGTGCATTTATGTTTGACAATATCACGTACGAACTAAACGGAAAAGAAGTGGACTCTGTTCGTACACCGGGAATCGTCTTCACAATTAGAGGATATCTTTGTTACAATCAAATGGATAGCAATATTTTGAGTACGGCAGGATGGTGTTACCCAAACAATCTAGTTACGACCAAGAACAAGTCAACGTTTGTTTTAAGAATACCACTGCATCATCTGTTTGGTCTATTTATCGACTATAAACTAGCTCAATTTGGTAAACACACCTTAAGATTGGTCAGAGCTCGAAGCGATCTAGATGCTATTATGTGTAAATCCTTGAAAGATACAGCACCCACCTCAGGTATCATCAAAATGACCAACATTTGTCTAAAAGCACCCATTGTTGTTCCAAATGACATGCTGAAAATAAAATTGTTGGATTCGATAAAAAATGATAAACCTATACTTTTACCATTCAGAAGATGGGAATATCATGAACTGCCACAATTAACAACTGGATCAACAAAGGAAATTTGGGGTGTGAAAACATGTACAGCTGTGGAGAGTCCACGATTTGTAATTGTTGGTTTTCAATCGGACAAAAGAGAAAATGATTCGGTTGATACGACCGTCTTTGATAATATGCACGCCTCGGAAGTACGGGTCGTGTTGAACGGTGAATATTATCCAGCTGAACGAAAGGGTTTGAATTTTGCCAAACACAATTATACCGAATCGCATTACAACTATACTCAGTTTTTTAACAATTTCAAACATGATGCATCCCAAGCAAAGCAACCTCTACTCGATTATTCAACGTTTAAGGATAATACCATATTTGTTATTGATTGCTCCAAAAGAAATACAGCACTGAAACTGGGTACTATAGATGTTAAATTGGAAATTGAATCGAGGGTCGCATTTCCCCAGAAAACAAAGGCATATTGCGTAATCGTGCACGATTGTGTTTTGGAGTATCTACCGCTAAGTGAAATTGTACGCACTGTGACTTAAATATAAGTTGGATATCGGCATCACAATGTGAATAGAACGAGAAAATATTTCATTGTGTAAACACCACAACGTCCACAACACTAGCAAACACATGGAATCCAACAAGCCTGTCGACGTCGACGTACCGGCGGACAACAACAACAACAACAGCAACATCAACAAGAACAAGGAATGTGAAAGTATTGTTGCAATGAATTGCTGGCTGGATGTTTTCGAAAATCCGTTTAGATTTAGAAATTTAAAATGTAAACCTGTAGTTAGAATAATTACACCAAGAAATGTATTGTAAAATTAATTGTGTGTACGAGTAGTAAAAATATCATAATAAAAAAAAATCCTAAAAATGACAGCAGTTTATCATTATCGATTCGACACAGGGTCGTAACATCCTTCAAACTGTTGTGGTTGATAAGATTGCAACCACATGTTGGGTGGGAAAAATATTTTGTGAGAAAACTATTTTAATGTTTGCCTAATGATTATAAACAATCCTAAATAGGGCAGAGCAGTTTATCATTAGCGGTTCGACACAGGGTCGTAAACATCCTTCAAACTGTTGTGGTTGATAAGATTGCAACCACATGTTGGGTGGGAAAAATATTTTGTGAGAAAACTATTTTAATGTTTGCCTAATGATTATAAACAATCCTAAATAGGGCAGAGCAGTTTATCATTAGCGGTTCGACACAGGGTCGTAAACATCCTTCAAACTGTTGTGGTTGATAAGATTGCAACCACATGTTGGGTGGGAAAAATATTTTGAGAGAAAACTATTTTAATGTTTGTCTAATGATTGTAAACAATCCTAAATAGGGTAGAGCAGTTTATCATTAGCAGTTCGACACAGGGTCGTAAACATCCTTCAACCTGTTGTGGTTGATAAGATTGCAACCACTTGTTGGGTGGGAAAAATATTTTGAGAGAAAACTATTTTAATGTTTGCCTAATGATTATAAACAATCCTAAATAGGGCAGAGCAGTTTATCATTAGCGGATCGACACAGAGTCGTAACACATAAACCCTTCACCTAAATTATATTTTCATATTTCCGTATTTGTAATGAATTTCTATAAATTAATTAACCGTCTATATTTAACGTTTAGTTTCGAAATGTCATCGGTACCGAGCTCTTCGTCGCCGTCGTCGTCATCGGCGCCGTCGCTGTCACCGATCATCAAGTACACCTTAGAAAAAATTGAAGAATTTATTCAAACGTGTATAGATCGGGAAAAAATCAAGAGACTTGAACTGTATAAAAATAAATTGAGAAGGTTGTTAATGTGTGCGAGATTTACACCGAATCTTCTGGTACACATTTTGAATCATGTATTTGGGCTAATCCAACGACTGTCGAGGGACCCGATACTTGTGAATGTTTTTACATATTCCGTGCAGTGTACGAAAGCAATCAACTGATGGGTTTAGACGCTGAGTTGTCTTCACACATTACCGCATCATCACCGTCCTTATCTTCGATGTCCGATTCTTCAGAGGCAATAAATCCATCACACTGTCTACAATTTTTATGTAAACCAGAGAGTTTCGATAAACTTATGATATGTACAATTGAAATGTTAGGCATTATAAGAGAGTTGCTCAAGAAAAAACAATAACTGCTTCAGTGTAAGACAAACCAATCATGCAGTACATACAACAACGTCAAAAGTTACCCATTGAAAATCTAGATTATCTTGATGACGAAGCAGCAACAGGTGTAAAAAACAGAAGGCATGGTGAATTGTTACCCAACTCATTCAGAGCGTTACTGGCTTTAATTTACGATCCGAACGGAGTACGTTTTGAAAATATTTACGTATATTCAAAAACTCTGTATCAGCCAAAGTACAAACTGCTCGAATCCGTTTTAAATCGTGTCAAAGGAATAGAATATTTTCAGTTTAGTAACAAGGATGAGTTGATTGAACCGTCGGAAGCTAAATGCAATTCGGTATTTATATTTGACGATGTTATATGTGAAAAACAGAATAAAATTCGCGAGTATTACTCCATGTGTAGACACAAGAATATCGATGCCATGTTTGTAGCACAAACATACACCAGTGTATCCAAGCAACTCATTCGCGACAACAGAAATGTAATTGTACTCTTTCGACAGGACGAGAAAAATTTAAAGTATGTGTACAACGAACATGTGTCTCCCGACATGGCGTACGAACGATTCAAGGAATTGTGCTGCGACTGTTGGAGGGAAAATTATGGTTGTTTAGTGATTATTAAAGATTTTCCTCTGGACAATAGACGCTTCCGAAAAGGATTTGATCAATATATAAAAGTGTAAGTTTAACATACAACGGAAACAGTCGTGACAATGTCGTCAAACAATACTCAGGTTATGCGTAAAATCGATGAATTATCCCGCAACATACGAAAAAAATACCAGTTACTTAAACAAGACAAATTGGATAGTGAAGCAGTGTTGGGTGAACTATTTACCCCAATTACCAAACCATTAACTGAATTGACGGCCAAATTTAAAAATTCTACAAAACAGACCACACCAGCAACAACACAGCAAAAGTTGTACAGCGACCCACCACAATTGAAGAAAATGGACGACGATGACGACGATGACGTTTCCAAACAGTTAGAATCTGAAGATGAAATTTTTTACGATCCGGAACAATCAACTTTGTCCAAGAACAGTAACAGTGATGGTTCATATGACAGCACAAACGACATGTCGACTATCGTCTACACTCCTTTGACTCGTTCATACTTGGACCTGTATTTAAATGACTCTAAAAATAGGGAGGTCGATAAAACGTACGGTGTAAAGTACGATGTAGAAACGGAGCGATGGTTGATTGGAAATTCTGAAATTAATTTCGATACCGAACTGGATCGTTTTACAATTGGAGGTCGAAAGTACGACGGACGAAAAGGCATTTACGAGTTGCTGTTTAAAAAAAGTCCCGTTTTTTTTACAAGACACGATACAAAAGCGTATTTAGAAATTTTAAAGTGTACTAATGTAAATCGAAGAAATTATGCACCTAATGGCTCTATAAGAGGCACGAATACGCTGAAATACAGAAAAGTGATTAAGCCGCTTATGGAACAATCAAACAAGGGCTCATCAACTGGCAATGGAAGTAGAGGAGGAGGAGGAGGAGGAGGAGGAGGAGGATGTGAAGTACAGCGACAACAACAACAACAACAACGACGACGACGGCAACAACGACGAGTACCCTGTAATACGTTGAATAAACCCATCGAATACGTTTATTGGGATGATGTAAACGAACTGGTACAACGTCTAAAACTATTGGTTTCGTCAAAACATGCCGGAAATAATGCACATGACAATGAGATTATTTCAATCATTGAAGAACTAAAAGAGAGTGGAATAATAAATTAAAAATTTTAATCCATTTTAATCAGTGTAAGAATGGGGCTGAACAAGTTCGGACAGTCCTCACGCAAAGAGTTCAGTAATAAGGATCATAAAAATTGCAAACCCGTCTTACTACCCTTTGAGTTTACTCGAGACGGAAATATTGATTGTAAAAGTCGAAAATTGTGTAATGTCTTGGCAGCCACGAACCTTCTCGACGCAGTAAACAAGGAATATGTAGATAAAAGGTTTGAGGATCATGAATACGAAATAATTGTTATAAAAGAGAGGATAAAACTGTAGAATGGATATCATGGCTCATGAACCGATTAGATCCAGCGACACAATCAGATAATCAGTAAAGTGCGAGTGAAACCCTTCAGTTGACAGATGGCTAAACAGACTCGACATGGTAGCAGCAACAACAACAAAAACTACAACAATCGCAAACACCACAACGATAAAATTGACCTGGTAAATGAACTACACCGACCGATGCGTATAAATTTTCCAAGAAGACAAACCGTTGTTAAAGGATTGGATGATTTGTGGCAATCAGATCTTGGAATATTGGACAAGTATGCCAAATACAATAGAAACTATAAATACATACTGGTTGTGATTGATTGTTTCTCAAAGTATTTATGGGTGGAACCATTAAAATCTAAGACGGGGACCGAGGTGGCAAAAGCATTTGCAAAAATACTGACGGACAGACGACCGAAAAATCTTCAAACTGATCAGGGCACAGAATATTTCAACAGTTCATTCGAGCGACTGATGAAGCAGCACAACATAAATCATTACAATACGTTTAGCAGCAAAAAAGCAGCGATGGCTGAACGTGTAATACGAACAATAAAGGAGAAATTGTGTAAACATTTTTCACTGAATGGAGAATACAAGTGGCTAGACGTAATTCCTAAAATAGTGTCGGATTATAACAATACAGTGCATCGAACAATTAAAATGAGACCGTCGGATGTGAACAAGGAAAATGAAGAACGTTTATACAGAGATGTGTATGCTGGCATTAAAATATGGACGGGACAGGGAAAATTTTCCGTCGGTGATTTTGTACGAATTAGCAAAGCAAAACATGTGTTTGAAAAGGGATACACTCCAAACTGGACCGCTGAAGTTTTCAAGATATTCAAAGTGGTGCACAGCAATCCGAGAACGTACATATTAAAAGATCTTGAGGGTACCATAATCAATGGTGGTTTTTATGAACAAGAACTGCAAAAGACAAAACACCCTGACCTGTTTCTAATCGAAAAGGTTTTACGTAGACGGGGTAATTTATTACTCGTCAAATGGTTGGGTTATAAGAAAGAAGAATGGATTGACAAAAATAACGTTGTAGAGTAACCTGTAGAGACATATTGAGATCTGTCGAGACCTGTTGTACAATTTTCTGGGGGTTAGTTGGGTGAGATTTCGTTATTTGTGTATGTGTATGTATGTTTAGTAGAGTTTCAAAACTCGGTCCGTGCAGACTAAATAGTGAATAAAATTGTAATAATAGATAACGTAAAAAAGAAAAAGACAACGAGATGAACTTTACGGACTCTTGTGGAACAACAGTTGTGGATATTGCGGAGCAAGGCATCAATTACAATGCCGAGTTGGATCGCATGTGGAGGAACTTTCAAGTAGAGATTCAGAAAGAAGAACATCTTTTGTTTTGCACCACCCACGAATTCAGTCATGTTTGCCAATATGAAATTGAGTGTGGATTAAGTGTTGTCAGAGACTGTACACCTGTAGTTAGAATAGTGAACACCTGTGAAGATGAAACCAACGTGTCCTTTGACATTGAAGAATGGATAAACTTTATTCGAATTATTCAGAATATTTCAACTGAGCAACCGGAGGAGATGAGCAGTTTATCAGTTACATTTCAAAAAGTGTCCGAAGAAATTTGTTTATCATACGATCCGATATTTAATTGTGTAAATTTATATCGAGCAGACAGTTGTGTACTTTTACACATGTGCGACATTGAAAATATTATTTTGTTAAATGGTATAATATGTAGTATAATAGAAATCTTGACAACGGCATTCCCCTCTCCTTTTCTTCCTCTTCATACCGATAATTGTTTGTAATTGTTAGAATATGTACGAATGTTACATTAATAATAATTAAATTTATATTGTAATTATTGTAGGTTTATCAGTTTAGTAATTATATTTGTAAAAAATATTATCCATTTTGTGAAATAAATACTGTATACTCTATTTCATTGTTTTATTTACATACATTTTAATTTACGACTAGGGCATTTTTATTGTGCATCATTGTCGTTCATTCAAGTTGAGATTTGATAACTTGTACAGACAAGTTGGATTTACTCTGTCAAGTCACGCCTACTACTACCACCACCACCAACACTATTTTGTGATTATTGGTCGGGAGGGTGAGGGTGAACTTTACTTTTTACATTTTCATTCTCATCGGTGTCATTCCATCAGTGGCAGCTTTACCATCACCATCATCATCACTATCATCATCATTAATCAGGGTAAGTACAAATAATTAATAACTTTTGTATAAATGTATGTTATATGAATATTTCTCTAAGCAGTGAACAGAAACATGGATTTGCAACAAATCAACGCTGTAACCGATCAGAACAGAAAACCCATATCCAAGCTGACCAGTCTACAGGAAGGAGAAGGTCATTTGATACTCGGGATGAGGATAGTGAATGGCACATTCGGTAAAAGTGTCTTGGTGGAGTTGGAAAAAACTGTAGTGTTTCTGCCGAATCGAGCGACCCATGTACTGGAGGCCAACATCGAGAAGTTTGAACCGGAAAAATACTTGCTTGTATTCACAGGTCAACAACTCATTGGTGGTTACTCCAAGCCACTTGCCACATTTCAAATTGTTACGAAATAATAATAAAAATTATACATTATATAAATACACAATAATAAAATCATAATTATAAATTAATTGCATTTTCATTCACTCTTGCGTCTTCCTACGTTTTTGGTCTGAGGTGGCCCACGACTCATACACTCGTGACGTCACTTCTACGCTTTTGGTCTGAAGTGGCCCACGAACTGGTAAAAATAAACAAATGCGCGCATACGCGTCTTCCTTCGCTTTTGGACTCAAGTGGCCCACGAAAGGTGCGCATGTCATACACTCGTGACGCCACTTCTACGCTTTTGGTCTGAAGTGGCCCACGAAAGGTGCGCATATCATACACTCGTGACGTCACACCTACGCTTTTGGTCTGAGGTGGCCCACGACAAGGGTGGCGCTTGCCCACATACCGACAAAGGCTATAAACCATCACAAACAGATGAGTGGCGCGTGCCCACATGCCGACAAAGGCTACAAACCGCCCCAAACAGAGGGGTGGCGCGTGCTCACTTGCCGACAAAGGCCAGCAACCACCCAAACAGATGGGCGGCACGTGCCGACAGGGTCGTGACGTCACTCCTACGCTGTTCGTCTCAAGTGCCCCACTGGCGCCGGAGGGGAGGGGGGAGTCGTGACGTCACACCTACGCTGTCTGTCTCAAGTGCCCCATATTCTACTTAATTTCTTCCGCTTTAACTGTTCTTTTAATTGTTTCTTCTAATTCCTCGATGATTACCTCGTCTTTTACTCCTTTTCTCACACCTTGTATTTCTAGTTTAGGTCTGATTGGTTTCTCCTTCTCCATCTCAATATCTTCCCTGTTATCTTTTTCCAGTTTCCTTTTAAATTTTTCATTCTCCTCTGCCGTGTTGTTTTTTTGTCACTATTGGGTTAGCTTTCATAACTTTCACAGACTTTATGTTCAGTCTATGCAATCCAAAGTCCTCGACTTTCTTTTCAACATCCTTTTTGTTCCCGGCGTCCTTTACTATTATGACTGGCTCCTTTTTCCATTCCTCCTTTGTGCTTGTAATTTGCGATTCCGTTGCTTTCCCTGCTTTTTCTAATTTCCTTTCGGTTGTTTCGGTTTTTTCGGCATAGGTTGCAGTTTTTTCTTTATTTCCTTTTTCCCCTTCCCTGTTACTGTTCTTGCTTTCGGTCTAATGTGCGAAACATCGAAAATTATATGAATGCGACGATTGTTAATTGGAAAATAGGTTTCAGAAGGGGAACTTTGATAATATAAAGAATTATATTATAATAGACAACAACTTTTATCATTTAATTCACGAGAAACAGAAGTCGAGGGTCCAAAATATAATTTATTGATACGAAAATTCAGTTTTGTTGAAGATGACTTTTCAGTGTGATATGAGTTTGCAAATAACCTTGTAACCAGATTTAGATCAAAACAAAATTCAGATAGATAGGGATTTTCAATGTGAATGATCTAAATGAATACTGAAATTTTGTTCAAAACAAAATTTTTAAAAATTTCAATATTTAATGTAAAGGTTAAGGCTTTCATGATTTACATATCTTAGTATACATTTGAATACATAGATATTGTATTATATTAGTAACTGATAATTTGTTTTCTAAGATTTCCTGGATAGTGTTGGGTGTGTTGTTTTCTAATCTTTCTTCTCGAAATTATTCGCATATGTTTTACAGTTAGTTGACTATGGTAGATCTCGCAAAATAGTGTTTCTTCGGCGCTTAGAGGGAGTGTGTTTTGTATCACCGACCCTAAGATGGGTTATTATAATCTGTTCTTTTCTTTTCATCGGTTCTTTAGAAGTGCTAAGGACGTGGCATTTAATTTCATTCAATTTTGTTGACTATTGTTTCCATATTATATATATGCCGTAGCGCAGTCAGGATTATAGGCCATTTCGAATATTAATTAATACGCAAATAGTCTTTGCAATGTAATTGGACCAACAGGTACAGGATTATAAGTAATAGTCAACCAATTAGGAGTCGTATGAAACGCGGTGATCCCGACGGTTATGCCGAGCCAAGACTTCTACTTAGCTTTCCTGACGTAACATAACTATTCGCCCTCGTAGGTCTTCTTTACCGTCACCGTCGGTTCGAGTACCATCCCCTGCTTAGCACTTCCGCTGATTCCACCCAAGTACTATATACCCCAACATTATATATATATGTTAGCTTACGTCATCACCTTCACCGATGGACCGATGCGACGTGCTCACATCTATTTAGACTAGTTTTGTTTTATAAGCAAATCTGAAGTATTTGTTTACATTTAATATTCGGGGCAGTTCTTAAGAAAGAACCAGGCAGTCAAGCTTTAGATGTCGAGGGTTAAACTACGTTTGTTGTAATAAAGCGTATTATTGTGAATTTAGTGTTTTAATCAAATTAAAAAGACAGATTAACAGTCGCTAATCTAGAGAAAACAACGGAATAGCAAATTACAAGAACAAAGAAGGAAACAAAGAAGGAGCTAATCATAAAGGTAAAAGACGCTGGGAACAAAAAGGATGTTGAAAAGAAAAAGGACCTTGGATTGCATAGAGTGAACATAAAGTCAGTTTTTTTTTTATTATTATTGGGTCAAAGAGGGGAAAAGTCAAAGGCAGTGTCGGACTAACCGACTAAAAACCCCTCTCCGGGCACCGATCCGAAAATCATAGCCTAAGAGTATAACCATATAGGTTTAGGAAAATAGGGAGAAGGAAAAAATTAAAGAGGATTGCAGCTAACCGCCACATACTAAAGAAAAGATGCCCCAAAGAGACGCAGAGGTCTAGACAGCCAAGAGACAAGGTCTCTTGTATCTGTCAGATTCACAGGGTTGGATGTCATGCAAGCATGCAATCTCCGGATTAGAGTGTTGAAAGATAGATCTCCGGAGATTGAGGGCATGTTTGCGCCGCAGCACCAAAAGAGAGGAAATGTTGTATTCGAAACAGACTTGTCTGTTACGAATATAGTATGGGACACCAAGGGCCGACCTCACTAGCCTCATGTAGGTCCCTTGCAGTGACCTAATGAGCCAAGGTGCCGCGGTGCCCCATATAGGAAGAGCATAGGTGAAGAGAGTGGACTGTCGTGTTAAAAACACGCAGCTTAACTGAAGAGGAAAGACGTTTAGAAAGGAAGAAAGATTTCAAAGCAACAAAGGCTGCTAGAGCTTTCCCCTTTACCAAAGCGACCTGGCGAGAGAAACTGAGTTTCTTGTCAAGTATGACACCCAGGTACTTGGCGCTGGGACTCCACTCGACTTGGTGATCATTAATATGGAATTTAGGTGGCAACCTTCGTCGATTTGAGAAGAAGATAGCTTCGGATTTAGAAGGATTGATCTCCAATCTCCATCGAGAGTACCAACAGAGCAGATTAGGCAGGAAGTTCCTAATATGGATCCCCGCATAAACTATACATCTGTGGGAGCTAATTAAGGCAACGTCATCGGCATACATTGCCATAGTAACTCTAGGACAAGATGGTATTTCGCTACAATAGAGATTGAAGAGAGTAGGAGATAGTTTGGAGCCTTGCGGGACACCAGCGGTAATAGTTCTCGAAGAAGAAAACTCGCTTCCAACCCTGGAACGAAAGGAGCGGTTGGAAAGGAAAGAGCGGATAGTGCCGATCAGATAAGAAGGAAAGTTTAACGAAGCCAGTTTGTGTATTAGACCAGCGTGCCAGACCCTGTCAAACGCCTGCTTGACATCAAGGAGCAACATGGTACCATGCTGCCCCTTGTTACGCCTTCCAGCCATGTCCTCGGTCACTCGCAAAAGCTGATGACCGGTACCATGGCCTCGACGAAATCCAATGGACACTATCGTCGCCACCTTCCATGCCGACGGGAAGTAGTGGAGCATTTATAATGTTAGTAAGCATTACCACCTGAATGGTAGGTTGGGGATGGTGTCTGGGCCGGGACTTTTCCGGTTATTGAGGGCTTTAAGGATACCACTGACTTCGCTGGGAGAAGTTAGGGCAAGCATGCGTCGACCGTTCTAAGGCTGTCAGGATGTCATTTAACAGCCTATCCACTTCACCGTCTATATCCCCTTAAGAGTTCAAAATCCTGCACCGCAAATCGGTGGTTTCCATTAAATAACGGAATTGCAACCAGTTGGTTTTCCTCTTACGAGGCTGCAACTGGCAACAATTCTCGTTAAGGGCCAGGGCGATCGGGTTGTGGTCCGAAGACAACACCCGGTGGTTAATGACCTCCGGCACCTCTGCGATGTTTTTGCAGAGGAAAATGGAAAGGATATCAGGTCGGCATGAGGGACTATCAGGGAAGTGGTTTGGCGCCTCGGTGGTTTCCACCGAGAACCGGTAGTCCAGTGACGCCCGCAGCAGAAAACCGCCGTTGGTGTTAGATTTTACACAGCCCCACGCTGTGTGCTTACTGTTGAAGCCCCCAGCAATGACTGTACGATGGTTGGGATGCAGGATGGACGGGAGATTGAGTCGGGAAACTCTCTCAGTCGGTCGAACATGAGCCGAGACAATCCCAAGCGGACCACTTTCTAGGGCGAGTTCGACACCAATCGACTCGCCCAGAAAGATGGACGTATCGATCCTCTGGTGCCTGATGGAGTTCCGGATCAGAATGCCAACCTCTCCACCTGCTCCAGGAAAACGATCAGCCCGGAGGATAGAGTATCCTGGGATAAAGAATCCCATGTCCGGTTTTAGGAATGTCTCCTGCAGACAAACGACATCGGCTTCAGAGTCTCTCAAAAACTCAGTGATCTCCAGGGAGTGATGTCTTACTCCCCTAGCATTCCAGCTGACGACCTTACAAGTCATCACTTTATTGGGACACAGCAGAAGCGGCCAGCAGGGGAAGTGCCCTTCCTAGCTGGGAGATATTGCTAGAAAATTGCTCCTGCATGCTAGCAAGGATGGCCAACACCTGATCCAGGGGAGATGTTGATTGGGGTTGCGCCTGGATCAGGGGCTGGCTTACAATGGGGGTGGCCGAGGGGGAGGACCTTGCAACATTGGCGGCCACAGCCGCGAACGATTTTCCAGGTTCAACGGAGCATGGCTTCACAGCTTTAGAGGGGGGATATGATGGTCTAGGAGGGGATGGACCCTCTGTCATAGGTTTAGGCCTTGGGACCTTAGGGCAGCCCCTGTATTTGCCGCTGTGATCGCCACCACAGTTAGCACATCTGGGCTTTGCATTCCCGTTGCTTTTCCTTTTACATTCGGCTGATGGGTGGGGTCCCGCACAAAAAGGGCATGCCCACTTGGCGTTGCAATAGTTAGACGTGTGGCCATATTTTAGACACCGTCCACATTGGGTGTAGCCCTTGCCTTTCTTTTCGGCTCTACAGAGACCCCCAAGCCTGCGAGTGAGCTGATCTTGAATATTTCGTTGAATGTGCCAACTCTGCTGAGGTGGACGGTCACCAGCGGCCAGAGGTTTTCCCCCTTTCTCATCCGGTACACGGCAGTAACCGGGAATCCCAGCTCCACCAGCACCGTGAACACCATTGGCTCAGTGACCGCCTGGTTCACTCCACGGATGATTACCACCAGCTGCCTGTCCACAGGCAGCGATAGGTGTGGTAGGTGATACTACTCTTCTCGAGTATTCGGGTGGCCCTGCGATGGTCCATGACCCCTTCGGGGTACACGCGGACCCCGACGACGTATTTTTTGCAGTTCTCAGCCTCACGCCCTTGGCCTTGAATTTGTTTCGCAGTTCCGGCCACACCGAGTTGTCCCGGATGTGGATCGGAACTGCTTCTGTATTTTGTTCCGCAGGCTCGGCGGTGGAAGGAGATCGGGACTGGACGGAGCCTGGCGACCCACCCTCGCTACCGGAGGATGACAGGCAGCGTGCCTTACGCTTAACAGCGGGCACCACCGGGGGAACCACTGTACGACGCTGAAGACTTTCGATGAACGCCGCCTGTACTCTCAGCGCATCCTCCAACTCACGGATGCGGCCCTTGAGTTGGGACTTTTTAGTGGGCCGGGTAGGCAGTTCCGGCGAGGAGCCACGCGTATTGGAGTTCTTGGCTGGCGAACTCCCTCCCACATTGCGTGAACGTTTATTGGCTCTAGTTTTCATAGCACTACACTAATACACAGATTCTACAACTTGGATAAGTTTGTAGAACTTATTTAAATTAGGAGGTAACTCAGGTTACCGCCTAACTAAACAAGTTTTTTCACTGGTTACTATCGGCGAAACTACGCAACCCACAGGTTGCCCCCCAAACACAAAAAGGAAACAGCGACACTCTCGCTTGTTTCCGAGTGACTCCATGGCAGCGCACAAAAACACTACCGTCCAGCACGACGGCTCACGCGAGACTGGCTGGAATAAGCGTCACACTCACTTGTTTATCACACTTGTTTTTCGCAATATCACTATGGCAGCGCGCAGAAAAACACGTCCGTTCACCACGACGGATCGGAAAGTGAAAGTTATTAAAGGTAACCGAATACTGATAAAAAACAACACGGCAGAGGAGAATGAAAAAATTATAAGGAAACTGGAAAAAGATAACAGGGAAGATATTCAGATGGAGGAGGAGAAACTAATCAGACCTAAATTAGAAATACAAGGCGCGAGAAAAGGAGTAAATGACGAGGTAATCATAGAGGATTTAGAAGAAACAATTAAAAGAACAGACAAAGTGGAAGAAATCAGAATAATTAAGAGATACAAGTGCAGAAACCTTATGAGAGAGAATATCATATTAAAGGTGGAAGGGGGAATTTTTGGGAAAATAATAGGAAAGGGGAGAATATAATCAATGGCGAAACTTGATATGTGAGGGAGAACCACAGTGCTACGATTTGTTACAAGTGCTGTAGGTTCGGTCATGTAGCAAAATACTGCAAAGAAGATTGGAATGTGATGTGTTACAACTGCTTGGGAGAGCACGAGGGTAGACACTGCACGAAGAAAGGAAAGTGTTGCGCAAATTGTAAATACCTAGGTTTTGAAACCTTAAAGCTAAAGAAGGCCAATAGAATACGACAAGAATGGTGGGACGAGCAGCTAGAAGTATATATATCGGGATGTCGGGATAAAGAGAAGTTATAGGGGGAACGTTGAAGAAAGCGAGAGGGAAACCACAGCAGTACTAGTAGCTGCGGAAGAAATAAAAGACATAATGGCAGATAGAGGCAGCAGCGCAACAATTTTCACAGACAGGAGGGACAAAGTCAGCAAGTGCAGAAATGCCAGAACAAAGTTAATACAAATTATCGAAATACAAAGAATTGTTAAGGATCAGGTTGCAGTTTTTTCTTTATTTCCTTTTTCCCCTTCCCTGTTACCGTTCTTGCTTTCGGTCTAATGTGCGAAACATCGAAAATTATATAAATGCGGCGATTATTAATTAGAAAATATGTTACAGAAGGGAAACTTTGATAATATAAAGAATTATACTATTAAAGCAGATTTATTTATATTACCTTGGTCGCAAACGGTATCTCTTACTTTTAAGCTTATATATATATATATATATATATATATATATATATATATATATATTCATAATAATTAAGTTTAAATTTCTAACCACAAATTTCTTTTTTTTGTGAAATTTAATCCAGAACACACAAATATTTCTTCAAATAATAAACAACTTTTATCATTTAGTTCACTAGAAACAGATGTCGAGTGTCTAAAATATAATTTATTAATACCAAATGCAAATTCAGTTTTGATGGAGATGAGTCAAATGTAAAGAACAATGAGTTTGCAAATAACATTGTAACCAGATTTAGATCAAAATAAAATTCAGATTGATATAGATTTTCAATGTGAATGATTTAAAAGAATACTGAAATTTTGCTTATTAACAAAATTTTAAAAATATCAATATTTAATTTAAAGGTTAAGGCTTTCGTGATTTATACATTTGAATATATAGGTATTCTATTATGTTAGTAATTGATAATTTGTTTTCCTGCATAGTGTTGGGTGTGTTGTTTTCTATTCTATCTTCTCGGAATTGTTCATATTCGGTCAGTATATGTCTTACAGTTAGTTGTCAATGGCAGATGTCGCAAAATAGTGGTTCTTTGACGCTTAGAGGGTATGTGTTTTGTATCACCGACTCTAAGACGGGTTATTATAATCTGTTCTTTTCTTGTCATCGGTTCTTTAGGAGTGCTAATGACGTGGCGTTTAATTTCATTCAATTTTGTTGACCATTGTTTCCATATAATATATATATTTATATACATCTTTGGATGATATCTTTTAGCAGGAGAATATCTCCCGCGATCCTTTCTCACTGGAGATGATCTTATATATCCCCTTGTAGCTGGAAAGAACCTTCTATATGTCCTTCTGACTGGAAGGTATGATATATCTACCTTCGTCACTGAATATATCTTACTATACCTTATTTCTAGTAGTTTTTCTAATACGGGCATGGCTAAAAACGATCGCGCCTCATGGAGGAATTTGACATCATTGAGAAGGTCAATTTCCTTTCAACTAATTCTTTTTTGTTTTAATTGCTGAACAGTTCATCTTCAATTTCTCTTTACTATCTCCTAAATTGTCTGATGGTTTATCATCATCTAGCAATGACATCAACTTCAAACTCTTTATCTTCCGTTTAAAGCATTCCGGTCCCTTGTATGTTTAAAAATTATCTTTCAACTTCTCATTGATAACTCTTAAATTAGAGGATGGTTTCTTCGGCGTAATTGGTAATTTATCTATTAGGGGCATTTCTAAAGTTTTCCGTGCTTCATCGAGGAAATTAAGCACCTCAGTGGGCAATTTTGTTTCAGATGGCTTTGCCTTAGGTGGCGATTGAAAAATGTCATCTAGTAATGGCAGTAAAGATGCATTTGTCAATTTGAATAAAAACGTACCGTTCATATTCTACATTAATTTCTAAAAACTATCTTCTTTCACTTTTGCATAGTTGTTACACTAAGAACTTCTTTGTTTGCACATAAATTGAAAACATTATCTAATATTTCATATAAAATATATCTCGAACATTGGGTAGTTCTCCACACGTTCTAAAAAATTATCTGCAATATATAATCCTATTTTCTCCAGTTACCTTTTTTCCTTGTATATTAACATAATACCTGTCTATTAATCTACAGCATCGACAGACATTATATAGGCACTAACAGAATTATTTTCTCGACTTGGCTTCCCAAAGAGTGTACGAAGGGATAATGGAAAACAGTTCGCAAGTAAAGAATTTAGGGAATTTTGTGAAAACAATAAAATTAGGCTAATACAAACCACACCGTATTGGCCTCAAGCAAACGGAGAGGTAGAAAGGATGAACAGGTCCATTTTAATAAGACATCAGATTTCATATACTAAAGAAACTGACCATAAGAAGGAATTAGAAAAATTTGTACTCATGTACAATGTAACATCACGTAGTACAACGAGGAAACACCATCCTAACTAATGTTTGGAAGAACTATTCGAGATAATATATCGTCAATACTTGATTTGATAATGAAGAAGCTAAACACAATGATATTAATAATCATAAAGGAAAAAAAGAGAAGATCAAGCAAGGAAAGCAAAAGAAAGCGAAATCAAAGTAGGTGACAAGGTACTACTACAGAATTTAATTATACCAAATAAATTGGTAAGCAAATTTGGAAAGGAGGAATACGAAGTTACCAAAAGAGAAAGATATGAGTTAACGTTATCAAAGGGGGGAAAGGACTATAGACGACATGTGACCCATGTCCCAACTAATTCTGAAGTTAGACCCAATCAAACATCGACCAACGGAACATTTGAGATATTCACCAGTCACCCAGAAGAAAGCAGGATCCCCGGAGAAGAAATCAGGCTCCCAAAGAAGAAGCTCCAAAGGTTACTCCTCTGAAGCTGAAAAAGATGGAGGTAATGTGGAGACCTATCGATAATGAATGATTAACGCTGAACTACGTAACATGCTGAATAGTGAATAGGAACGAATGGAAACAGCCGAATGTACCCGAAGTTACACCCGTTTTCTAAAATTGATATATTGTTTACAATGTTGGTATAACAATTGGCAATGGCTATTTAACTAGATTTGTTCGTTAATTTTTTGACCAATAGCAACGCAGTATTTAAATATGGCGTGGGCTTCTATCCGAAGGTGCCGAGAGGATGGAATGAAGCTAATGAATAAAATGGTTTTTTAAGGTAAGTTATTTCTTATATTTTTTAATAAATAAAATCATACTTGGATACTATGCTTTGTAATTCAATAATTTAGTACTTAAGATGTTTACTTTACAATCATATTAGAAATAAAATATCCTCAAATTTGAATAAGATGCTTTCTATATTAATATACTTTTTCTTATCTGTTGAATAAATTAATGTTATTTTGTAGGTTAAATAGTCTGCCGGACCATTGATTTAACTAGAATAGACTCGGCACTTTTTAGGTATGTTAATCTTATTATATATATTATTAAAAGTGGGTATTCTAGGTTCCAACAAGATTGGGAATGTTCGATCAATGGGAATTAGGTAGTTTTATTAAAATATAGAATTTTTTTCTGTGATTTTATTTTATAATTTTATAAAATTCAGCCATGAGTTCTCAGCCTCAATCTCTGTCTGGTTTCTGTGTCAAAGTGTGTTTCAATATATGTTATATTATGTTTCAATACATATTATAGTGATAATCCTAATTTTAAAAATAAATCGTTTTTTAAGCCACCTTCCGATTCTAAATTAAATTTAATACGGCGTTCAATTTGTCATTTTGTAATAATAATTCTTCTATCAAAACATGTCATGTCTCTGAAGACCATTTCTCTCCATCAGATTTCACCATAACAAGAAAAATTCGTCGCCTTAAACCTAAAACAGTTCCTTTGCCACCATTACTTTTTCATTCTCATACTCCTTCCACTTCCAGGGATCTTAATTTTAATGTTTTTGAAAATTCATTTTCTAATTTGAATTCTAGTCAATCTATTCCTTCTACTTCCAGAGATCTTAATTTTAATATTTTTGAAAGTTTATTTTCTAATTTGAATTCTAATTCGAATTATTTATTTTTATGTTGTTTGTTATTGTTGTTGAAGAAATTTATTGTGTTGTATTTGTATTTATTTATTTATTTTTGTTATAAATAATATATAGTATACAGAAGACTGATGTATTTTTTATAATGTACAATAAATAATTCGTAATAAAAATGTTTTAATTCCATAACTTGTATTTCTCACAATTCACCCAATGATATACCTATTAATTTGAATTTGAAACTATTCCCCGCCAATTTTGTCAAATGTCAAATACGGAAAACTACAAAGGCGACATCTATATAATAATTTAAACACTACAAATCAATTTATCGTCCAGTGTTGTTTCTCATTTTTAGTAAGAGATTGGGTGTTCTGTGGTTATACTAAAGTGTTTATGACTGGTATCATGTGCCGTTGAGATTGGGTAAAGATCGTTTTTTATGTATTTGGAAAAGTAACTCTTTTTGCAGTCTCAGGGTTGAAAAAGATTTAGTAGATCCTATATCGATTAAGCATTTTAAGACTATTTCTCATACCGGTATGACTTGATTGGCAACCCTAGTTACCAAACTTGCCATCTATGGATAACAATGAAAATACTATCAAGAAGAGTGGCGAAGTCCCCCAGATCTCCCTGCAGGCTGTGACTAACTCACCTCCCAAGGCTAACATAAAAATGGGTTGACTGAAATGTAAAATAATTTCTCTAATGGAAACTATAGAGAAACAAAACGCCATGATTAAAGAAGTAAGTGAACAAGGTTATCTCCGTCCGGTAAGTGACAATCCTAATCCTATCCTACCGCCTTTGAAGAGACAAAAAACTATGTGCTCACCAATGGAGATGGAGATTATAACCTCAAATGATTTTCTTCCTCCCCCGTCACTGTAAAAAATTGACAGTAGTGACAATGAAAGTGACCGAAGAGTGTTTTTATGAAAAAACTGCCCCTATACACATTAGGGATAACCGCACATGACCATCCCTTCAGCACAAAGTTGCCGCTGAAGATATCCAGCTGAAACGTGCCACCAACACCTCCAGTGGCGTTAGAGTCGTCCCGGCATGTGTCCAGGACTACTCTAGAATCATTGAGATCTTTGATAGTAAGGGTACACTATATAACACTCACCAACTTCCTGGCGATAGGAAGTTGGTTGTAATAATTTGTGGAGTGTTTCGAAGACACAAGTTCTCGGAACTTACTAACAAAGGTCTCCCGATAATTAGTGTTTATCGAGTGCATAACGGTGATAAAATCTGGCCGCTTGTTGCCGTTCAGGTAAAACTATATTTGACATAAAAATAGTTGTGGGTCTCAAATCTAGAACAACCATTCCATGTATAACGTTTGGGACTGCTGTTTCAGCAAAAACTCGAATTCCTCCTGTTTCTACCCAGTTAAATCTTTCGTCAACAAATCTCACTCCGTTAGATCCAGCATCCTCCCCTTCAGACAAGCTAGTAACTATTCTTGAGCATATACAAATTATAGCGGGTCAACTCGCTACTATTTTGTCTGTACTTAACCCTGTGTCTACATCTTCCGAATGAACTTTACTCTATTATCCCTTATTCCTAATTCCCATAAATATTAGCGATACTTGTCAAGTCAACAAATGCGAAAGATCCCAGCTTCTGTTTAACTAGCTAGGGAGAAGGAGGCAAATGTAATGAAACGAGATTTATTTGTCGTATATTACAATGTATACCGGACAGTATACATACCTTATGTCAATTGCTATCGGAACAATCATGAGGATAGTCGGGGAACTTTTCTAGGTATTTCTTCGTCATTTCCTGGGATACTGATTGTCCTGGAGATGGTGTGTGTATTTTTTGTTTACTTTTTAATTTAAACTGAGGAAAACCAAGGACCACGTGTCGGTGCATAAAACTTTAGTGATTAAGAATTCTGATTTCCTCGAACCCACACCACCTGAAAATTTTCAGGTGTCCCAAATTAAGAACACGGAGAGATTCAACGTAATATAAATTGTTTAAGTTCATATCATTTTATCAATTTGAATATATAAAGTAAAGTTAGTATTAATTTTAGGTGACGATGGCAATGATATATCTGTTAAACTGGAGATTTTTAAAAAGAAATTCTAGAAGCAATGTTGTTTTGGTGAATTATTGAAGGTTAGTGCCCACATTTTTATTTGATTATGATAAGAAAATACATCATATTAGATTCTAGTTTCTTTATCTCATTTTAAGTCTGGTAAGCTGGAATTAATTACATCTAGTCCATCGATGAATGTTCAATCTATACAAACCTTAATTTTATTTTCAAATAAACCAATATATTTTAATATATATGAAGAAATTTAATTGTTATTTTAAAAACAGTTTTTAATAGTATGACATAATATTACTGAAAATAATAAATATTTAACTAATTATGGCGTATCAGTATGTGTAATTACTTTTTTACTTCGAAAGGATCTGGACAGTAAATAGGAATGTATAGATTTAAAATTAGTTCAGTTAAAATTCATTTTACATAAAATTACTAATGTTTCTAGTCCTAGAACCAGTTCTTGCTGTAATATTTTAATAATGCAAAAAATGATAATTGAAATGAGGTTCTCAATGCATTAAGTTTGTGTAAACATTCAATTTATTGGATTTCTCTTTAAAATTAAGCGTTAACGAATTTGATCAATATTTTTTAATTCTAATAATGTGAAACATAGGTTTTAATTACATTATGGTAATTTCAGAAATGAATTATAAGAAATATTTTATTAATCAAAGATATCATAAAAATAATATTGATAAAGACCTGCTGAAAATTCATTTAATTTTCCATTTATGTAGATTTCGAATGTTATACAAGTTTTTGAGCATTATTTGTATTTTGTTTTCGCTATGAGGAATGAATCAAAATAGTCAAATTGGAATGTATGCGGTCGGAAATCAATTGGACCATAAAACTTAAATCGCTTTATGATCTAAAATATTTTAAAGTTGATAAAAAACCTACAAAAGTTTCAAAGATTAGTTGAAAGTAAATAATTTTGTGACTAAAAATTAGATAATTACATATATGTAAATACCATAAAACGATACCACCGATATAATTTACAGGAAACAATTTAATTAAGATCGAAATCTTACATATATTTTAATACTAATTACTTTTAGAAGAATAGTTGAAAAACAATATTTTACAAGCAGTATCTTTTGCTCAATGTTTATAGGTTGTTTTAAATTAATTAACTCATTCACTAATGTTTTGAACATCCTTTGATAAATTATCTCCAATAACTTTTTGAAAATATTGGCAACATATAAAACATTTTTCTTTATTTTTAGTAAATAAATGTTTTACTTTATAATTTATTTTATTATAAACATTTTTAACTATTTAAAGAATTTAAAATGATAATTAAATACCTTGAATCTTATTTGGTCTTTAATATTAACCTTATTTTTAATTTTATTCATGGACGATGGAATAAATGAGGTTCCCAGAATGTTTCAGTTTTCTCATGACATATGAATGATCAAAGAAAATCTGATATGAAAGAAGTGAAACCAAAGGTCAGTAAAATGGTTACTTTTAGTTCATTTAGATAGGAAATTAGGATTTAGGATGTCAGATACGGGAAACGGGTAAACAAATCGTAATTTTTAATTAATATTATTCGAAGTGCACTCCTTCACCGTAATTTGAATCTCTTTTGTAGCCGGAAGTTTGCTGGTGGATATGGCGGATGTTGTAAAACAAAAAGGCCGTTTTTGGGCATAAAATTCTTCTTCACTTTCTAGATTTGTAAGCCGACGCGTTGCCATGCAATAGGAATTCCCGACATTCTTGGTCTATTTTACATTTTACATTTTACATTTTACATTTTACATTTTACATTTTACATTTTACATTTTACATTTTACATTTTACATTTTACATTTTACATTTTACATTTTACATTTTACATTTTACATTTTACATTTTACATTTTACATTTTACATTTTACATTTTACATTTTACATTTTACATTTTACATTTTACATTTTACATTTTACATTTTACATTTTACATTTTACATTTTACATTTTACATTTTACATTTTACATTTTACATTTTACATTTTACATTTTACATTTTACATTTTACATTTTACATTTTACATTTTACATTTTACATTTTACATTTTACATTTTACATTTTACATTTTACATTTTACATTTTACATTTTACATTTTACATTTTACATTTTACATTTTACATTTTACATTTTACATTTTACATTTTACATTTTACATTTTACATTTTACATTTTACATTTTACATTTTACATTTTACATTTTACATTTTACATTTTACATTTTACATTTTACATTTTACATTTTACATTTTACATTTTACATTTTACATTTTACATTTTACATTTTACATTTTACATTTTACATTTTACATTTTACATTTTACATTTTACATTTTACATTTTACATTTTACATTTTACATTTTACATTTTACATTTTACATTTTACATTTTACATTTTACATTTTACATTTTACATTTTACATTTTACATTTTACATTTTACATTTTACATTTTACATTTTACATTTTACATTTTACATTTTACATTTTACATTTTACATTTTACATTTTACATTTTACATTTTACATTTTACATTTTACATTTTACATTTTACATTTTACATTTTACATTTTACATTTTACATTTTACATTTTACATTTTACATTTTACATTTTACATTTTACATTTTACATTTTACATTTTACATTTTACATTTTACATTTTACATTTTACATTTTACATTTTACATTTTACATTTTACATTTTACATTTTACATTTTACATTTTACATTTTACATTTTACATTTTACATTTTACATTTTACATTTTACATTTTACATTTTACATTTTACATTTTACATTTTACATTTTACATTTTACATTTTACATTTTACATTTTACATTTTACATTTTACATTTTACATTTTACATTTTACATTTTACATTTTACATTTTACATTTTACATTTTACATTTTACATTTTACATTTTACATTTTACATTTTACATTTTACATTTTACATTTTACATTTTACATTTTACATTTTACATTTTACATTTTACATTTTACATTTTACATTTTACATTTTACATTTTACATTTTACATTTTACATTTTACATTTTACATTTTACATTTTACATTTTACATTTTACATTTTACATTTTACATTTTACATTTTACATTTTACATTTTACATTTTACATTTTACATTTTACATTTTACATTTTACATTTTACATTTTACATTTTACATTTTACATTTTACATTTTACATTTTACATTTTACATTTTACATTTTACATTTTACATTTTACATTTTACATTTTACATTTTACATTTTACATTTTACATTTTACATTTTACATTTTACATTTTACATTTTACATTTTACATTTTACATTTTACATTTTACATTTTACATTTTACATTTTACATTTTACATTTTACATTTTACATTTTACATTTTACATTTTACATTTTACATTTTACATTTTACATTTTACATTTTACATTTTACATTTTACATTTTACATTTTACATTTTACATTTTACATTTTACATTTTACATTTTACATTTTACATTTTACATTTTACATTTTACATTTTACATTTTACATTTTACATTTTACATTTTACATTTTACATTTTACATTTTACATTTTACATTTTACATTTTACATTTTACATTTTACATTTTACATTTTACATTTTACATTTTACATTTTACATTTTACATTTTACATTTTACATTTTACATTTTACATTTTACATTTTACATTTTACATTTTACATTTTACATTTTACATTTTACATTTTACATTTTACATTTTACATTTTACATTTTACATTTTACATTTTACATTTTACATTTTACATTTTACATTTTACATTTTACATTTTACATTTTACATTTTACATTTTACATTTTACATTTTACATTTTACATTTTACATTTTACATTTTACATTTTACATTTTACATTTTACATTTTACATTTTACATTTTACATTTTACATTTTACATTTTACATTTTACATTTTACATTTTACATTTTACATTTTACATTTTACATTTTACATTTTACATTTTACATTTTACATTTTACATTTTACATTTTACATTTTACAAAAAAAATCAAATACTTTTCAAGGATGATATAATAAATGCATTTCTTAGTTAAAATTTGAGAAATTATATATAAATTAGTAGAGTATATGAAACAATTTCTTATCGATTAAGGTTTGCAATAGTTTCAGCTATGTATTATTATACAAATATTTTGAAGTTTTTTATTTATTCAACGCACAATTAAATAAGATATATTTTTATTTATCAAGGTTGCAGGTAATTACTTTATGTTGTTTGTTGTTATTCCAATTTTAAATATTTCAGTTAAAGAAAGATGATTCAATATGACAATTTCATTATGCATGTTTTTATTATATTTATATTTTAGATATTATGACAATCTGTGTCGAAATAAAAGGGTTCAGTATCGATTTTCTACAGCCATTGTCGCAAAATTTTGGATGAAATCCATTCTATACATTGCTTAATTAAAGAAATACCAATGCTGGTATATTCGTACTGCGGTGGTAGAGGTAATTTCTAAATGAATCGTTCGCAATAGACGGTATGGTATTATATAAGCATGTACCAATATAATTACTGTATATTTCTGCATCCTATTTAGTTTAAAACAGTTACACACTAAATAAAAATCAATATTCTAGGTTATAACGTACTGAAATAATATTAAATAAACATGTAAGGACACAATGCCTAACGCGCATATGCGAAATATAACAGTTGTAGTGTAGTTAAAACCTAGCTAGATTCTGCAGTACCAGTACCATAGCGATCTGTACGAAGTTGGTTGTGAATACTCCAGTGAAGAATTACGTAATCATGTATTTACTTAAAATAGCTAATATTTTAAGCAACAAGTATAAATTACGATTTATGTTATTTAAATTATATTAAAACTTAGATATTTTGGAGTATATTATAGGAATTTATTGATGTCAAAAATAAGGTTTATAACCTGTTTCTCCGCAAACATTGGGGTTGTTTATTTGACAATTATTTCAAGGATCCATTATCTGTGTTAAATCATCATTCTAAATTGACCATTGATACTAATATACTGTGACTATAGGGTATTATCAGTTTTTCATTTTTTCCTAAACGGAAAATAACTTGATTTAGTTGAACTACTAGTGATGCATTTCTTTCAACTTTTCCTTCTCCTTGTCCCTGACAATATTCGTTATTTTTTCAAAATAATACGATAATTCTGTGTATATCGGTAAATGAATTTATAAACTTCTATAATCTTACAATTTGCACTTCTGAGCTTCCTAAAGCTTTTAGAAAATCTTATGGAAACTTAAATATTTACGATTGGGTATTTGGCTGTCGTTGCGTTTACACTTTATTATTGTATTGTAATTTCCTTGTCTTCATTGTCATCGATTTATTTTATTAGCTGAAGTTACAGGAATATCTTTACTATCTGGGACTTACTTTATTCAGTCCACCTTCACCGCATATAATTAACGCCCTATATTCTAATGGGGTTAAATCTCCACTGGGTCCACTTTGTGTTTGATTCTGATTGGTTATAATTTTTCTATTTTATATATAACCGTTGTATCTTGCAAATGGACAAGCGAGAAATTGTAGTAGTTCACTTCGATTACTATTTGGTGGGCCATTACAGAAAATAACTCAGAATTAGAGATGTATCGGTATTTTAATACCGCTATTTTGGAGAGATATTCTTTTGAAACTGTTTGGTCACTCTTTCAGCGACAATATAACTAGTTACTAAGAAATGAGGCAATTGATTGGACATACTCGCGGATTGGAACAAAACATCAACAAGATAAACAACTAAGAAAGATATACATCCATTTATGTGGGACGGTCGGACTGCAATTAAGCAGAATCAACTATTCATTAGCAATAACACATCGTTCAATAAGTCACGAGACTAACCCAGAAATGGTCCTAGTAGTACCAAACTGGCCACGTTTCCCTAGAGTATGAACCTTTACATGAAACGTGTAAAAATTTCATGTCGATCGGACCACAAACAGCAGAGTCACTTTGTAATTTGTTTGAAAATTGGAGAAAAGCGAGCTTCGCGTGTTGATAAAACATTGTTTTTTAATGGGTAAAAACACCGTAGAAGCCCAGCAATAGCTTGAAAACATTACCCGGACTCTTCTCCATCCAAACCAACGATTTGTCGGTGGTATGCTGAGTTTAAACGTGGACGTACGGACACAAACAATGCAGAACGTTCGGGTAGGCCATTGGAAACCGTTACACCGGAAAATCTGAGTGAAGTGTTAAAAATCATAATGAAAAATTGCAAAGTGAAGGTCTGTGAGATTGCAGAAATGACACAGATATCATCTGGAAGCGTATTTACAATCCTTCATGAAAAATTGAGCATGAAAAAGGTTTTTTCGAAGTGAGTGCCGCGATTGCTTTCAGTGGAACAAAACAAGCCACAAGTCCATGAAAACAAAAGCAAAATTGAACGAGTTGGGCTTTGATTTGTTACCCCACCCCCCCGTATTCGCCAGATTTAGCCTCCAGCGACTACTGGCTCTTTGCTGATCTCAAAAAAATGCTCCAGGGAAAAAATTTGGCTTGAATGAGGAGGTCATTGACGAAACTGAATCCTAATTTGAAGCAAAGGGTAAATTCTTTTATAAACATGGTATAGAAATGTTGTAAAGGCGTTGGAACGATTGTATCACTCTAAAAGGAGATTATATTGGTGAATAAAAATGGTTTTTGAAAAAAAAATTTTGTTTTCGTTGTTAGTCTCGGGACTTATTGAACGTGTTAGATTATTAGCAATTAAATTTATTGCTCTCTGGGGATCAGTCAACTTTTATTTATCATACTGCTCTCCGGCACGCTGTGTGTGGAACTGAGTGGAACTCCGTTTTCATTAACACGGCTGGTAGAATAACTACACGTACACTTTCATTTTTTTTTTTGACCTGTTACATAATCCATACTAAAATAATCATTTCACTGGGGACCTATAGTACAACTCAGATTCACATTTTCACAAATCAAATTATCATTTACCTGGGGACCTATTCGACAAACCATATTCATATTTTGACAAATGAAATAAACATTTCCCTGGGGACCTACTGTACAACCTAGATTCATATTTTCACAAATGAAATAATCGTTTCCATGTGGACCTACTGCACAATCTGGATTCATTCATTCATCTTTAATACAATTCATAATATCAACAAATTCAAAATCTTGTTCTAGTCACACATAAATTTCATGTCCTTCAGCTTAAATTTTATAAATGCTAACACGGCCATAACATTTAACAATAATAAAGAAAATACTTAAACATCAACAAGAAAAAACTCAGCTAGTCGTTTAGGCATCTCACCTTCCAGAATATCTAAAAGATACCCCATATCACAGTCGATGGTCCATTCAGCAGTATAAAGTTCTGCTTTTGTTACGACTTCACTGAAATACGGTCTGTCACAATGATAAACTTAAGGCCCAGAAGATAATACTAGAAGTGTTTGTAAACTTGAAAGATTGTCAGTATCTTAACTTATACGAGTGGTAGTTTTTATCGCTGTCGATTGTGCTGTATTTTCATGCATCTTTCATCATATACATTTTGCCTTGAGTCCAAACAAAAGGTTTGATTTCTCAGTAAACTTGGTTATTCAAGCAATTTTCGATGAAAAATCTGGAACAAATTTGCGAAAATACTCGGCAACGTCTAACACAGTTTGGCATGGGAGCCTCAAGTAAGGCCTGAACTTTCCGTTGATCTGGGCGTATTCCCTCTGCAGAATTTCTTTACCCAAATACTCAATTGAAGATTTTAAAAATTTGGACTTATTAATATTTAGACATCCATCAATTGCTAAAACAGCTTGAGGTTTTGTTTGGTTTTACAAACCCTGTCTCCGGGTGTTGTCGGGCAAAATGGTATTTTTGGTGAGCAACTGTTAATGAAGTCGAATTTTAGACGTTCAGTTTTGTTTATGTTTTTTTGCTTTCGGTTTTATGCTGCTAACCTTGCAAAAGGGAAGGGCGCCTAATCTTTAATACGATTTCTTTATCTAACCGGAATATTTGTCGGAGTGGTTTTCAGCTGCCTTTAACGCATGATACCTTTGGAAGTCTTCGTTGCCTTTGGGCGCGTCGTCAATTTTGGCCTGCCTTCGGGAAATTGACACATAACAAGTTCTGATTTCAATTAAACACAAATATTAACGTCAAAATGCAAAAAAAGGAAGGGACTGCAATATTTCAGTTACAATTTTAGTTATCACAATTATCTCAATAATCATTTTTTGGCAATTTTAAGTGAATACTTTAAATTTTATTATTATCATTATTATATAACATAAGTTTAGTAACGTCGTATTGCAATCGGAGCCCATTTGCTGACGATAGCTTCCTCTTTTGTTGGTGTTGTCATTTATTACAATATAATTCCTTCCTCCTTAGGAAAAAGACTTGGAGAGTAGTAGGCGAGGGTTTGTTGGTTTTTGAGGATTGAGTTCTTCGGGTTCGTTTGGATTATGTGACTTGACCAAATAAGCTTTTATGAGAAATCCAATAGCGGTGATGATGATTGCGTACATCAAAAATGTATTAATTGTCTATGGAACGAGAACTGATATTTTTCTTTAGTTATTTTATGAGAACGGGAACACTGGTCGTATAGTTTTATTGGCTTGAATGGTTTGTTTCTAATCAGGACACCCAAAAATCAGTTTTGAATTTGAATGAAATCATCCAACATATTGATTTATTTCTGGTTCCAGATGACTTCATTGATATCCTTGTATGAAGGCAAGTACGGACGTGTGGTCGCGGAGCTCTGCACGTTGTAACTGAAAAATTTTTAGCCCGCTCCGACGACTAAAAAACTAAAAAATAAAATACATTTATTTAAACCTTACTAATACAAAACAATAAATTCTACACAATTTGTTATATCTGTAAATAAAATAAAATGAAATTGGCACAGCGGGTACACCGAGAACACGTAGGTCGGGTGTTTCTAGAAGGCCTTCTGTTTATAATTGTCATTAAAGTATCTTTGATATATTATTTTTTTAGTTTTTGAGACTCAGCATATTGGGGGTGTGGGTATGGGCAAAGGAAATGAAAAAAACCATTTTCAATCTCTGATTATTAATTTCTGTGTGAAAGTTGTGTGTGTCACAAATTGTTCATTTTGGTCATATGGATTTGAGATTGAGGGATGAGTAGGTTATGGTGGCTCATAAAATAAAGGAAGGGTTTCGTGGATTAGTTTGTGTTTGTGGGCAGGATTGTTGGTATCGCGTCTTGTGTTTGTCAGATTTATAGTTAGTGATGAGTTGCGCAGTTTTGTTTTGTAACATTTGTTGGCTATGTCAGTTATGTGTTCGTCTATCGTTTTCAGTCTTGTGTCGTTATGCAGTCCTTCAACTCTTTCGTACCTTGTGGCGTTTTTAACGCTGAAGAACTAGCATGTTTGTTTTGATTATGCAGCACCACACCGGGCAACCGTACGTTATTATTGGTAGGAATAGGGATTTATAAAGGATCAACTTGTTCTCAACACTGAGGACACTGCTCTTTTTTGGATATTAACTTTTATTTTCCACCTGTCATAGTATTTGGTGAGGTTCAGCATGTGGTACTTGATTTGCACCGTTGCCACCTGGGAACTGAAGCTGTGTGAGTAGATAGCAGTGTCATCAGCATAGAGAGCAAGCTGTGATTGGTGGTGTTTGGGAGTGTCAGAAATGTACAGGGTGTAAATTTTGGGAGCGTGCCTTGTATATGTTGCGGTTGGGAGAGAGAATTGTCCCGTTTGACGCGAAAGGAGCGCCCTCTCAGATAAGAATTAAGGAGGCGCACCATGTACTCCCGGAACTGTAGGATTCGCAGTTTGTGCACCACACCATCGAGCCAAACGGTGTCGAACGCTTTCTCCATGTCCAGAAGCAGTATAACCGTGTTTTTCCCACGGTTATATGCTTCCTTGACAGATGCCATGATTCTGGCCGTTTGTAGTGTGGTACTGTGTTTCTGGCGGAATCCGAATTGCTCCGGCGGGGTTATGGAAAGTCTCCGGTCAACTCTGTTGATTCTTTCGAGGATTATCCTTTCGGTCAACTTAGACATGGTGTTTAGGTCGAGGATTATCCTTTCGGTCAACTTAGACATGGTGTTTAGGAGGCTAATGGGTCGATAAGAATTTGGGTACTTTGGGTCTTTACCGGGTTTGTTTATGGGTATGACTATTGCGGATTTCCATTGGGTGGGGAGGTGCTGGAGATTGAGGATGAAATTGATGATGTACATCAGTTAGATGATGAATTTTCGGGGAAGATTCTTTAAAAGGATATTGTCAATTTTGTTGTGGCCGGGGGCTTTGTTTAGGGGTAGTGTTTTGATTATTGATATCAGTTCTCGTGGGGTTGTCATTATTTTGTAAAGGATTTGCGGGATTACGATGCGGTCACTCGATGTGATCTCTTAGGCGACTGTCTGGGTCACTGTCTGTTCAGGAGACAAATTATCGATGTCTGTGCGGTGTACAGAAGCGAAGTAGGCGGCAAACGCCTCCCCCTTCTCGCTGTTTGTGGCCTACTCAGTTTTGTTATAGTATAATGTAGGATAATCTGTTTTTTACTTTTAAGGCGCCATAAAAAGTTCCAGAGGGAATTATCCTTGATGTTAAGGTTTCTAAGTTTTTCCGCCCAAACTTCGCTTCTATTTCTTGGGACGTCTGGCATTTTAAGGTGAGATATGTATTTCTGTCCTCCATTCGTCTGAACCTGTTCCACTTTTTCTTATATTTATTTTTAATTTTGATTCTCGACTCCATTTGCATTATTCACGTAACAGTTTCAGGCGCGGTGTCGTGCGTTGAAGTCGCCAAACAATCACCTTCTTGGAGATGTCGATGAGATTGTCTAGTTGTCCTGCAGCAAGACTGTTTGTTAGTGGATTGTATATTGATGTTATGTGAATGTTGTTCTGCAATTTGACAGTTAAATTTTGCCCTGGGCAATTGATGTTGTTTAACCTGGTGTGTGAAATGCATTTTTTAATCAATATTGCAACCCCACCAATTCTTTATCTTGCTGTCTGTGTTGCGTCAAGTCGATGAACAACATAGTTCTTGACAACAAGCTTGTCAACATCTATGAGTCTTGTCTCCTGAATTAATAAAATATCAACGTTATATTTATGAAGGAAAGGGATTAGTGTGGACAGTCTACTTCTTATAGATCCACAGTTCCAACTGAGAATGTTTAATTTTCCCTGGGATCTACAATCCATAGTTGTCTAGGGAAGTTTCTCAGAATTTCATGAAAATCATGAACTTCTGTAAAGAGGATTAGTTTTTGTCCAGCATGCTGTTGAGGCCTTTTAGAGCTTGCAAGAAGGCTCCCAGTTTCACCTTATTGCGCAGCTGGTCCATCTCTGAAACAATCTGTGTAAATTCATTTATTTGATTGTTATTAGACAATTTAGCCGTTATGCGTTCGTCGGCCGGCGTCGGCATTGACCTTGGGTGGGTTTAAGTGCTGGGAATTCCGGGATATCTAGTGTCCTGGGCTGGTTGATGTGTGTGGTGCTGGGATTGGTTTTGTAAGCCGTTCCGGAGCTTTCGCTGCTATAGGTGTCTTCTGGCTTAATTGGTCAACCTTCATTTTGTAAACAGGTCATTCTTTGGAGTTTGCTGGATGATCCCCTTTGCAGTTGGAACATTTTGCCGGGATGTTCTTTGGTTTTTCGCACGTGTATGGTACAATTGAGGTATCATCAACAGCCTCACGACTATTTAGTTCACAGGTGTCGGCTGATGAATCCCACGATTTGCCGGGATTGGGGGTTTGCGGCGTCTCTTCAGTCTGCATATTTTCATCTGTGGCGAAAGTGCGTTTCTTGATGTAACTTATGAGTTCCTCCCTCGACCTACTCTTGGGGGAGCTATACATTTTTAGCGGATGTTTTATTTGTGTTGTCAGTCTGTTGTGTGTTTGGGTCCCATGGGATGCCGTATGACTTTACATTTGGTGTGCGGCTGTCACTATTGTTGGATTTTTGACGTTCCGATTTGTTTACGTTTCTTATTATTATTAGTATTATAGTTTTACGCTGCTGTCCTTGTGAGAGGGAACAACGCCTGGTCTTGTATATGGCTTTTTTATTTCTCCAGATAAGATATAGAGCCTTTCGGAGCCTTCCTCGCTTTTGGGCGCGTCGTCAATAATGACCTGTTTTCTGAGAATTTTTTTGATAGCCTCTATTTCGCAAAAAACAACACAACACTATCCCCGTTACAAACACAATCACCACAACTAACTATTTACCCAACTAAATACTAGACTATTGATTAAAAACTATTATAACTTGAACTTAACGCTGCTTCAATGTAAACGCGACCAAGGTCAAACATACTCCGACGCTTTTTAGCGCGATTGGGGTGTGCTTCATCCAAAGCACACAGTTGTTGGGTTGCGGCCCCTTGGGTATTGCTTTTGCCCATAACCTTGTTGTTTTTCAGCAGATTCCGGCGAAACTTGGTGTGTGGGTTCTCTTGGGTGCACTCTATCGAGTGCATACTGCATACTGCTTGTGGTTAGTGCCCTTTTGGCACGTTTGGTGAAAAATCAGGGAATTTTGTCGTTTTATCTTAGGTTGTTTGGGGCTTGTTTGATTGTTTTGTGGTGTGAGTAAGCTGGAGAATGGCTGACAAGGAGTTGTGAGTGTGAGAGCATGACGATACCAGCGTGTACATCACAGAACACCCAAGAAGTACCAATCTCTTACTAAAAATGAAAAACAACACTGGACGATAAATTGATTGGTAGTGTTTATTCAGTAGATGTCGCCTTTATAGTTTTCTGTATTTGACATTTGACAAAATTGGCGGGAATAGTTTCAAATTCAGATTAATAACGCAAGCTATGGAATTAAGACAGATTTATTACAAATTATTTATTGTACATCAGTTTTCTGTATACTACATATTATATATAACAAAAATAAATAAATAAATACAATTAAAACACAATAAATTTATTCAATAACAATAACAAACAACATAAAAATAAATAATTCGAATTAGAATTCAAATTAGACAATAATCTTCCAAAAAAATAAAAAATTAAGATCTTTGGAAGTGGAAGGAATAGATTGACTAGAATTCAAATTAGACAATTAATTTTCAAAAACATTAAAATTAAGATCTCTGAAAGTGGAAGGAATATGAGAATGAAAAAGTAATGGTGACAAAGGAACTGTTTTAGGTTTAAGGCCACGAATTTTTCTTGTTATAGAGAAATCTGATGGAGAGAAATGGTCTTCACAGACATGACATGTTTTGATGATTAATATTACAAATTGACAAATTGAACGTCACATTAAATTTAATTTAGAATCGGAAGGTGGGTTAAAAAACGATTTATTTTTAAAATTAGGATTATGAACATCACTATAATATGTATAGAAAGTAGGTCTGAGAATCGGCCAACATCTATTTTTCATCCCCCTAAATGTTAGGGGTAGTCCACCCCTAAATTTTTTTTTTATTTTTTAGACAAAATTTTTAGTTTCTATTTTTTTATGATACAACATACAAAAATACATACAATCCTAAATTTTCATCCTTCTACGATCAACCATTATCAGGATTTCTTCGACGATATATTGGGTATCCGTCGACATTTGTGACCGTATCTTTGGTAAAATCTTTAGGGAAATTTTTAGTACATTTTCCATTTGCCATACAAGGCGATGAACTATTAAGAGTACCACATGGACCATGAATCATGTTTGTTGTAACAATAATAATAATAACAAAACAACGTTTGCCGGGTCAAAAACAACAAAACAAAATAACATTAATTTGTTCAACAAATAAGAAAAAGTATATTAATATATAAAGCATTTTATTCAAATTTGAGGTTATTTAATATGATTGTAATGTAAAGTAAATATCTTAAGTACTAAATTATTGAATTACAAAGCATAGTATCCAAGTATGATTTTATTTATTAAGAAATAACTTAATAAATAACCTAAAACAAAATTATTAAACCATTTTATTCATAGCCCCATTCCATACCCCCAGCACCTTCGAATAGCAGTCCGCGCCACATTTACTTACTCCGTTGCTATTGGTCAAAAAATTAACGAACAAATCTAGTTAAATAGCCATTACCCATTGTCATACCAACATTATAAACAACATATCAATTTTAGAAAACGAGTGTAACTTCGGGAACATTCGGCTGTTTCCATTCGGTCCTATTCACTTGCCCCCCCCCCCCATGGTGTACAGTCTCTGCGAGGTGAGTGAGGGCCTGAGTAAACGCGAAAAGAAAAGAGTAAGGAGGAACATCAGCACAGAGTAGGAAAAAGGGGCGCCCATTGAGATCATTAGGCAGAGGGGGAGGCGCCTTATCGAGCATCTATCTCTGTAAGGCGGAGGCTGAAATCTCGAAGGGCGTCATGATGTAAGATTACAGAAAAAACGCAGGCAAAATACCTGGGAGTAACTCTCGACAATTTGAAAAACATATTAGAGAAAAATTAAAATCTATTAGCACAGCAGCGAAAAACATGTATCCTCTAATAAATAGGAAAGCTGAGTTAAGCGTACACACAAAATTAAACTTAATCAAAACATCTATTACACCCATAGTCATGTACGAGAACGAAGTTTACTCAATAGCTTCCAACACCCAAATAAGTCGTATATAAAGTATACAAAACAAATTATTACGACAAATACTAAATAAACCAAGATATACTTTCCTGGGCCATATCCACAAACAAGCAAACATAAAAACGATCGAGGATCAAATAAAACACAAAAACATAAAATTCAGAGGACTTTTATAGTTCAGCCCGGATTTTTGTATGGCTATAATATTAATTTTATGTTCTTGGAGGAAGTATCGAAGTTATTGTGACTTTTCTTTTATGCCGTTTGCATTCCATGATGCTAAGGTTAATGTTTTTTTTTTTGTAAAATTATTGGTAGGTTTGTTATTCATTATAATTAAAGGAAGATTTCAATTATTTCTAATTTTGAAGCATTTATTGCTTTTAAGGCTTTTAATTCGTTAATAATTTAATTTATGTTAAGGTCGTTACATATCTCGCTTAGTTCTTGGAAGTCTGCCGTTGAAGTTGACGATTTTTCTGTTGTTTTTGGAGTTTCCGGGTATCCTTGGTTGCTTGTGTGTCTGCTTTTGTGTTTTTTTTTTTGTTGCCTGGGCGTAGTTCATAGTTGGTGTAGTTTTTTGGTATTTATTTTCCTGTCTAAGTTGCAGCATGTTGGTTTTACTCCTTCTGGGTTGTTGCAATCCATTGCCAGATGATTTTTCGTGCACTTCACGCATCTTGGCGGGTTGTTACAGTTTCTTAGTCCGTGTCCATAGTTTTGACATCTGCCACATCGGGTATTTTCTGGGATTAACATATCATTGCTAGGTAATCAGGGCATTGTTTATGTGATTTATGATTTTTATATTTTTATAAATATATGTTTTCAGTCCCGGTTCGGTTTAGTTTCTTCTATAGGCTTTCTTTGTCTTTCTCCAGTTTCTTGATTTTTTCATTCAGTTCATTGATTTTTTCTAACAAAATATACACTAACTCCTGTTCTGTATGTGTTTTTAGATATTGGTCAATGAGGCTCTCGTCTCCACCTCATCTTCATTGTCGGGTTTACCCCCTGTGTGGTTCATATTTGGGATTTTTTTGGTCTCGGAATTTATTCTGGACCACGAATTTACTCTTTGTTCTCCGTTCATCGAGATTTTTCCTCTGAAGAGTTGGGGCAAGTATCTGAACCCAAGACCCTAGACCAAATCTAGTCTAGCAATTTTAAAGACACATTAGCAACGTTATTTCAGTCTAAGTCATCGTCCGGTGTACGTCGTCATGCCACCCAAAACTAGCGGTAAAGCCGCCAAAATGGCCGGAAAGACTCAAACGAACATCTCCAAAAGCGACAAGAAAAAGAAGCGCAGGAGGAAGGAAAGTTACGCAATCTACATTTACAAAGTGTTAAAACAGGTCCATCCCGATACCGGTATTTCGAGTAAGGCCATGAGCATCATGAACAGCTTCGTAAAAGACATTTTCGAAAGAATTGCCGCCGAAGCGTCAAGATTGGCTCACTACAAGAGGTCGACGATTACCAGCAGAGAAATTCAAACCGCCGTCAGATTGCTTCTGCCCGGTGTATTGGCCAAACACGCCATCAGCGAAGGAACAAAGGCGGTTACCAAATACAACAGCTCGAAGTTAATACATATTTTTTACTTCACAACAAAACGGTCCTTTTCAGAATCACAACAGAATTTTAATCAAAAACTTTCTTATGTTAAATATATAATTAGTATATTTTATATTTGGATTAAATTTATAACAAGGCTTAAGATTAAAGAATTAAATATATAATAAGACACAAAAAACAGGTATGCTATTACTTACTGACATACATTTCTAAAGTAATGATCGTCGTCAATATATATGTGTAACTAACATAAACAACAACTTATGTTTGACATTCGATTGGATTAAACAAGTATCACACACGTGAAATTGAATTTTTATTATTTTAATTAAACTAAATAATCTATAGAGATATATAAACATTTTCGTCGTTCAGAATATGGTGTATCGTTTCATTGTACGTGTCATAATATTAAACGATTCTATCGATAAAATTTCACGAAAACTTCAAGGAAAGGATCCTGTGCACTCATGTACAGTGACTAAAGAACTTTCATAGGTGTTTGAAATTTGCATAAGAAACATGACGACCAAATGACAACTATGAGCACTCAATGGCACTTTATTCCATACCCGCTCCTCATTTTGGAGGACTGCGGGAAGCTGGCGTCAAATCGATTGAGGGCGAGACTACTCTTATTTGTGAAGTCTCGACCACTTTACCCACAATTAGAGAATTTAAATGATTTCCACACACTTACACCAGGACATTTTTTGATTGGGAAAGAGATCCTATCATACCCGTGGATGATTGGAATGATTACACAATCTTCAGCAGAGGTTTAAGTGGTCACAAAAGAATGAAAATATCATAGTTGACACATTTGTAGTTTTAAAGGAAGATAATCTCAACTCTAGTAGATGACCCTTGGCGAGGACTGTTGAAGTACACCCATGCAAAGACAGATTATCCCAAGTGGTCACATTTAAGTTGCTAAATGAAAAGACAACACGTTCAATCCACAAACTGATTGCGATCTCAGGTGAGTCTATCAATGAAAAATCTGACCCTGTTAGACCTAAGAGCAGACTTAAGATGTTGTCAATTTCAACGACCCAATTAGAATCTGATAAGAATACTATACGAAATTAACAACTTGACATATAAATCTTCAGTTGACACCATTGTAAAGTACGATTTTATACATCTTCAAAATAAACAAAACCTTTATGCACACCCAATAAAATTATAAGTTTTCTATCTTAAATTATGATTATCAATTATTGGAAACCAGAATAACGTTCTAATATATAGTGTTCTTTTGTCAATTTATCCTCTCCAGCAATTACAATAGTAAATTACATACAGTGCCAAAAATGCTCTTCGTGTCTGGATGTTGTAAGAGATGGATGCACGACAAAGAGAGAAAAATTTTGCCCGGTAGTAGGAATCCCCACTCTCAGAGACAATGGCCGTGCTAGTGCGCGCTTGCGCACAATATAAATTAATCTTTGCGAATGCAATTAGTAACTCTCCATATGCGATATTAAAAACAAAAATAAGTATTCTAAAAATAAAGTTCTTTTTTCAAAATAAAAATGTATCCCAAAAATTAAATAAAATAAATAAATGCATAAGTAAAAAAAATAAAAATAATTAAATAAAGTGTTAAAAGACACCGACTCGTCTGCGGAGACGAACCGCATGCTAAACGCAGCAAAACCAAATGATCCCCTCCAGTCAGTCCGGCCCGCCCACATAATTGCATGTATATCTTTCTTTTTTGTTTACAAAGGGGTATTGATGTTCCGTCTCAATACGCGAGTAGACACGTTCATCATTTTTGATACTGTATACACAACTAATCAAGTCATTATTTAAAAATGACAAGTAACCAAATTTATATGCAATAAATTCAGTTACTATTCAGTTTTAATTTTTTTCCCACTGAACATTCTTCAGACGTTTTATGGTGCATTATTATACAAACATTCTTCAGTTAACTAAAATTTAACCACAGATGGAGGCAATTGAAAGTATACTTGGATGTCCCACCACATATCATAATACCTAGAACAAAATTTAATAATAAATTAAAAAATACTGAAATAATTATTATAATAGTTATCATAACAGTATTCACAAATACTGATCAGAGAGGTTTTAAACCTCCTTGTTGAATATATTTGTTCAGCAACAACACTCTGTGATCTTTTTCATTTCAATTTAAACAATTTGGGAAACAGTAATGTTCATCATTAAAGGTACCGAAATACATTTGAAACGTTTTATATTTTGATTGGTTTTATTTTATTTGTTTTTGATGTAGGCGAAAATAAGTTACATAGTAGGATTGAAATTTGACAAATTCTTTCATATATGTTTTATATTATTGTATATAAATTAATTCTTGATACTCATGAGAAACTGAAAAACGTAAATTTGCCATTAACTAGATGATTGGTGGTTTAATGCGTCCCATTTGCTCCAATTAAAAGTAATTGACACTTTCTATAAATAATAAATTTAAATATTAACATGTTAAAATAACAAAATTAAAACAATTCTACAATAGATAAATTACAGTGTTATGTTGCTGAATATTCAATTATAACAGGCAAGTTAATATCCACTGATGAAATGTTCAAATGTTCAAACAATGTTATTCAGTGGGTCAAAGAAAACTCGAATTAAGTATAATATTCTGGGATAGTTATTCATAACCTAAGAGCTATGTTGGTTTAAAAAATATACAATAAACAAAGAAGGCAAACTAAATTAACAATTTTTTTAAATTCTAGTAACTAATTTTATCATATTTATTTTATTTTTTATTATAAATGTACTATGAATTTTTTAAAAAGTTAAACTATTAATGTATTAAACACACTTTAAATACCAATGTTGTGTATTTTTTTTGCATTCTAAATAGTGAACGACTGCGGTGGAGTGATAAAATCGTTGCTCAATTAGTTCACTATATCAAGACTAAACTATATATTCAATATTTTAGAATTCAAACTTGGTTGTAGAATCTGTAATTAAACGTTTCCCTTTTATTTAATTTGTAATTTGAAAACCACAGAATAATCATTTATTTCGCAAAATAACAGTAATATTAAGTAATATTGCTCTTGCATAATGTCACTTTTGAAGTTCAATCAAATCAAATATGATAAGACTTAAATAATAAAAATAACCCAATATGTTATTAACTTAATTCATTTTTAATTGCATATTAACTCAGTTAAAAATAAATGTACACTAACCTTAGTTTGAGTAGAAATGTAGATGTTGTTTCAAACAATACCCAATGTAATCTTCATTCCATTTACTGGTCATTGTCTAAAAAATTAAAAAGATGTTTTATTTTCTTGTTAATGCTTACATATCATATAAAAATATTTATAATAAATATTACAATATTAAACAGATTTCCCCTCTTTAATTTAAAACCTTTTTTTGCTACATGTTTTCAATATTACCCAAATGTTTTTTTGTTTTAAACAAAATAATGTATAACAAATAAATGAATTGCAAATACAAAATAATTTTACCAGTCTGTGCCCAGCTCTGTATTCTTATGAAATGTTATTGATAATAATTAAACATATAATGAATCTTAAAAATAACAACTGCCCTCAGAAGTGGTCAAAATCAATTCAATTGATTTCTGATTAGTGTTCACCAATATTGATATAAAAATAAGACCTGATGACACAAAATGAGATTATATTTCAATATTGTTTTGTGCAAACCCCTTTGAATATTCTATATATGGATATATTCAATTAAATCACATGAATAACAAGCTAAATGAATATACACTGACTTTGACTTCAATATTGATAATCTCAGTTGCATAGATGTAAAGGTGTACATCAATTTAGTTTTTCAGTTATTGATATCTAAAATATAAAAAGGAAAAATAAAACATTATTTAAAGCATTCCATTTTTAACATTATTTGTATTTATTTATATATTTCACATAGCATATATTAAAAAGAACTGTATAAATTAGGCAAATTAAATATAAGCTAAATGAAACTACTACTACTAAAGAACTACTCATGATAATTTTACATTCATTGTTGAATTGGAATATAACTATTGTCTAATGATTAAAAACAAATGAATCATATAAATAAAATAAAAAGAAAAAATCAAGTAGCCACAGATACAGGTTTCCTTTCGAAACAATATTAACATAAGAGAGCAAAAGTTAAGATTAATTGTTGTTTGAATATTAAAATATTTTCATTAATATTTTGCAGCAAAATATCAATACATAAGTCACTTGTGTGGCAAGATAAAGACACATACCTTTCACATTTATTTGAAGAATGGTAAACATGATTAAATGGCTTGCTCCACAGACAACTTTAATGTAAACCATCAGTTTAGTATTTCAGTTGTCATCACCTAAAACATAAAGTTAAAATCTATTAGTAAACAGTAAAAGTAGTAATATAGTTAAAACCATTTTACTTTTTATGTTTGTAATATTTGTAATAAACAGTGTATAATGTACATGATTAAACAATAAAACATTTTACATTAATTAACTTGTTAAAATTAAATATACCAACCTGAATAATACAAACACTTTTCATCAATTAAGATTTTCACATATGGCTGAGTGAATTCACTTGGACTTTATTGTCTAAGTAGATTCATATTACATTGACCAGACCAGTCAGATCTCTTCAAATATATTCTCATTTTCATTCATTCATATTCACATTTTCTAAATCTAAAAATTATAGATAGTGTTTGATATTGAATAATAAAATAAACAGTTAACACGGTATAAGTCTTATAAAATTTGGGATAAAGTTGTATTATAGCGGCCTGAAATTATGTTGGTAGTTCCCGCAGGCGCAGGTTTTCTATGCGCAGGCGCTTTACCATCAAGAACATTCACAACGTTGCCGCATCTAATATTTTACTACTTTTTGAGATATTTTGTCATTTTTTTATATTCTGATATGAGCATAAAATGTAAACTAAGAATGAATTATAGAAATTTCGCTTTTATAATTATTTCGCCAAACAAATTCGTGTAGATGCGAAATAAATAGAGCTTCTAATGTTCCAAAATGGCACTTTTTGCCTTCATTCACATGTTTTCTATATTCTATAAATCATCGGGATTTGCATCACATTTGAGATAATCCACCCATTTGAGATAATTGTTTAGAACTACTACTTTACCTATTTTCTGCCATTAAAAATCGAAAAATTGAGCTATCAACAATTTTTTTCAATATTAATATTAAATGAGTATGTTTTGATAGAGTAAAAAAATAATATTTCTTAGAGGAAATTTAATTTTAAACTTGAAAAAGTGTCGATTTTTGCGGTTTTTGCTTGAAATTTTTATAAACATTTTTTTATAGTATATGTCTATTTTTTTTTCAATAAGTCTATCACATTTTTAAAAGAAAATTAATATGTAACATAATTTTTCAATATTTTATGAATTTTTCAAATTTAACAATTTTTATTAAATTGAGGTTTTATCAAAAATAGAACATTATACTATATAAAAATGTTACGTTTTTGTTATTACAGAAATATTTGAAAATTATTATTAAAATAGTTACAAATTAAGAACAAAACTAAAAAGTTTTAAATAATAAATATGTTAATTTCAAGAAAAAATGTTAAAAAATCAGTATTTCTAAAATTTAAAATTATTAGATATTATTTTATTTTATAAAAAAACGTTATTGACAATTTTTTTTCTTGAAAATACACTTTTGATGAACTTACTGAAAAAAAATTAGGTTAGGTTAGATTTCCATTTTTTTAACTAATCTTATTTATCTAATTTATTATTATTTATTACATAAACTTCGAAAATTCAGCATTTTTTCAAATTTAAAATTAATTTTTCTCCAAGGAATTTTTTTACTTGGTCGAAACATATTCTTTAATGCGTCAAAAAAAATTTCAATTTTTTATAGCCAAAAATAGGTGGATCCTTAAAAAACAATATCGTTTCAATGTTATTATTATTCATAGCTGATATTATAATTAGAATAAATCTATGACTATCTAAAAATACTAAGTTAAAACTATAGCACTATCTGTGAATAGTTGAAATAAAATTAATAATATAATTTACAAATAAATTAGTTTTTTACTTACCAATAAAATTAATATAAATCACACAAATCAAAGACAATAAAAATTATATATAAATAAATGAAAAATCAGACGCAAATTAATAAACACGAAAATAAATTAAATATAAATATAATTCTATCCAAAATAAATGGATTTAAGTAAACACATGTAAGAAATGAAATTTTACAAAATATAAAAATTCACAACGGCAACGTTTGGAGGTTCCAGAGTTACCAACTTAATTTTATTCCGCTATAATGCAGTTTCATCATAAAACAATACAAAGAGTAATTGCGATATGTCTATCTCTTTAATCTGTTTGTTGCTCTGTGATTTGTTTGTACTTTTGTATCAGTGGTACATAATCTTAAACAACTTTTTCTATGGTCCAGTTTGAAAAAACCGGTAGTAGGTAACACACAGAACACCCAACATCCAAGTGATTCATAAGAAGTTTATAGATAATTAAAGGAAATATCAGTCACAAATTTTAGTTGCAACATTATTCTCAATATGTTGCACTTCCTATTAACGTCGTCTAAAATAATTAAGCTCTGATACTTTGGACTGAAAACCTTCAACAAAATCAAGCAATTTGAGACTATGATAATCATCATAATTAAGACAAAAGTATATTAAAGAAAGTGTATTATTAAAAAAGAAGATTTAATTAGAATTTTTGGCACAAATATATTTTTAATATCAATTTTTTCAATCAATCAAATTTTATTGTTTTAGGTATTTGGATCATTTTCTGAAAAGGGCTCATCAAGACCGATTTTCTTCAGCTACAAGAGGATTATCATAGATATTTAACATGTTTTAATTTACATAACAATGCTAATATCACACGGAATAGAACATCGGATATAGTACAATTTAAAATTATGTAACATACGAAATGGTTCTACAATTGTATACATATTATGTATATGCTAAGATTTATCATTCTGTTGTGTTAATTTTATTATACCTCAGATCAATTTTGTTACCATTGTCAAGAATAAGGTTTATAACCTGCTGCTCCTTGAACATTGGGGTTGTTAATTTGACAATGTTTTGTGCTCTCATAACTTATGTCAATGAAATTGTCTATTTATTAATCACCTATTAATCAGTGGTTCTAATATTAATCTTTGATATTTAAAAATCAGACTTCAACATCGATAACAAAGACATAATTAACATTAGTCTATTAAAAATTGAAATCAAAAGAAAGTTTTGCTGCAGTTCTTAATGTGCCTGGTGCACTATTAGAAGCTGGCAGCTTTGATACTATATCCAAAATAGTAATAGGCCATTTATCTTATCAGTAAAACAAATACCTTTTTCTCTTCAAGTTATGCCAATAACGTCCTCATATATTTCAATCCAAGCAATCCTCCATACTAACCAACTTCATATCAGCTTTCAATTTATCTCTTGCCTTGACCCTCACTAACTTCTGGCATCTTATCCATACATGTTCCAAGTCTTCTTTCTCACCTACTCCACAGCTACACATACCATCTGTTACACTGATTTTAAATCTCTCTAAATATGAATTAAAATTCCTATGATCTGTTAGTGCTTATGTACTTTTTCTGTTAGTATCCCATCCATCGAAGTCTACATCATTAATAAAATCAAAAAGCCATCTTCCTCTTGTGCCCTTTCTCCATACTTCATTCCACATCTTTAGCCATCTCTTATTTCCGTTCTCTTTCATTATCTTATCAGTCATTATATATAAGTTACACGTTTCATAATCTTGCATTCTAGCTCTCCTTGCTTCCCTATCTGCCATCTATAATCGTTTATAAAGGTGTGTTTTCGATAGGGGTCCTGCACTATCACTATGCCTGCGTCGCTTCTGTGGAACATGTCTTCTAGTAAAGTCATTGCCATTTTACCTCTGTCTAAGTTTATCTGTATAATTTTTAATTGTTCAGCCGTGATGATTTTAGTAGTTGACTGTGGACCTCGCTATTTCCCGCTTTCTTGTTAGCGTCGAGCATCTTGTGTCGGTTGCGCTGTGCTGTCTTCCTTCAACCCCATTCTCCGGCAGTTTATACAGTTCAGCCTTTCATCCTTGCATTCGTTTCCTTGATTGCTTCTCGCCGCACTTCCTGCATGCTGAGTCCTCTCCACGGTATTTTGCCACATGCCCAAACCTGCAGCACTTGAAGCATATTGCTACCTCGATGTGTTCCTCAAAGTATACATGAATGAGGTGCAGGGTCCCTCTTTCTTTTTTGATGAGGTATCTAAATGTTGTGGGGTCTGTTTCTATTATAACGTTTTCCTTGTAGGGATTTCTGGTGTCCCTTATTGCTACAACTTTTGTGTTTTTAAGGTTTTCTTCAGTTAGGGTCTGTTTTATGTTTTTGTTTTATCTTAACCTTTGTGTCCTTTCTCAACGCCCTTAATTATTAATTGTGGCTGACGTTGTTTTGGATTTTTTACCGTTAAGCCATGTTGTTTTTGGAGAGCTTATTTTACCCTGTTTTTCTGGTTCTTATTAATACTTTGTAGAATTACTGTCCCTCTTCTTTTTTTTCCGTTCGGAAGGTTTCATCTAAACGTTTCTAGCGCCTCCCTGATCACTACTACTCCATTTGTCTGTTCATCGGCTCCTTCAACTCCAATTATTAATTCGTGTTTCTTTTCTGGAATTTTCTATCCTTCTTTTCTTTCGTCTTTTTGTTCTCCACCAGGTCTGTTTCCTGTGATGTTGGCATATGTTCTTATAGGGGTGTGCAGCTTCCTGTCTGTCACTGGTCCTTGTAGTGTTGTGTGCCTGTCTCTTGAATTTTGACCAGTACCTCGTCGATCTTTGCCTGTAACTTCTCCATTCTTTCTTACAATTTCTCTTCTCTAGTGCTTCTCTCTCTCTCTTGTCGTTTGTTAGTGCCCATTGAATAATACAGGCATTCAAGGTTTTGAACAGCCTTGTGATGTTTGTCCTTACTATACTCTGCTCTTCCCTGTTGAATTGGTGGGTAGGGATAGTGGGAATTTCGTAAATCCATTCATGCGCGTCAGTAGTTAGATGTCGAGGCATTTGGCTATAGTTGTAACAAGGCACAAGGCCTTGCATTTCGCCTAGGAAATGGGCGTTCGTTGTTCGTAAATTCCTGATAAAATAGAAGTAAAAAGTAAAATAGTCCCGATGGTAATGGGCGCAAACAGCAGATTACGTCCGGACCAGCGTCTTTGAGCAGCCTCAATAAAGTGCGGATTATTATACACGTTTAGTTTACGAAGATGACTCGAGTCGAGGTCGTCCTTACCTTTTCAGGAAACCTGAACATCGCAGACCACGATGTTGTTGTGGTCTTTATGAATTACGATATCAGTTTTATAAAGCCTGCCGTCGGAACATCTAATGTGTGGTTCCTCTTCGACCTCCCAGTTCTTCCGTGATTCGGCTGCAATTTTTCTCGCTACCTCGTTGTGTCATTTTACCCGTTCTCGGTGCGAAGCACTGCATTGCTGAAGAACGTGGCATAGAGTCTCGGTATCGTTGCAGCAGGGATTTCGACATTTTCTAAGATGTTCGTTATTGGAGGGGTGTCCCACAGTGGGAAGGGAATTTGCTCATAGTTGGATGACTCTCACGAAATCACGACCCGACCAAGAAACCCGAGTCCTGCTTGCAGGAGCCTCTGCCGCCACATGCATGCCGGCTGTAAGTGGGCCATCGAATAACGCTTGGCGACGAACCTGGTCAGGAGGGTATATCCACCGTAGGCATCTATCACTGCCTGACAGTGTGGCTATTCAGCAAACCGGGTTTTTCGGGTCTAAGACGATTTTGGAGTGCCCGTTTTCGTTTATCACGTTCGGTTTCCGAATCGAATCGCGTCTGCCGTGGATACGCATGCTGGTTTTAGTATTAGTTTTTTCCAATTTTATATTTACCTGCAAAGCGTTTTAAATAAGATTTGCGGTCGGCATTAATTGACGATCTTGCATTATTAGAATAAAATTTTGGAGTCGGTGTGAATATAGCACATTTTTGTGTCAATATAATTATGAAATTAATAATATAACTACAATTATAAAATAAATAATGATAATAATGTAATAAACAATCAATATTTATTTATGGTTAAATTAATTGTAAAAATATATTATATAATTATTAAGATAATCTTATACAATAAAATAATTCTGAGAGAAATACTATGATTTTGATTTCAAACACAAATGTGTTAATTAACTACCCGTTTTGTTAATATTAATATTGTTCACCGTACAAATTGTTCATTAAATTCTAATTATTTTCCACACTAGATATAAAATAAATGTTTGTCCTTTTTTATAGTCCTAAAAACGCATAATATGATATCTGCAATAATGTTCCTACTATATAATTATTTTTAATAGTTATATTAAATATACATTTGTATTAAATATCTAGTGTGGAAAATAATATTCAATTATAAAATTACTGATAAATCTGAGAATAAATTTGGTATAGATTTTATTAATTCCACAGCACGACTCGTTCAATAATAATCATAATAATAATTTAGTTCAGATTAATGAAAACCAAAAGAGAAATTTTCTTTTATATTTGAAGAACTTCAAATTATTTACTGAATTATTAAGTTTGTTTAATTGAACTGATTTCAAATGTTAATATTAAAAAAATATGTTGATTAAAAATAAATGTTGTATTTAATTTAAATATTAAACGAAAACTTTAAATTAATTTGAATCATACAATATAATTAAATATAATTATTTGACTGTTTTAATAAAGAATCATTTTATAACTTGAAATAATTTACTACTTTTATTATAGTAGAAATGGAATACATAAAGGTAAAATTATAATATTTATAATATTTTATTTTACTGATGGAATATTCTCCGTATAGCCCTTAATTTAGCAAGCTTTTAAACACTTGTTTTGAAAGTACTATGTTGGGGTAAGATGACAAAGTGCTTTGAAAATTGCTTCACATAAAAAATTGTGTCAATCTTCCCATGAATATTTTGAAAAACAAGAAACAATTAAATTTTGTTCATGTGTATCTCGAAACTGATCGAACATCCAAATGTATCTTCTGGCTGTCTTAACTATCATATTTGTCCAATAATTTAATAGTATTTGTACTTTGTTTGATGTATTTGTAATATAAATATTCCGAATACTACATTTGTGTACAAATTTATAATAAATATTTAATTTTACATTTGTTGTGCTATTTAGGTCTAAGATAGTTTTATTATTAAATTAAATATCATGTAAGACTTAGTTTTAATCCTAATATTAAGGAACATAGTAATATTATTGTGTTTTACTTTACTTTTAATTAATATTGTTAGTAATAAACAATAATTATTATAATGTACTTAAATTTTACTCAAGATATAAAAAAATATAATTTAAATCTTTATATACCATTTTATCATTTAATTAATCAAGTAAATTAATCTTTAGTAACGTATAATAGATAATTTATGTATAAATTAACGAATGTTTTATGGTTTTTACTTTCTTAAAACAGTTTTTATTAAGAACAATTCAAACAATTCATCAAATTATATATCAACAACAATGTTGAAGATTCGCATCGAGTTTCATATATTCAAGTTTGTGTAACGCTATAAGAAACAGACAAAACTCTTGTTTACTTCGCTGCTAATGTATTATAAACATGTGGGTCCAAGCAGTTCCGTTTCGATTCAGAAACCGAACCGTGCCGAAAGTGTCTCACGAATTTATCAAGTTCAGAGGGGTATGGTTTGCTGAATGGCCACACTGCTGCCTGAAGCCGTTGGCCCATGGAAGCAACAAAGTTTTGGCAATAATTGCACCCTCTTGCTTCCTCCCACACACGCGTACAATGGTTCTACAATTCCTCTCTGGTGCGCTCATTCTTGTACTCCCACATTTGAACCATCAAGCCCCAAAGATTTTCAATAGGGTTGAGGTCTGGGGATCGAGGGGCCATAGAAGTCGATTTATTTCGGGGTGCTGATTAAACCACTCACGGACAATGCGTGCACGGTGAATTGGACACTTGTCATCTACAAAATTAATTATGCAGAATACACCGCACGCACTGAAGGTAACATTATTTCATTCAGCACCTCGAGATAACTCATTGCATTTGCTCTACCAGGAATGAGGGCAAGTTCCCCTGGACCAGCGGCACTCACCCAACCCCACAAATTGATACAAATCCTTGTAGATCTAGTATTCGGTACAATGTGGTTCTCCTGATATCGAGTACCATTTCGCCGCCAAAGATGTAACCTTCCATGCTGAGATGACTGGAAGAACTTTTCGTCACAAAAAATAGTAGTAGAAAAATTAAAATCTGTGTATTCGAGGGCAAAAGTCAGTCTTTCCCTTTTGTTTTCTTCGGACAGTTTAATTTTAGTGACGGGCTGGCGATTATGAATACCTTGATTATGAAGGGTTCTTCTTATTGTGCTTGGACTTACTCCAAATTCTGCAGCAAATATCGAAGTTCGTTGAAACCCGTCTTCAATAAATGCATTCACCATTCTTTCTGTTTGACCTGTCCCTAACAAAGGTGTTCTGCCTGGCCATGATCTGTTAGTGGTACGATTTTCTTGTTCAAAATTCCGAATCCACCTTTGAACAGTCACCCACTAAAAATCATGATTTATTTTTAAATATGTAACAAAGTAAATATATTATTAACCCATGAGTTTGTATTATTTTATACTATTTGCATAAAAATCTCCGAAATTAAATTACAGATTTTTTTCTCCATTATAATCATATTTATTTTTCTATTAAATCTTGGTCTTATTTGCTTAAATTATTTAAAAAAAAAAACAAATTGTCAAAAATTAAATGAAATTTGATGTCATAAGATTTATTAATATTAGTTTTCTGTCTATCAAAACAGTACTGTTGGAAGTTCAATGAATATTATTGATCTTGAACGAACTTTATTTAAGTGAAATGATAAACAAAATGCACACACAAACGCACATTATATGGATGAAACAATTGAAACGAAATAAGTAATGTTGTTTTTTCATTATTGGTTTAGTTCTATTTTTTTATATTTTTATTTTATATCGTTTATTTTAGTTAAATAAATAAATTAATTAAATAAATAACTTAATAAAAATTCATGTAATAAATATTAATTTAAATCGCAAGGTAATGATTGGGGAATCAAATCCATAAACACGGAAACAACTTCAACAGAAAATAAGAAGCATTGAAGCTGGATAAAATATGGACACCAGTGCTCAAAAACACCAAAATCGCTAAGCAAATAAGTACGACCAAGGAACATAACGAAATTTCTAGAATATCAATTGTCTAAGTTGTCACTTAGTTGTCAATCAGATGTCAAAGTGATATGAACCAAATCAAACCTCTGAAGATGCTAACTACTCGTGCTAGAGAATCGTTAGGATATAATTCCAACAAACGTCGACCAATAAACCCAAACAACTATAGATATGAAAATAGTAGTTATTAGTGTTAATTAGAATTTTAAATTTAATAAAATAACAAGGTTTTAAGTTTATTTTTCCGAACAGGGTACATTAATCTTTCACGAATTTTAAAAAGATATTAATCAAAAATTTCATGATAATAAATCATCATTGTATTTTAAAATGTAGAACATCAATTGTCTAAGTTGTCACTTAGTTGTCAATCAGATGTCAAAGTGACATAAACCAAATCATACTAATATTTTTTTACGGTGTGATATTTAAAAAAACATTCTCCCTTATGAAGAGGCACATTACAAAACTGACACATAAAACAAGTTAAACTATTTTCCCTCCCGTAAATATTTTTACAATTTTGTGCTTTTTGGTAACTAACAATCTATTTGGAAAATCATTTCCTCTGCATGTACCAAAAGTGCTGGGTTCTGGATCATCAGTATTGTCTACGTCATTGCCACTTATCCATTCTTTGGCCACATCGTGCAAAAAGCTTTTATAACTTTTTTTTGAATTAAGATTTAAAGTTTTAAAAACTTTAAAAGCATTGAAAAGAGCCCCGTTTAGTAAGAACATCACTGCCCTTTTCGTCCGTTTTTTGTGCGCCGTACTATAGAATAATATGACAAATACTGATCAGCGCGATCGACACCTTTCATAAATTTATTGTAATCAATAAAGCATATCGGCTTCCAAATGTTTTCCTTTATCTTCCAATCAATATTTGCACTTTCTATAATACGGGCTGAATGAATTGTAGATATCATTCGAACTGGCCTTTTTGATTGCCAACATTGTAACAGAATGTCTTTTCGGCGACGAAACATAGATTCACCTTTTTTTTAAATTTGCATTTTGTATACATGTAGGAAGGCCTCTATTTTTACGAATAGTGCCACAACTTCGGAATCCATGTCGTAACAAGATTTGGCTCGTATCAATACTATTATAATAATTGTCCATATAGACATAGTGCCATAAGTTTTCATATGGCTGTAGGAGGTGTAAAATTGTTTTCCGAAGTCGACTTCCTTCACCATGGTATATTCGGAAATTGCATATATATCCCGTTTTTGCTTCACAAACCATCCGAATAAGAACTCCATATTTGGTGATTTTTGAAGCATTATACACCTTGAAAGATAATCGACCTGTCCATGGCATAATACTTTCATCTAATGACAACTCTTGTTGTGGCTTATATACGTGTTCAAATTTTAATGTAAAGTAAGATACGATTGGTCGAATTTTTTTTAATGCGATCTCTTTCATTAATGTCAGTTTCATTGTTAGAAAAATGCCACGAATACCATATTTGGCGGAAACGATCTCTACTCATCAGTTGTGCAAAAATTGGAGTTTCGATTGTTCTGTCTGTAGACCAATATTCATCCCTAGTGTCTTTACGAACCTTCCCCATAAGTAGAAGTAGTCCTACAATTTTTTTTTAATTCTACCGTAGACACGTCTATCCATTTCACAGATTTTCCACTGTCTTTAAACCTATCAACATTTTGTGAGTGATAACGATTGGTTTCCTCTGCCATGTAGTCAAACAAATCATTCCCTATGAAAAGTTGAACTACTTCAATCACACTTTCCGGATTATTTGGTATCACAACAACGCCACTTTGTCCTAAAAATTGTTCAATATTTGGAGGATTATCATATTCTGACCACTCAACTTCTTCATTGTCACTTTGTTTTTTACCTTTTGTTCAGAATATTAATTATAATTGCCAAGGTTTGTTTTAAGTAAAAGTTAAACTAAGTAATATATAACAATTTTTAATAAGAAACTCCTCGCAGTGTTGTTTAAAATACTATACTACGAAATGGGTTGTTAACAAGATTTATAAGATTCAGTTAATGAATTGTTTTGAACCTGATTGATTACACCTTAATTTATGTATATTAAATACTCTGAAAAGTTATTGAAATCAATAATAATTTCAATAAAGTTTTTTATACCATGTACATGGATTTAGATTAATAAGTAAAACTCTTAAACTTAAATAAGTTATCAACAATGTTGTGAAGGGAAGAAAAGATACAAATATCCAATTAATTTCATTGGTTGATGTAGTAACGTTCTCAACACGTTAAGTCACCATCTACATTATCCACTCCTTAGAAACCGAGATTATAAAAAATCTGGTTTTTATATTGTTTCTGGAGATTTTACAGAGTTTTTGTACTGTTCAAATCAAATGTCATTTCTAACTTACTGAATTATTTGTGTTTGTCAATTGTCGAAAAGTACTCCTTTTTTGTTAAAATAGTTGTTTAGTTAATTGAAGTTCAATTTAATCCGTTATATTTTTATTAATTTGTTATAAAATTAGGTTGTTTTAATTAAATTTTCGGATTATAAATTTAAGAAAAGTGATTAAAATTAATCAATATTGGGATTGGTGTGATATGTGCCAGTTGATGTGATGCATCACATAAGTTGGTGAAGATCTGATCAACGAAAGTAAAGGTTAGTGACATTGAAATTAATATTGAAAGGAAAATGTATGGTCATACATTATCCATATCTCGTATAAAAGCATTTAACATATCATAAAGAGTCTATAATAATAAAATTATTATTAGTAACCCGTTACAATATGTACACTCCAATAAGATTAATGTTAGAAGATTTAAATATTATGAATGTGAACCAAAGAACAATCATATACTAAAACTGTAACTATGAAAACATGCTTTCTTTGTAAAGGGTTTGAATTTGTTTGTGTGATGTTTTTTAATTGAAATTCTATTACTGGTGCAGGTTTCTTAGATATTAACTATATACTAACAAAATATTCAATTAATTACAAGAAGGTTTTAACATCGCCTATTTAAGAAAACAATTCTTTACCTCCTACAAATGTTCGTTTATTTTTTATGGCTGATTTCCTCTCAACAGTTTTTAAGGAAATGAATATTAATTAGCAACGCACAATGGTAAAAATTCAGATTTGTTAAAATTATTAATATGAATAATAAATAAACTAAAAATTGTAACTAACTGTTTGTGAGAAAATTAATTTTTTTTAATACGTTACTTTAAGTTTTAACGCTAATAACTTTGTCCAAATAAAATTATTTTGTGGATACTGCGGTTTTTTATCCTATTGCAAATTGTATGAGAACATTTATATTGTACATTTGTTTATAAATAATAAGACGTACTAGGTTTCTTTCATCCATGTACGAATATGCTAGAGCAAGGTGAAAAACACGGGAAATTTGACAACAATGTTGTTTAGAAGCAAAAAAACCACAGAAGTACCAATCTCTTACTAAAAATGAGAAACAACACTGGACGATAAATTGATTTGTAGTGTTTAAATTATTCAATAGATGTCGCCTTTATAGTTTTCTGTATTTGACAATTGACAAAATTGGCGGGAATAGTTTCAAATTCAAATTAATTGGTATATTAAAGGGTGAATTGTGGGAAATAAAACAGGCTATAGAATTAAAACATTTTTATTACAAATTGTTTATTGTACATTATAAAAAATCTTCTGTATACTACATATATATAACAAAAATATATAAATAAATATAAATACAACACAATTAATTTCTTCAACAACAATAATAAGTAAGATCAAAATAAATAATTCGAATTGGAATTCATATTAGACAACAAACTTTCAAAAACATTAAAATTAAGATCCCTGGAAGTGGAAGGAATAGATTGACTAGAATTCAAATTAGACAATGAATTTTCAAAAACATTCAAATATGAGAATGAAAATGTAATGGTGACAAAGGAACTGTTTTAGGTTTAAGACGACGAATTTTTCTTGTTATAGTGAAATCTGATGGAGAGAAATGGTCTTCACAGACATGACATGTTTTGATAGAAGGATTAATATTACAAATTGACAAATTTAACATCATACTAAATTTATTTTGAATCAATTCAATATGTATTGAAACATAACATATATTGAAACACATTTTGACACAGTAACCATACAGAGATTGAGGCTGAGAATTCTTGACTGAATTTTACAAAATTATAAAATAAAATCTCAGAAAAAAATTCTATATTTTAATAAGACTACCTAATTCCCATTGATCGAACCTTTCCAATCTAGTTGGAACCTAGAATACCCACTTTTAATAATATTTATAATAAGATTGACATACCCAGAAAGTGCCGAGTCTATTCTGGTTAAATCGATGGTACGGCAGACAATTTAACCTACAATACACTTGCCCCCCCCCTGAAAAACAGAATTAACAATTAACCCAATTAGTTTAAGTAATTTTGAGTTAGGTTAAGTACCATCCTAAAATACTTCCGAGTTACTAGTGAAAAAAACGGTTGTTCTCAGTAATATCTTCAGATCTTTATCTGAGCTGTTCACGACGTAATTCGTTATTGGTTTATCAATGAATTTATATCAGCAGCCTGATATTCTTTCTATTAAATCAACCTTTTTGCCAGCACTTGATCTCGTCCGCATAGGCAATATTTATTTACTTTACTTTACTGTAATTATCATATATTTTATAAAGTTCAATTTTTTTTTGTATTTTAATAATTATTTCTACCTAAAATACAGTTCAAAATATATAAAATAAATGGCAATTCGCATTTAGTTCGCTCTCCAAATATTTAGTAAGTTTCATCCTTTGGTTGTGCTTTTGATACTTTATCTTCTTTTGAAGTATAGATCCTGTCTTCACTGTCAGGTCCTTCCATGTCCGTTTTCTTTTGTTCTGGGTTCCACAACTTTTGTCCATTCCACTTCATTTCCGTCAATGGTGATGTTTTCTGGATTGGGCAGTCTTCTTTTTTGGAAGAGGACTGCCTGGCATTTTTCGTGATTTATCTGGATCTGGAGGCGTCTTTGAATGACTTGGCACCAGCACACTGTCATCGATGTACTGTTTGTGAGGCAGTTCAGGTCTGGTCAGTATGGCGACTCCACCATTTGGAGTGTTTCGGTCACACCCGTATGCGTGGAAGCCTGAAAAAGCTAGTTTATTATTTGGAGTGCACTTTGTTTCTTGAAGGCACAGGATGTCTGGAGAGTGTTCTTTGGCGAGATCGTCAAGGTCAGTTTTCCTTGAATTGAATCTACTTATGTTCCAGTAAATGGTTTTGATCTTTTCTGGTTTCGTACTATCCATTAAGTTTTTTGTTAGCCAAGATATCTCAGATTATTCTTTGAATATCCTACATGATGGTTTTAGTTAGTTCTTCCATGAGATAGTCTCTTCTCTCGGTTTCTGGTCGCTTTTTTATGTTTTTCTTGTTGTGGGCAGTTCTTTCTTTTGGGGTTCCGTTTCTTTCTGAGGCACAGCCCTTTTAGTTTATGAGGCCTTTGTCTCTTCTTTTTTCATATTTAGAGGGTGCTTAGGGCACCCTTGGTAATTGGCTGGGTGTCCTGTTTGGCCGCAGTTTGCAGACACAATTTGGTTTTCTTTCGGAATATTTAGTAAGTTTCATCCCTTGGTAGAGCTTTTGATTATTTATCCATTATGAAGGTATAAAGTTTTGATTTCTGTATATTTTTCTTAAAAATGTTTCAGTTTGATTTGAAAAACGTTTATAAGTTTGACAGTAGTTGTTTGTCAATGCCAAATGATGATTTTCAATTTGATTGTCAATTGTTTTATTTGTTGTTTCAAAATTTTCGTTTTTTAATAACACATGATTTATGAAATTAAGATCTATTTTTATTTCGAGATGTACTCCACCAGTTCTACAGTATTCTGGAAATTTTAAGGTTGTGTTAGATTCGTTTTGTTAAAGGATTCTTCCACCAAAAGCTGCTTGAGTAGATTGCGTATGATCTTATTCTGGCTATTGTTGAAGATATCTCATCCTCATCGCCAATATTTTTGGGAATCACAACGCTAATCACAAATTATTTATTTAACTTTAAACAAATACAATTAATACAATTAAAATATTAAATGATTTTAATGGTTTTAAGATAATGAATTGTGTTTTCTGTTGGATTTTTATTAGTTTTTTTAAGAAATCCATTTATAATTTAGAAGTGCATATCTGGTTAAAAAATTTCAAACAAGTTATGATACATCTGTATGTACATATAAATAAGTCAGTCTCTCAAAAGTTATAATTCAGAAAACAGCTGTATCTGCTATATTTGGATCGAAAATATTTTGTGAGTATTGTGACATGTACCGACTGAAATTCCGTGGATTAGGTTATAATTAAGGTTTAATGTATACTTTGGAGCTGATTAAGGGAAATTCCCATAATATTTGGATTCAAATTTATTTAAATTACATAAATTAAATTTAATTTATTTTATTTAAATTACGCTTTCCGATTTCCGAAATATTATATTAATATAAATAATTATAAATATGAATGTACTTTTAGTGATGATTTAGAAAATAAAATACATATTATTAATTTGTATTTTTATTTTATTAATTTACTATAACTAGTAACTTGTAACTAGTCTATATTTTGCCTCCTCCAACCTGAACGTCGCCTCCTCCATCCTGAATGTTGTCTCCTCTACTAACAATTTAACTAAACTGTGTATGGCCTCCTCCACATTTATTTTTGCCTCTTCCAACCTGTACCAGGCCTATTCCTCCTTTAATTTCGCCTCGCTTAAGCGTACTTTATTTATTTCTTGAAGTTCCTATTCTCTTATTTGTTAAAAGTTTATAACTCATTTTTTTTTTGTTGATGGTTCTCGGCGTTTTTGGGACTGAAAAAACAATTTATTTAAAATTTACCTAAAAACAATGAATTTATTAATAAATTACCCGTATGTTTCCTACTGGATGATCCAATACCACTTCTTGTTGGTGTTTCACAGTCTTTGGAAATTTCCCTACTCGAACTACAAGTTGAAATTTGACTTAAAATTAAACCGTCGACATCTTATGGATTTGAAATTCATATGAGAGAGGAGATAATCAATTTTTGACTGAGATTTCGGAGACAATGATGCTCCTCCACCGCCTGCAGCCATTAATTCCCTCCTTTCCTTCGCCAATTCACTCTTTCTTTTCCTCTTAACCTTATCTCATAACCTCTTCAATTGAATAGTTGTTCTCTGTAAATATTTTAATTTAGTAAGTTATCAGCGATTGATAATAATAATAATATATATTACTTACCTTTTCATCGGCTGAGGAAGCGATGACGACTGTTTTTTTGTGATAGTCATGGAGTTATCTTAATTTATTATCTTCAAAAAGGAAAAAAACATTACAGGAGCATACTACGCATCATTACTTGACAAACTGAAGGCAGAAATTGCGGAAAAACGGCCACATTTGCAAAAAAAGAAAATCCTGTTTCACCTTAATTGACATTAGCAAGTCGTCTTCGGATTGTATGTTCTTAAAGTGGAGACATTAACGTTACGGTTGCGACGCACAAAATTGGCTATATACCGAGAGCAGCTGAACCTACACATTTTATATACTCGAACTTTGGGAATTTACCGATTTACCTGATGTATTCTAAATCACACTAGATTATAGAGATGGATACGTTGAAACATGCGTCGCCATCACCGCCACTCAATATCTATTCAAATATTCAAAAAATTTAACATATTTCCACGTACTCCAGGTTTTCCAGATACTTTTCTAATTCCGACTGATCTTCCCTGAACACCCTTGAAACCTAACCATGTCCGGGTAAATCTGAAAACCCTAATTATGAATGTCATATTAAGGTGAGAAGAACAGAACGACGATGACTGAAAAGTGAAACTGCGGTGTCTACAGGTTAATGAAATCCTTGATTTTGTGTTTTGATTTTAATATTTTAACTGTAACTTCCGAATTGAGGATAGTCAGATGTAGTGGAACTAAATTTATCAGGCGTTTATACCTTCCTGTATATTATACTGTAATTATCTGTTGATATACCGCATTGTATATATAACTAGTGTCAATCGTCATCGAAGCAACCACGAGGATAGGGATATTGATTGTATACTGTGTGCTATATTTGTCCAGGTCATGGTGAGTGTTCCTGTTTGTGTGTTATTTATTTGTATTTTAAATTATGCATTGTAGTTTGAAACTAAGAAAAACCAAGGATCACGTGTTAGTGCTTAAAACTTTAGTGACTAAAAGTCGTGTTTTCATCGAACCACTCGATTTGAAAATTCCCAGGCGCCCTAAATTAGGAATACGGAGAGATTGACAAAGATATATCTATCAAGCTAAAGGTTTTGAAAAAGAATTTCTACAAAGTGAATTATTGAAGGTTAGAACCCATTTTTTATTTGATTATAATGATAAATTGCTTCGTATGATCTTTAAAATACATTTCAAATATTTCATTTTAAACAAAGAAACAAAACTAAAAAATAAATAACAATTTAATTAATGGTACTTAGTAATAATTATATTTAAATATATAGCAAACATATTTATAAACATACATTTATTTAGTTTAATAAAACACATTTTTCTTTGGTGATGGAGGTAACTGTACAAATTTTATATTTATTTTGGTACCCGTAAATTAATATTCTTGCAATTGGTTATATTTAGTTTGCCAATGGTATGTAATCAGTACATATTGTAATTTCATTGTCATGAGGTTCCTGTGAATGTTCTCTCATTTCATCATTTTAAATATTAAATTATTTAACATTTAATTAATAATACAACACTAATTTAAAAATTGACCTGTTCAATATTTTTATTAAACTAATTACTAAATTACAAAATGGTTTTCAACAAATGCATTATTTCAATTTTTAAATTATATTTAACCTGTCTGTGATATGTAATTAGTACAAATGTTAACTTGCGTGTACATAGTAATTAAATTATATTAATTTTATGTTATATTATTAAAAATAGTATTTTCTACATTGAAGGCAACTCGATAGTAGACAGGTAAAGTATTTATTGATTTATATTTATTTTAGTTTAATAATATATTTTTAAATTCATTAAGTATCTCAAAAATATTTAATTTTAAATGCGCATCGCTAACAAAATTAAATCAGATTTTAACAATTTTTCAAATTCCATTGAAAACAAAGTGATTCTTACTCTAAGTCTAACAGTATTTTTTAAAAATACAGAAAATTAATGTTAAAATGTTTTTACTAAAAGTAGTGTAGGTTCTCAATAAATTGCAATGGCTATTTAATTGATTTTAATAATAGACAATGACGCATTGGAAGCTCCAAAAATGTTAGTTTGTTTTTTTCAGGAGAATTCTACTTATTTATAGAATTAAAATTAAACTAATTTGATCAAAATTTTCGAATTTTAATTATGTGAAACGCATATTTGAATTTAATTATGGTAATTTAAAAAATATATAATCATAAATATTTTATTTATCAAAGTCATGGTTCCATAAATGGAAAATTTATAAGACCTGCCGAAAATTTATTTCAAATATTACTTGAAAGTAAGTATTGTGACTAAAAAATACAATAGGTACAATATTACATATATACAGTGATGTGAAAAATAATAAGGACACTTGCTGGTATACAGAAAAAATGCACATTAAACCAATGTTTTCAATTCCTTTAGGAAAAAAAAAGAAAAATAATTGATTTACAAAGTTCTTTAAATTTTCATGTGAAAAAAAAAATAGGAACAATTTCAGAATTGCCAGAAATGTATTTATTTGAATAGATTTCTGTTTTAGTACTTAGTTGCTTTACTTAATCTCCATTTAATAACTGTCAAACATCGACGACTGAGTCTATTATTTTTGGCACGTTTCCTGGGGAATTGAATTTCATGCTTTCTTCACTAGGAACCAGGGAGAAGGCTCTTTTATTAGTGACTCTTTTATTCATAGAACACCCAAGAAGTACCAACCTCTTACTAATAATGAGAAACAACACTGGACGATAAATTGATTTGTAGTGTTTAAATTATTCAATAGATGTCGCCTTTAGAGTTTTCTGTATTTGACATTTGACAAAATTGGCGGGAATAGTTTCAAATTCTAATTAATTGGTATATTATAGGGTAAATTGTGAAAAATAAAACAAGCTATGGAATTAAAACAAATTTGTTACAAATTATTTATTGTATATTATAAAAAATACATCAGTATTCTGTATACTACATATTATATATAACAAAAATAAATAAATACAAATACAACACAATAAATTTTTTCAATAACAATAACAAACAACATAAAAATAAATAATTCAAATTAGACAACAAACTTTCAAAAACATTAAAATTAAGATCTTTGCAAAATTAGGTTTATGAACATCACTATAATATGTATTGAAACATATATAAATATATATTACATTAATAATATATATTGAAACACATTTTGACACAGTGACCAGACAAAGATTGAGGCTGAGAACTCATGGCTGAATTTTATAAAATTATAAAATAAAATCACAGAAAAAATTCTATATTTTAATAAAACTATCTAATTCCCATTGATCGAACCTTCCCAATCTAGTTGGAACCTAGAATACCCACTTTTAGTAATATATATAATAAGACTAACATACCTAAAAAGTGCCGAGTCTATTCTGGTTCAGACTATTTAACCTACAAAATAACATTAATTTATTCAAGAGATAAGAAAAAGTATATTAATATATAAAACATCTTATTCAAATTTGAGGTTATTTTATGTCTAATATGAATGTAATGTAAAGTAAACATCCTAAGTACTAAATTATTGAATTACAAAGCATAGTATCCAAGTATGATTTTCTTTATCTATACATAAATTCAGTTGCCCCCCATGCTTTTACTCCTCAGAGCTATCTTCACAACATGCTATAAATTTTCGATAGGATTTAGATCAGGTGATTGGACTTCAATTTCAATAGTGGATAATGGAGTAATTATCATAAGTTATATATAAGTTCCTCCGAAATTTAATGGGCTATCGTCTCAAGAATATTAAGGTGTGAAGTTTTTTTAGACAATGTATTAACTAAAGAAATACCAGGAACAACCAACCAGTGACCGGAAGAATATATCAGTATCTGTGTACCAGATGTTGAAAGTTTATATAATTTGTTGTTGTCAAGAATAAGGTTTATAACCTGCAGCTCCACAAACATTAGGGCTGTTAACTTGACAATTATTTCATGTATCCACCAGAGACGAGGTGATTTGTTCGCTGTGATGTGTCTATTATTACCAGTCTTCCATCTTTCCTTAAACTGAAAATAATTCATTCATAATTCAAACATTTTTACCACCAATTTTCTTCTTCAACTTCTTTTCCTGCTTCATTTTGTGTTTGCCCTGAACAATATTAATTTTAACTATCATTAGCTGAAGTTGAAGGTATCTTTCATAATGTGGGACTTCCTTTATTCCCTCCACCGTCACCTTATATATTTAACGTTCTTTTCTTTTGATGTGGTTAAACAGATGTGTTGCCGTAGTTTTTACGATTTTATGGACATTCAAGTTACTGATCGTCGTAAGTTTCAAATTTATAAATCTATAGAGACTTAACTAGGGATTCCCATGATTATTTCTGTGCTCTCATTAGTTGTAGTAGTCTGAAATTGTTTGGAGACACAAAGATCCTAACATTTAACCCATTAACCCTCCCACAAAGGATTTTTATTATTTATTATCTAAAATAATATTTTTTGAAAACTAGGTGTATGATTTTCTTTACAATATACAATAAACAACTCAAAAATTTCTTTAGTTGCTGCAAGTTTATCTTGTTCTCTGTGAACGGTTCTCGTTGTGAAGTCAACACACCTCATGTAGGAAAGGATCTCAATGAATCTTGTGTGTGGCATGGTAGCCGTAAATATTGTTCTAAATTTTGATATTAAAATATTAAACCCACATATTAGTTTGGTTTGGTTAGCCAAAGAAATAGCACATTCAAATACATTTACATTTTGTGACACTATTTAACAATACTCTTAATTATTATTTTATTGAATAACTCACTTTCAGTGGGTAGAAGAAACATTGCACTCCATGCTCCTGAAAAATAGTTTAAAATGTTATTAACAAATGTGAAACAACACACTCAAATGAAAATACTATAAGAAAACGTCGTAACAATAAACAACTCCTTAATGATGGAAGTAATTGCAAGACGATGAATTCTAGGTTCGAACGATGTAATGTGAGCAAGAACTGCAGTCACTGCAATATCTTCAGTTGTTAAATTTGACCACATTGACCATCATTTGGTGGACTGCATATGTTGCAACGCATTAGCCGTACTTTGGTTTAGCCTTCTACAACCAAGAAAAATCTAGACTCTTCAAACAGTAACAAATTCCACTTTACTCCACCTTCACTACCAAACATAATTTTTAATTGCGAAATCGTGCTGTAATTATCATATTAGCCTAGAAATAAATTGTTTAAAACTTATCAAAAGTTCTATTATAAGATATATACCATCATCTAATTCTTCCAATGTTTATTTTCATCCTTTGATAAAGTTAAATTATTTTTACAAATGTAAAACAACACACTCATTTATGATTTTGCATACCATTTCAAGAGCATAATGCAGTTCTCGATTCTTCCAATAACATCTAAATTGCTTTCAGTAATCCATTACACCTTTCCATATCGGCTGTGCCCGCTTTTTGGTAGGCGACATGCTTCTCAACCCCTTCTTTCGTGAAATGAGGATAACAGACACCGGGGGAAGGTCATCTGGAATCATAATCATCATCATAATCTATCATACACTTACTTCTGCCCCTTCCTTTCATGATCGTTCCGCCCCAATTCACATTTCTTGCATTTAGGTCTCCTGCTATTAACTGTGCATCTTTCATTTCCATTATTTTTTTGGCTTCTATATCACATTTCCACTTACTTCTGGACAAATCATAATACCATTTGTGTCGATACACTTTTTGTGTACTCACCTGTTATTATTTGTTTTCTTTATCATAGAAGTGACTATATGTCCCCTCTTTACTTCTATACTCATTGTATCCATCCACATTAACCGTTCCATGATAATCCTCCTGCACCAAGCCAATCTCTACACTATTGTCTCTTAACTTTTTAGCAAATAAATGTATTGGTTCCCCTATCACATTCTATTTCCATTTACTTCTAGACAAATCATAATTATCTTAACTTGCTCTTGCTTTCTTATCCTTCCCTTTTTTATCGTTCCACCATTTCTCCATGAAAATGGTTATTTATTCTCTCATTTGTTCCTGCCCCTCTAACTTCAGTGGTAATCTCATTAATTCATTCATGCTCTTCACCAATTAGACGAGGCATATGGCTATTTAAATCTCTTTATATAAAAATAAATGACATGTCACGAATATGTGTAAATACAAGTAATATAAGTAATTATACAACATAAACCAAATAAATTATTTATCACAGTATGGAAGACTGCAGTCGGCTATCCTTTGCTACTCGGGGGTCTCGACTCGGTAGGAAGGCCTGACAGCAATGTTGGTCTGTCCTGTTAGTGCTCTGGCATCTCCGATTGTGCATCCAGATTCTCCTCGTCCTCCTTCACCCATGACACGGACGTAAGGTCAGGCTTGAAGAGGGTCCCATCCCGGTGGCGTACGTGAGGCTCCACCTCGGTCTGCCAGCCATGCTGTCTTGTATGGTCGGCCACCTTGGTCACTTCGCGTTGTGCCTCTTGATTCTATCGTAATGGACCTGAGGACAGACTTGGAATATGTGCGACACTGACTCAAGGCGGTTGCAACCTCCACGGCATTTCTGCTTGTCTGCGGGGTTGATGGTGTCCCTACGGTAGGCAGAGAGTATGGCCTTGGCGTAGTCGCGTCCAGTCCATCCGTTTGGCTTGTGGGTGACCCAGGACCTGCTGGATTGGTCGTCTGATGTATGTTCGACCCCAATAGACATGGGGCCGGAGATAATGGCTTCGCACCATTTGTGGGTCGCCGGCCAGCTTGTGTATCCTGGTTATTATGGTCCAAAGCCTCTCCGTCAGGTTTCTCGGCAGGAAGCGTCCATTAGGACGATGTCGTCTGCGAAGGCCATGGCACTCACTCTCCTTTAGATGCGTATGGACCTGGTTGACGCGGCCATTCTAATGTCCAGAGACATCACATTGTAGACTTTGTCTTAGTCTATCCGGGATCCGATATAGTTGTAGACAAACGTGCCCCGCTGTTCCTGGTGGAGTGTATCAGCGTCCCGTAATCGTTTGTGGAGAATTCTGTGGAGAAGTCTTTGGGCCGCCGAACCGATCGTAATTGACCTCCAGTTGGTGGCCAGCCGGCTGTCACCGCCTTTTGGAACTAGGACGGTGCTGAGCTGTTTCCATGAGCTGGGGTGGACATTCCAGCAGAGAATAGCAGACAAGTCGACCGACCAGTAGAGGTTTGGTACCTTCTTGACGGCCGCGGTGGTTAAGCGTACAAGCCTGTAGGATATCTTCTTCCGTTATCAGGATGAATGTGGGAGAAGTTTCCTACGTGAAGAAGTCGGCGTCATCGGGTGGTGAAGTGGATTCGAAGATTCCTCCATATAACTCTCAACGCTCTCAACAGATGGCAAGTCGGGGGCTTCGTACATTTTCTTGCCGCCAAGGATGATGTCGGTGAGGGAGGCCCTGTTCTTCTGGAAGAGGTCTTGGGCTCTCTGTCCGCGACCACTGATCCGCTGTTCGTAGTTCGTCGCCGTGTGTGGTGTCCTTCCGGATCTGTGTGGTTCTTTCCTGGCCTTAATAGGCTCCTGATTGGAGCCCAGCAGGGTAAAATTGATCAACCGCCTCATGGTGATGTCGGCGGGATCCAATTTCCTACGGCATTCAAGCATGTGGGTCACGAAGTCTTCAGACGTTGCCTCCTCCACTTTTAATTTTGCCTCCTCCAACCTGTACGTGGCTTCTTTCTCCTTTAATTTCGCCTCGCTTAATCGCACTTTACTTATTTTCTGCACCTCCTTATTCTCTTATTCAATTTCGGCAATTGAGGGACTGAAAAAACAATTTATTTAAAATTTACCTAAAAACAATGATTTTTTAAATAAGTTACTTATATGTTTTCTACTGGATGATCCTCCACCACTTCCTGTTGGTGTTTCACAATCTTTGGAAATTTCCCTGCTCGAACTACAAGTTGCCCCATCTTCTAAAATCATTTTGGTATAATTTAATGATTAAATATAAATAATATTTTACATACCATTCGAAAATTGGCTTAAAATGAAGTCGTCGGAATCATATGGATTTGAAATTTCGTAACACACTTCTCTCGAAGAGATTATCAATTTCCTGTAGCCATTAATTCCTTCCATGCCTGAACCACTTAGAAATAAGATTACTGCCTAACTAACTATCAGAGTTTATACATTAGTCAGTGAACACTATTAAAAATTGTTTTTAATATAATAATTAAATCAATTCATATTATATTAAAAAATATATTTATTAAAATATATATTTAATATATATAGACTGAATATTTATCGGTGGACTAGATCTAATTGATTGCAGCTTGCAGGACAGGAATTACCTTAACTTAAAAGATTTATATATGTATTTTCTTAACATAATCAAATAAAAAATGAGTACTAACCTTCAATAATTCATTCCGTAGCTTGCACAAATTCCAAGAGCAGCATTATGACATTACTTCTAGAAATTCTTTTTAAAACCTCCAGACCTCGGCCATGGTCACCTAAAATTATTATTTATTCAAACTGATAAACTAATATGAACTAAAACAATATATCTTACAGTGGAATCCCTCCGTATTCGTCAAGAGATTATCAGGTGGGGTGGACTTGAAGAAAACACAACTCTTAGAGAGTAAAGTTTTATGCACCAACACGTGGTCCTTGGTTTTCCTCAATTTCAAACTACAATACATAAATTAAAATACAAACAAAAAATACACAAACAAAAACACTCACCGTCACTATGACAAATAAAGCACATATTATACAATCAGTATCCCAAGGGATGACGAAGAAAAACCTGGAAAATTAAGTTCCCGGACTATCCTCTTGGCTGTTCTGATAACGATTCACAGACTATAGACACTTATAGACTGCTCACTCTCTAGTAAATTTTAGCAACCAAATATACGTGGACAGTGACATCTATTGGGACCGAACAGTACTAAAATAACCCGGCAAATATTAGGGGAATCCCATGAACTAGGTTTATATTTTTAAATTTTATGTTAAGTTTGCAATATTACATAAAATTAAAATAATATTTTTATTAAAAAACTCAGACTACTACATACATTTTTATTTTTTTATATTTATAAATTTAAAATTTATTTAAAAAACATTAAAAATTAACTCTAATAGTAAAAATTACAAGGTAAATGAAGTGATGTTAACGCACCAATTCGTAATTTTTCATTAGCTTCTTTACAGCTGTCCTCAAAATGTAAGCCACATATAAGGTAATTTCTTATCTATTTATCATTCATTTGCAAAAGTTTCTGATTATTTATTCTTTGAAGCCAGATAGGGCGTATAGTAGTAGTGCTGTATCTATAATTTAAATTACATGGTTTACTAATTGTGGTATATAATATTTAATGTTGATTAATGTTCAATATTACCTTTTTGTCTGTTTTACTCTTCCCATAGTTATAAAATTAGAATAAATCGGCAACTAAAAAGAACCCTAACAGAAATAATACAATAGAGAGGGGAAACTCCTTAAAAAATGCACTCCTGATGGAAGTAAACATGGTAACGACCTAGAGAAGGAAGAATTGATCCTGATTGGTGAAAATTTAAATGATTGTAATGGTCAGTCCCGATAGATGGCAGTAAAAATTCACGAACCACTTTACCCATTAGAGTTTCATAGCCCAGATTCATGCAAGTTATGTATACAGTGCGGTATACCCACAGAACACCCAAGAAGTACCAACCTCTTACTAAAAATGAGAAACAACACTGGACGATAAATTGATTTGTAATGTTTAAATTATTCAATAGATGTCGCCTTTATAGTTTTCTGTATTTGACATTTGACAAAATTGGTGGGAATAGTTTCAAATTAAAAATAACTGGTATATTATAGGGTGAATTGTGACAAATAAAACAAACTATGAAATTAAAACATTTTTATTACAAATTATTTATTGTACATTATAAAAAATTCATCAGTCTTCAGTATACTACATATTATATATAACAAAAATAAATAAATAAATACAAATACAACACAATAAATGTCTTCAACAACAATAACAAACAACATAAAAATAAATAATTCGAATTAGAATTCAAATTAGACAATAAGCTTTCAAAAGCATTAAAATAAAGATCTCTGGAAGTGGAAGGAATAGACTGAGTAGAATTCAAATTAGACAATGAATTTTCAAAAACATCAAAATTAAGATCCCTGCAAGTGGAACGAATATGAGAATGAAAAAATAATGGTGGCAAAGGAACTGTTTTAGGTTTAAGGCGACGAATTTTTCTTGTTATAGGGAAATCTGATGGAGAGAAATGCTCTTCACAGACATGAAATGTTTTGATAGAAGGATTAATATTACAAATTGGCAAATTGAACGCCATGATAAATTTAATTTAGAATCGGAAGTGGCTTAAAAAACGATTTATTTTTAAAATTAGGATTATGAACATCACTAAAATATGTATTGAAACATAATATAATACATATTGAAACACGTACGTACATTTAGACACAGTAACCAGACAGAGATTGAGGCTGAGAACTCAAGGCTGAATTTTATAAAATTATAAATTAAAATCACAGAAATTTTTTTATATTTTAAAAAAACTACTTAATTCCCAATGTTCAAACCTTCCCAATCTGGTTGGAACCTAGAATACCCACTTTTAATAATATATATAATAAACATACATACATACCTAAAAAGTGTCGAGTCTATTCTGATTAAATCAATGATCCGGCAGAATATTTACTCTACAAAATAATATTAATTTATTCAACAGATAAGAAAAAGTATATTAATATATAAAGCATCTTATTCAAATTTGAGGTTATTTTATTTCTAATATGATTGTAATGTAAAGTAAACATCTTAGGTACTAAATTATTGAATTACAATGCATAGTATCCAACTATGATTTTATTTATTAAGAAATATAAAACAAAAATTTTAAACCATTTTATTCATTAGCTCCATTCCATCCTCCCGGCACCTTCGGATAGAACAAGAGTTTAATACGGCGGCCGATGAAAAGGTAAGTAATATATATTATTATTATAAATCGCTGGTAACTTACTAAATTAAAATATTTACAGAGAACAATAATTCAATTGAAGAGGTTGTGGGATAAAGTTAAGAGGAAAAGAAGGAGTGAATTGGCGGAGGGAAGAAGGGAATTAATGACTACAGGCGGTGGAGGAGCATCATTGTCTCCGAAATCTCAGCCAGAAATTGATAATCTTCTTTCTCATATGGATTACGAAATTTTGAATGGTATGTAAATTATTTATATTTAATCATTAAATTATATCAAAATAATTTTAGAAAATTATTTAAAATTGATAAGTTAAAATATTTGTTATAATATATGAAAAACCTACAGCTATTTTTAGATAAGATTCCAATGTAACATACATTTTTTTTAAAATTTAATATTCAATTATTTATATTATATATTCTTTACGTATATTTAATATTAAATAAATACAAAACAATTTTCAATAAATGAAGGATTTCAAAATGTCAAAATATTTGCTTTAAAAAAATAAATAATTTATATATATATTCCTTAGGTAGTTGTTAAGGTATCAAAAAGACTAAATATTTATATGATCAATATAAATATCTTAATTACGTACGTAAATTTTTAAAATTATAAATTTATTACATATTTCATGAATAATTGTTTTTAGTAACAGTTTATTTATATACTATAAAAATTGGAAAAAATCTAGAAAATATACAATGATTTTTGACATTTTTAAATATAAAAAAATTTATTTTGAATAATGACATTTGTTAAGGTACATAACTGGTCTATGAGTCTGAAATTTTTGAATATGCAAATGAATTGCGTAATAAACAGTACATTCTAGCTCTTCTACGTGTCGGATCCACAATCATTCCTTATTTCCCACATTTGTTCCTCGATCTCATTATATAATTGATTAAACTCTTCAATTGGGGTGTTTGCTTCACCCTGTCTCCTTATCTTATCATCTGTTACTTTCTTCACATATACCATAGATCGCCTGTTTCCTATTTTCTCTACTCAGAGGAGACAATGTTCTTCTATTTTCTCTTCTCAGAGGAAATGATATTCTCTGATTTTGTCTATTCAAAGGAGATACTCTTCTCCTATTTCCTCTACGCAGAGGAGATAATCTTCTGATGTGTTCTCTTTTTATATGGGATATTGGAGACATGTTTCTATGTTTCAAAGGAGACGTAGGTTTCTTAGATGTATTAGGTATCGATTCCCTCCACCCTGAATGTGTAGGGGTGGATGAGCGATTGTGGTCCAGGTGAACTGATTGTTCTGCCATCCAGAGCAAATTCTGATAATTATTTGGAGGTTCTTAATAACATCATGTTGCCGTCTATTCGTACACTTTACCCGGCCGATGATGTGGAGGTAATTAATAGACAATTACCCCATACGTCGAGCTCGTATCGTGAGGGAGTGGTTTGCGGCCACTGAAGAACAGAATACCATGGCCCCCTAGGTCACCGGATCTTAACCCAATCGAAAACTTTTGGGGGCTCATGGTGCAAATGTGGGTGAAGCACAACGAACGGAGGGCTGGGGACCTGTATCAGCACTGCCTCCACATATGGGAAGATTTACGGAGATGGAACTGTTGCTCCAATATGGTGAATTCAATGAGGGATCGATTTGAAGCCGTAATAGTCGCTTGTGTGGCTACACAAGATTTTAATTTTGTTATATTATTAATATATTTATTTAATAAAATTTATATATTTTAAATTTTTCTTTATATTTAGTTATTTTGTTTCATCTATTAATCTATACATATAAATAATATTGGAGTGTCTGTTTGTAATATTGAAATAACCGTTTTTTACATGTACATAAATATAAATACGGTACATACACCAGAATAACATTTTTTACAATTTCTGTCTGTCTGTTTGTTCCGGCTAATCTCTGAAATGTCTGGACCGATTTTGATGGGACTTTTATTGGCAGGTAGCTGATGTAATAAAGAGTAACTTAGGCTACTTTTATTTTGGAAAAATTATTTTATTTTAGAAAAATAAAGTAATACAAATCTCTCTAAAAACATGAGAAAGGCCATAAGCCAAAGATTGCGACGTGAAAATGAATCTGAACAAGATAGGGAAAGTAGTCTTACAAATTGTAGATTACGGATGTCCATGTCTAGGACGAATGAGAGTGGTTCTGAGAGGAATGAACGATTACAATTAGATAGAATGTGTCATTCATTGTTAAGTGCTCAAGAATCTTTGGAATCTCGAGATCATCATTTAGAAAACGATCGTATTCAACATGCTGTCTCGCGAAGTCTATAATCATCTCATTCTAGGGAGCAAAGATTAGAGAATAATCGTATTTGACACGTTGTCTCTCGACCTGATTCTAGAGAGCAAACATTAGAGAATGATCGTCGTCTTCACCAAAATCAACGTGAATTGGAAAGTCAAGAACAGCATGACATCCGCGTTTCAGAACAATGCGATCGATATCATGAGTCACAAAGACAAAGAATCGAGCGCTTATCTCAGCTACGTGAAAGTCTGAGTATCATTCGTCAATCAGAAACGAATTTTGATCGAGAAAGGCGTCTGGATAGTGCTAGACAAACGACACGTGCTCTACGGGATATTGAAACTGAAGCAAACCGACGACAACGACTAAATAATGACCACATAAGAAGAATTAATGGACGTAATATTGCATGGCGGGAAAAGCATAACAGTGGGTTCAATTATGAATGCCCAAATAATAATTATGCGTCTGAGATAGGCCCTATGAATGTATGTTGCAACTACTTTAAAGCATTAAGGTGAAAAGATGAGTCAAAAAGCATTTGTTGTTCATCTGGAAAAGTACGCTTGGTCTCTATTCAACTGCCATCTGAGCCACAATTATTTAATCAATACTTAGTTGACGTATATGCTAAAATCGAAACAGAACGGCTTATTTTTATACCGGACGAAGTCGCGGGTACAGCCAGTATCAAAAAATTTTAAATTTACAGAAGTGTTCTACAATTATTGCGTTAAGATGGTCACACAAAATTGTTACTTACTACAATACAAATAAATGTATATGTTGGAGATAATTTATGCTACCTCGCTTGTTCAGGTCGAAACGAAACTCGATCTTAGGGTGGCAATGCCATTCTGCAGCCGACTGTACTATCGGATGCATAAGTGGTCTGCCACTTTCCGAAGCGCTTGACCTCGACAGTCACATCTGTTGCCGTGCATCGTTTTAGTTCAAAAAATTAATTAGTATAAGTTTTGACACTGCCTAAAGTGTATCGAAATTACAGAATAACATTTTAATTAATATTATTTTGAATTATTTTAAAAATGATTTAAATTAGTATTTGAGCTAATGTGATATATTTTAAAAATATTTAATATACAAAAAATAAAATAAAGTATTTTCATAACAAAACCAAGTATTTACGAAACGTAAAATAGTGCATATTAAAACATTTTAAATGTTATGAACAAATATAATAAAAAAGATGGAGTGATTAGAAATTGTTCGTGCCTATGAGTTGAAATTTAACGATATACGACAATTGCTTAAATATTATCAGTATGTAACGTTCTATTTAATAATAATGGCAAATTGTTAATTATATTTACTCTTATGCTGTTAAATAAATAGTAAACGGTTATGATTCCAACTCCCAGTTACTTTTCTAAAACTTTATGTAGATTAAAATTAAAACAATAAAAAAACAATAGTTATTAACAATTAACATACATTTAATTGTAGAAAGCGACGAAATCAGAATTTGGATCAATGAATTTAAAAATACTACTTTGGTTTTTTCAAAAAAGATCCTCACTCTTGTTTATTGTTTCTTTGAACATTATTTGTTATTGTATCTTATAACTCATTCATCATTTGTAATTGGTTTCTATAAATGATTTTCTTTAAAGGTTGTTGCATACAGTTTAAATAGCCTCGAGTGTAAGATATTAAAAAAATGTATACATTAGGTTTTCATGTTATATAATTTTGTAATTACAATTATTTAATTTTTTTATTATTGATATTCATTTTAAACAAATAAATTAAATATCAGTTTTGTAAATGAAAATAAAAAAATTATAAGATTATAATAATAATAATAATATATTTATTGAGTAAACATATAATGTTTATTCATTCTATCGTTTCCAGATTCTATTAATTACACATATTTTGTATTTTTTTATTTATTTAAATTGTTTATGAAATTCTATACGTAATATTATACAAATATTTAGAAATTTGAGAAAAAATAAATAATAAATAAAATGACTAAATTATATGAATTACCTGATTACCCATCTTAGGCCTCAGAAAGTCGGTTTGCAGAATGGCCATAGTGTTTTCCAATTCAATTTATAATCACAAAATTGTATTTATTTTATTATATGGAACATTAAATTGCAATAACAATTTTTTAAATTAAAATGTCTAAAACATTAAACCATATGTAGAGGTTCTTTTCCTTCACTACATATAAAATTCACTTTTTTCCTTGTTCTTTAAGAAAAATTATTTCCATGCGCGTTTCTTTGTTTAGATTCATATTTATTGACTTCTATTCGCAATAACCATTCACACTGAATCGACAACACATTTTGGGAATCTCATCTTACAATGTGATGTGGAGTAGGCAGTGCATGGTAATACAGAATGTGACCGTATACCGCCTGACGTCAATGAAGTGGCAGACCACTTATGCATGTGATAGTACATATCTATTGTTGTTTATTCCGGTTTAAAGTTCTACCTGTTCGTTTTACACATTTATACATAATATTAAGTGCATATGCCTCTATGTTGTGGATTTTGAGATTAATTACTGTCTTTCAATGGTGACATAACACAATCTTAAACTTGTGTTGGACTATATATTGTATTTTATTGTTCGACTTTTAAAGTTTTTATATCGTGTTATAATCACGTGTAATGATATGTTTTATTTTTGCTAGTATTATAATTATTGACACATTTGTAGTTTATTTATAGCTTATGGGGACCCTAAACTAGATTTTCCTTCCGAAGAGTTGGAGCAAAAAGGTCCATACCTAATCCAGCAATTTTAAAGGCCACAGAGACAGCATTGAAACTTTTTGATACACTGTAAGTGTATCAGCTATTCAATGGTATTACTAGGCTTATTAAATATATGTTAGTTATCTAATCTGCTTTCTAAGAAAAATAACTGTTTGCTACCCGCTTCAGAGAAAACATAAAAATTGTAATTACAATTGGTATTAAAGAGCCATAATATTCATAATAAGAGTGACAAACTAACTTTTTTATTCAATGATGTATTTTTACTTACCCAACACACCAATTTAAATAATCTTTATAAAAAGTTTGATACTCTTTCTATTTCAAATGTTTCTACAGTTCTTATTTTTCATTCCAATTCTAGTATCTCCCAAATGATTGAAAACTCTCTGTGATAAAAGTACAAGTATTAATATTTTCAAAGATTTGTTAGTAAGCAAAATTCCAATATTCTTTCAGAAAACTCATATTGTGAATCTGTATCTTCTGTATGTGATAAATCTACAAATAGTAATAATAATGCTGAGAAGTTTCTTCTTGTATAAGAATCATCGAAATGCTATTTCTAAAATTTCTGTTTTTTTCTCTGTCGAAAACAAAAGTCTGACATTTCCAATCTCCGTAACATCTTTAAAAATGGTAAATTAGAAGAAATTTGTTCCGATTTAAATCTGGTTACAAGAAATTTATTGCTTCTCAATTGAGAAATTCCTCTGGAAAATCGAATTATAAATTTGGCCTCTTGATAAAACTTTCGCACCCACGATGTATAAATGAAATTGTAAATTATGTCGTTATTTGAAAACCCATTTCTGTCTACCTTCCATTTTTACTCTGAAGAGTCTTTGAATTTGAGTCCGGCAGTAAAGTAAAAAAAAACAAGAGTTTTATGGTTTTATCAGATCATGATTTAGTTTTTATGATTCCTGGGTTGTCATCTAATTGAAAATAAGTTATCGCAAATTATTTCTCTAAGAGTACAGTTTCCACCCAATAAATTTAAAGTTAATTATTATCGAAATTATCTCTAATATTCAAAGTAAAGGTTTAAACGTACAGGCTACAGTTGGCGATAAAGGTCACACAAACAGATCTGCAGTTCTTTATCTTCACATACTTCTTCCGATACATATTTTCTAATTAATAATCATTGTATTTTTTTATTTTCGATGTCCAACATCTCTATAAAAATCCAATGTTAATTTTTGAATGTGTCCTAAACTCACTGATCAGCATTTCTGTTTCAAAAATTCTTGTACCAAAATGAAGATTTTGTACGGTACTCTTCAACTTTCTTTTTCAATGTCTGCATATATTCTTTCTTTAGTCTCTTCTACTCAATTACCTAACTAATGATGCATCTTATACTGCGGAATTTATACACATGACGAACTCTTTAATTCTTTAAATGGCATGGGTATTCAAAGTAAATCTGAACCTTTGGTAATCGAAACTGAAGATGACGATGACTTAGGCCCAGACACTACATAAATTTCTAAATTCTAATCAACCGTCGCCAGATAATAATGTTAATTTAAAATTCGCAGCGACTGAATCATGCGGACATTTTGGCAAGAAATTTTATCGAAAAATCGATATTGGAATATTCTTGATTCAACCACAGAAAGGGATGTCACATCTCAATATTCATTTTTAAAAGGCCGAATAACTACATTTACTTCACTATGGCACGAGTTAAAAAATGGAGGCCATGAGGTTTCTTAATCAAGACGCCATAGAAAATTTATTTTGTCAAATACGCCAGCATGGCTTTTTCTATATCAATCCTACAAATCACCAATTCATCGCAGTATTAAAGACCGTAGTTGTCAACAAAATTAAGTGTTTCTCCCTTTGTCAAGAGTAATTTAAAAGATGATGGTGCAATGTCTTCAGGGGCATTTTCAAATTTTTTTTCCAATTTCGTTAATTCAGCGACTACACCAGATGTTTCCATTTTCGAATCTGATTTAAATTTAGTTTAAAAATATATTAACGATTCTAGTTCACTTCAAGGTGCCTCTTATGTTGCTGGGAATTTATTAAATAAAATTCAAATTCCAAATTGCGACTCATGCCATGGGACCCTTTTCTCAGAAAATGTAACCGAAAAACATATTTTTATATCTTTTAAGGAATTGATCAAGTTTCAATAGATTAATTTATCCCAACGATTCACTGATTTTGTTTCTAATATTTATATTCATTTATGTATGTTTTTAAATGATAATTCTAATAAAAATTTATTAGAAATTAATTTCAAAAAATATTTTTCTAAAATTTCCAAAAAATTTCTCTTTTATCAAATTCATGATTGCAAAAATAAAATTTTTGATAAATGTATTGACTCTCACATATGAGAGATAATAATAAAAAAGGATGTCCCAAATTTCATAGAAAGTATTAATTTTCTTCAATATGATGTTCCTTATTTTTTAAAAAGAATTTATTTTGTGTATTTATTGTTTCAAAAATAGTAATTAATTCCCCGTTTTATTTCACTTATTATAATCAAAAAGGTGCTTCATGTAGTTCATGTTCGGATTGCACTATAGTTTATTTTTATATTATTGACATAAACATTAACTGAACACATTTAAATTAATTTAAAAAATTTCGTAAAATTGTAATTCGTATTCTAGAAATAAAATTTAGCAATAAAGATGTTGAATGTATAAACCAAAAAATAGAAAAATAGGAAACCTTAAAATTATTAGTTTGTTTAGATAATAAATACAATACGTCGACTTAAAGATGTTTTTATGCAGACCACTCATTCTTTTTTTTTTTGGGACAGAGAGGGGAAAGTGTAAACCCCTCTGCGGGTACCGATCCGGAGATCATGACCAAATGTTTAACATATGTGATTGCACATATGGGGAAAAAGGGCGTATATTTGACACATACGGGTGAATTAAACCAGAAGACGGGACTGACAAAGATGCCAGCCCCCTGTCAACTGGATCCGGAAGAACAAGCCCTATCTGAGGAAGGTACAAGGACCTTCCTGGGTGAGGATTGGACTTGCAGTTTTATCCGTTGGCTTCCCACCACCACTGGCTTGTGGAGCGGTACTGCCCGATATACCTCATTCATAAATGTACTATTGCATGCGTAAGTGGTCTGCCAATTCATTGACGTCAGGCGGTATACGGTCACATTCTGTATTACCATGCACTGCCTACTCCACATCACATCGTAAGATGAGATTCCCAAAATGTGTTGTCGATTCAGTGTGAATGGTTATTGCGAATAGAAGTCAACAAATATGAATCTAAACAAAGAAACGCGTATGGGAATAATTTTTCTTAAAGAACAAGGGAAAAAGTGAATTTTATATGTAGCGAAGGAAGAGAACCTCTACATATTGTTTAATGTTTTAGGTATTATAATTTAAAAAATTGTTATTGCAATTTAATGCTCCATATAATAAAATAAATACAATTTTGTGATTATAAAATGAATTGGGAAACACTATGACCATTCTGCAAACCGACTTTCTGAGGCCTAAGATGATTTAGATTTAAGAATCGAATCGAAACACGATGTGAATTTTGTGAATTATATGTCACATATTAATTTCAAATTATATACCAACAACAATGTTGGAGATTCGCAGCCAGTTTCTTTCTAATATTCAATTTTAATAACAAAAAGACATAAACACTTGTTTACTTCGCGGCTAATATAAATAGCAGTAACTTTCCGAATACAAAATACACACTTACATAGAAATAATTATAAAATTGAGTAATATAAATAATTTTTAAAAAATCCATTGTTGATAAAAATATGTCAAAATAGTGAAAGTATAAAATAATTTTAAAAATCAGGTAATTCATATAATTTAGTCATTCTATTTATCCAATTATTTTTTCTCAAATTTCTAAATATTTGTATAATATTACGTATAGAATCTCATAAACAATTTAAATAAATAAAAAAATACAAAATATGTGTAACTGATAGAATCTGGAAACGATAGAATGAATAAACATTATATGTTTACTCAACAAATATATTATATCTTAATATATAATTTTTTTATTTTCATTTACAAAATTGATATTTAATTTATTTGTTTAAAATAAATATCAATAATAAAAAAAAATAAATAATTGTAATTACAAAATTATATAATATGAAAACCTAATGTATACATTTTTTTAATAGGCTACTTAAACTGTATGCAACAACATTTAAAGAATATCATTTATAGAAACAGATTACACATGATGAATAAGTTATAAGATACAATAACAAATAATCTTCAAAGAAACAATAAATGAAAAACAAGAGTGAGGATTTTTTTTGAAAAAACCAAAAGGGTTTTTTTGAATTCATTGATCCAAATTTTGATTTCGTTGCTTTTTACAATTAAATGTATATTAATTGTTAATAACTATTGTTTTTTTATTGTTTTAATTTTAATCTACATAAAGTAATTAATAGCAAAATTGTCCATAAAATAAAGTTTTAGAAAAGTAACTGGGAGTTGGAATCATAACCGTTAACTATTTATTTAACAGCATAAGAGTAAATATAATTAACAATTTGCCATTATTATTAAATAGAACATTACACACTGATAATATTTAAGCAATTGTCGTTAAATTTAAAATTAAATTAAAACTCAAAAAATATTCTCTGAATTACTAAAGCTAAAATTAGTTAATAATTTGGCTTATTTCAATCCTTGCAGTCCTAGTTATAGTATGAAATGTTATTCTGTAATTTCGATACACTTCAGGCAGTGTCAAAACTTATACTAATTCAGTTTTTGAACCAAAACGATGCACGGCAACAGAATGTGACCGTCGAGGCCAAGCGCTTTGGAAAGTGGCAGACCACTTATGCATCCAATAGTATACAAATACACAGCAAACTCGAATCTTTCACTTTTTTCAGATAAACGTTTACTAGCAAGAGGTGTTGAATAAATATTTTTTAAAATAGTTCAGTATTTAGTCGACTTTACAGGGTTGAACATCCTTTTTTTAAATTAATTTTTTCTTATAAAATAAATAATGGCTTCTGCAGTGATAGTGAGGTTTACGCAGATAATTTATCGCAAATTTCAAATGATGTCGATATTGATGAAGTAGATAGCGAATGTGAAAGTGATGAGGACTTCTTTCATCCTAGAAGACGTAGAGTTTTACCAATACTGTCTAGTACTTCTGAACAAAGTGACGATGAAGAAGTTGAGTGGTTAGAATATGATAATCATCCAAATATTGAACAAGTTTTAGGACAAAGTGGCGTTGTTGTGATACCAAATAATCCGGAAAGTGTGATTGAAGTAGTTCAACTTTTCATAGGGAATGATTTGTTTGACTACATGGAAGAAGAAACTAATCGTTATCACTCACAAAATGTTGATAAGTTTAAAGACAGTAGAAAATCTGTGAAATGGAAAGACGTATCTACGGTAGAATTGAAAAAAATGTTGAGACTACTTCGGTTCGTAAAGATAATAGGGATGAATATTAGTCTACAGACAGAACAATTGAAATTCCAATTTTTGCGCAAGTGATGAGTAGATATCGTTTCCGTCAAATATGGTATTCGAAGCATTTTTCTAATAATGGAACTGACATTAATGAAAGAGATGGCATTAAAAGAATTCGACCTATCGTGTCTTACTTTACATTAAAATTTGGGTATGAATATAAGCCACAACAAGAGTTGTCATTAGATGAAAGTATAATGCCATGGAGAGGTCGATTATCATTCAAGGTGTATAATGTTTCAAAAATCGCCAAATATGGAGTTCTTATTCGGATGGTTTGTGAAGCAAAAACGAGCTATATATGCAATTTCCGAATATACCATGGTGAAGGAAGTCGACTTCAGGAAAAAATTTTACTCCTCCTACAGCCATACAAAAACTTATGGCACCATGTCTATATGGACAATTATTATAATAGTGTTGATACGAGCCAAATCTCGTTACGACATGGATTCCGAAGTTGTGGCATTATTCGTAAAAATAGAGGCCTTCCTATATGTATACAAAATGCAAATTTAAAACAAGGTGAATCTATATTTCGTCGCCGAAGACATTCTGTTACAATGTTGGCAATCAAATAGACATAGATTAGCGACTGTTAATCTGTCTTTTTAGTTTGATTAAAACACTAAATTCACAATAATACGCTTTATTACAACAAACGTACTTTAACCCTCGACATCTAAAGCTTGACTGCCTGGTTCTTTCTTAAGAACTGCCCCGATTATTAAATGTAAACTAATACTCAGATTTGCTTATAAAACAAAACTAGTCTAAATAGATGTGAGCACGTCGCATCGGTCCATCGGTGAAGGTGATGACGTAAGCTAACATATGCAATTTCCGAATATACCATGGTGAAGGAAGTCGACTTCGAGAACAAATTTTACACCATGTCTATATGGACAATTATTATAATAGTGTTGATACGAGCCAAATCTCGTTGCGACATGGATTCCGAAGTTTTGGCATTCGTAAAAATAGAGGCCTTCCTATATGTATACAAAATGCAAATTTAAAACAAGGTGAATCTATGTTTCGTCGCCGAAGACATTCTGTTACAATGTTGGCAATCAAAAAGACCAGTTCTACAATTCATTCAGCCCATATTAAAGAATGTTCAAATATTGATTGGAAGACAAATGAAAAAATTTGGACGCCGATATGTGTTATTGATTACAACAAAGGTGTCGATCGCACTGATCAGTATTTGTCATATTATTCTAAAGTACAGCGCACAAAAAAATTGACGAAAAGGGCAGTGATGTTCTAACCATGGTGGATAAGTGAAGAGGACCGAATGGAAACAGCCGAAAGTTTCCGAAGTTACACTCGTTTTCTAAAATTGATATGTTGTTTATAATATTGGTATGACAATTGGTAATAGCTATGTAACTAGATTTGTTGGTTAATTTTTTGACCAATAGCAACGCAGTATTTAAATATGGCGCTGGTTTCTATCCAAAGATGCCGGGAGGATGGAATGGAGCTAATGAATAAAAAGGTTTGTTTTAGGTAAGTTATTTCTTATATACATGGATACTATGCTTTGTAATTCAATAATTTAGTACTTATGTTTACTTTACATTAGAATCACATTAGAGATAAATTAACCTCAAATTTGAATAAGATGCTGTCGGGATTGTAGTGGGTTACGACAATTTACTCCGTAATAAATACTACACTGATTTTATAAATCGTTTACTTAGTATTAATTAATAAGAACAAAAACTAAAATATACTTTATGTCACTGGGAAGTTGGCGCGCGAATTGCTAAGTTGTTAAATTCGTTGGACATTGTTACCAACCGTATTTATTCTTTTGCGTTGTCAACTTCAGAAAATTAAATTAACTAAAACTCTACATTACTCCCCCTCTAGTGGCGGAGCCATAAAATGAAATAAAATTTAAATATTTAAATACACCAAAATATGAAATGTTGAAATATTTCTTCTTCATAATCTAAATTTCACTTTTCTCGTAGATTTATGTGGGTCATTGGTGTTTATTTGGTTTGCAGCATAGTTGTGTTCCGTGGATATAATGTCCTCTTTAAGTAAATAGGCGGGTTTTAGCCGATCTTTTGAGATATTGCACTTCTTCTTCTATTTAATATCCACTGTATAGTATTTCTCTTATCTTTTTAATACTTGGAATGGTCCATCAAAAGGTTGTTCTAATGGCTTCCGGACAGTATCTCTTCTAACAAAGACGTGTGTACAAATTTCTAAATCTTGTGGAACAAAAATTTTTGTTTGAGCATGTTCCGTTTGCATTGGACTTAACATACTCATTTTTTCTTTAAGCTTTGTGACAAAGGTTTCAGGATCTGCTGTGGTAGATGTTGGATTTAAAAATTCTCCTGGTAGCGTTATTGTTGCTCCATAAACTAGTTCTGCTGGTGATATTTGGTAGCCCTTTCGTATTAGGGCTCTCAAACCTAATAAAATGGTGGGCAAAACTTCTGTCCATTTTTGAGTATTGTGGCACTTAATAGAATTTTTTAGCGTTCTATGCCATCGTTCTATCTTACCGTTTATTTGTGGATGATATGGACTTGTTCTAACTCTTTTCGATCCAATTAGACAAGATAAGGCTTGAAATAGCTGACTTTCAAATTGCCTACCTTGATCTGTTATGATCTTTGAAGGGCAACCAAATCTGCCTGCATAAAATTTTTCAACTACAGTTTCTGCAGTCATATCAACCATGGGAATTGCCTCGGTCCAACAAGTATATCTGTCAATGCATGTGAGACAATAACTGTAACCGTTTGATGATGGTAAAGGTCCAATTATATCAATATTAATTTCTTGAAAACGTTCTTTAGGTAGTTCAATTTTGGTGAAAGGTGTAATTGTGTGTCTGTGTATTTTAGATTTCTGACATTGGATATATGCTTTTGTCCATGATTTAATAGCCAGATATAACGATCTGTAATCAACTTTATTGTTGCTCGTATCCCTGGATGAGATAGTTTATGAAGTTTTTCAAAAACTTTCTTTCTAAAACTTTGTGGTACAAATGGCCTAATTTTATTTTCTTCTGAAATATCACAGTAAACTTCTATAGAGTTTGGATATACTATTTTTTTCAGTTTAAGTCCTGTTGAATCTGATTCTAGAAGTCTTTGTAATTCTTGATCTAGAGTTTGGTGATGACTGAATTCCTCTAATTGTACAGTATTTGTTAAATCTATCGAATTAATTCTGCTTAACGTATCAGCAACAATGTTTGATTTTCCTTTTATGTGTATTATTTCTGTACTGAATTGTCCTATAAAATCAAGTTGACGTGCCTGTCTAGGTGATGCTTTATTCATTTTTTGTTGAAAAGCATATGTTAAAGGTTTATGATCTGTGTATATCGTGAAATTTCGACCTTCAAGCATGTGACGAAATTGTTTGATTGCAGCGAAAATAGCTAGCAGTTCACGATCGTACGTACTATATTTGGCTTCAGCAGTTGAAAGTTTGCGAGATAAGAAACTTAATGGTTTCCAAACGCCTTCTTCATATTGTTCAATTACGGCTCCTATGGCATAGTCAGATGCGTCAGTAGTTAAGGAAACTGCAGCGTTAGTCTTTGGATGTACTAACTGCATAGCATTGGTTAGTTCTTGTTTAACTTTCTCAAATGCTTCAACTGTTTCATCTGTCCAATTTACCTTTGTTTTGTCGTTTTTAGGACTGTTTTTCAGGTAATCATTTAAGATTGCTTGTGTTTTTGCTGTATTTGGCATAAATCTCCTGTAGAAATTTATGACACCAAGAAATCTACGCAATTCATTTTTTGTGCTTGGTTTCTTGAAGTTTCTGATTATCGCTACTTTCTCTGGTAATGGAGAGGTTCCTTGTTTACTTATTTCATAGCCAAGAAATTGCACTTTTTCTTGTCCAAAGCAGCATTTTGCCGGATTTATCTGTAATCCGTATTCTGTTAATCTTTTAAAAAGTGTATGTAGGTGTGTTTTATGTTCTTCAACAATTTTTGAAGCTATCAAAATATCATCGATATATGGAAAAGAGAAAGGTAAATCTCTTAGAATATTGTTAATATACCTCTGGAAAGTCTGAGCAGCGTTGCTTAGTCCGAATGGCATTTTTAGAAATTCAAATAATCCAAATGGAGTAACTACAGCGGTTTTTGGAATTGATTCTTTTTCCATGGGAATTTGGTGATAAGCTCGTGTCAAGTCTGTTGTTGAAAATATGACTGATCCATCTAACATACATGAAAAGTCATGAATATGCGGTATAGGGTAACGATCTTGTTTGGTAACTGCATTTAGACGTCTATAATCACCAACTGGTCGCCATGAACCATCTTTCTTCTTCACCATGTGAAGTGGGCTTGACCAATCACTATTAGATAAGCGACATATACCTTGTTTGACCATATAGTCAAATTCCTGTTTAAGTGTTTTTAATCGATCTGGTGCACCAACGGTCCCGATTTTGTGTTGTGTTCTGTTTGCTTTACTGTTTTTGCATCTGTTTGGGTTTGTGATTTCGGGGTGCTCCTTAATTATATCACAAAACTTTTGCTCAGGATGCAATGTGAATATTGAAACTTGGTTAATATTGATTTGTTTTCCTTTACTGGATAGTTTTGTTGTGCGGTCAATTAATTGGCTTCTACGGATATCGACTAATAAGTCATAACTGTGTAGGAAGTCTGATCCTAAAATTGGTTTATCGACATCTGCTATGCAGAAATTCCAATCAAAATCTCTGCGTAAGCCTAGACTCACTGTAAGTCTTTTATAACCATAAGTTTTTATTGTATTACCGTTTGCGGCATACAAAACTATCGTTGTTGGTGGCGTGCGACAGTGACTCTTAGGTAGAATATATCTGAACCAGAATCTATTAAAAACTTTTGTTTGGTTGTGGGATCTAATACTACAAGCCTGCGACTAATATTCGCCACGCCGCCCGTCGTGTTAACGGACGTGGACTTTAGTTTTCCGTGTCTGGATTTTTATAATTGCATGGTGCAACGCAACGTTTTGCTTTATCTTGATATTTTTCATGGTACCAGCATAATTTACTATCCCTTTTTCTACTTCTAGGACGTGAACGTGGTCTATTGTCCAGTTGTATTTTTATTTCCTGTACTTCTTTTATAAGGTTTTGAAGGATTTCTTCAGTGGTGCTGTTTGTTGTGCCTGTTTGCTTTTGTATAGCATATGTACTAGGTCTTTCAATATCTACAATTTTATCTGCCATTATGGATAATTTTTCCATAGTATCGTCACTTGTCGTTAGTATTGATCGCACATGAATGGGTAATCTTTGGAGCCACAGCGTTTTGACGAGGTCGTAAGGTACAGCCGTTCCGGCTAAACTTTTCATTTGTGTTAAAAGTTTGGATGGTTTTCTTTCCCCTAACTCGATATCGGACAACAACTTTTTTGTCTTCTTTTCTTGTGATTCGCTAAAAACAGATATTAGTTATTCTTTTATATTTGTATATTTCTCACTAGGTGGTGGGTTGATAATTTCGTCAGTGATTTGTTGCAATATGTCTGTATCTATGGCGGTGAATACGTGATGATATTTAGTCGAGTCTGTTGTTATTCCAGCCAATGCAAATTGTGACTCGATTTGCAAGAACCATATTCTTGGATCTTTCTTCCAAAAAGGTGGAGTTTTAATGCTGACTCGTTCAACTCGTGCTTCCGTTGTGGTAGCTGGGGTATCCCTTTGTTCGTTCTGCATGGTCCACGTGTTTGTACCAATGTTAATGTACGTTTCTTGATAATTTGCGTGTTGGATGGGGTCACCAATTTGTCGGGATAGTAGTGTGTTACGACAATTTACTCCGTAATAAATACTACACTGATTTTATAAATCATTTACTAGTATTAATTAATACGAACAAAGACTAAAATATACTTTATGTCACTGGGAAGTTGGCGCGCGAATTGCTAACAGGGGGGGCCCAGCGAATAGGGACGGAGGGGCAATAGCCGATCATGGACGTTCGGAATCGCCGGAAAGGCACGACCTTTTTGTCTCGGGATGAGTTAGGAATTTATAATATTTGATTTTATAAATTGGTAGTAAAAATTCCCCAAAATTGTCGGGATGACCAGGGAATATCTAGTGTCTTTAGTTAGAGAAAATAATTTACTAGATTTCAGAATAGTGAGTCATGGACGCTATAACTTGATAGATTTTAGGTTATAGAAGACGGTCGGATGATGTTTTTGCTTTAAGAAAATGTATTTCTGGTAAGAGACTTTTTATATAACCAACTTACGTAATTTAATTGTTTGTGTTTGTTATTTTATAAATCGTAAAGTCAATATGTTCGTTTATTTTCATTAATTGAATTTGAAGTACAGATTCCAATCTGAATATCAATGTATTAATTCATTTCATGCTTCCTGCTTAGTTATTGCAAAATACAGAAAGTTACTTTTACAGCAGTTACATTAGTTATTTTTATTACATTACAGTTTTAGTTTGGATGAGTGTCGAAGTGATATGATGATTATATTATATTATTATAAAATTTATATTATATTATATTTATATATATTAGAAAAACCTAACCTATACTCATTTAATATAAATTTTAAATAGAAAGTGACAGATGGACAACAAAGATATCTGTAGTCTGTAAGAAATGGCAACACCGCCTTCAAAATGGCAACATCGCCGCATCCCGAGATCGTGCCCAGTAATGTTTCTTGTTTATAACATTGGGTTGGTACTTCTTAGGTTTTCTATGATTGCTAAGTTGTTAAATTCGTTGGGCATTGTTACCAACCTTATTTATTCTTTTGCGTTGTCAACTTCAGAAAATTAAATTAACTAATTCGAGACCGTTGGTGCACCACTCAAAGCAAAATGTGAGACGATTAACACCAGATCGATTAAAAACAGTTAAACAGGAATTTGACTATATGGTCAAACAAGGTATATGTCGCTTATCTAATAGTGATTGGTCAAGCCCACTTCACATGGTGAAGAAGAAAGATGGTTCATGGCGACCAGTTGGTGATTATAGACGTCTAAATGCAGTTACCAAACAAGATCGTTACCCTATACCGCATATTCATGACTTTTCATGTATGTTAGATGGATCAGTCATATTTTCAACAACAGACTTGACACGAGCTTATCACCAAATTCCCATGGAAAAAGAATCAATTCCAAAAACCGCTGTAGTTACTCCATTTGGATTATTTGAATTTCTAAAAATGCCATTCGGACTAAGCAACGCTGCTCAGACTTTCCAGAGGTATATTAACAATATTCTAAGAGATTTACCTTTCTCTTTTCCATATATCGATGATATTTTGATAGCTTCAAAAATTGTTGAAGAACATAAAACACACCTACATACACTTTTTAAAAGATTAACAGAATACGGATTACAGATAAATCCGGCAAAATGCTGCTTTGGACAAGAAAAAGTGCAATTTCTTGGCTATGAAATAAGTAAACAAGGAACCTCTCCATTACCAGAGAAAGTAGCGATAATCAGAAACTTCAAGAAACCAAGCACAAAAAATGAATTGCGTAGATTTCTTGGTGTCATAAATTTCTACAGGAGATTTATGCCAAATACAGCAAAAACACAAGCAATCTTAAATGATTACCTGAAAAACAGTCCTAAAAACGACAAAACAAAGGTAAATTGGACAGATGAAACAGTTGAAGCATTTGAGAAAGTTAAACAAGAACTAACCAATGCTATGCAGTTAGTACATCCAAAGACTAACGCTGCAGTTTCCTTAACTACTGACGCATCTGACTATGCCATAGGAGCCGTAATTGAACAATATGAAGAAGGCGTTTGGAAACCATTAAGTTTCTTATCTCGCAAACTTTCAACTGCTGAAGCCAAATATAGTACGTACGATCGTGAACTGCTAGCTATTTTCGCTGCAATCAAACAATTTCGTCACATGCTTGAAGGTCGAAATTTCACGATATACACAGATCATAAACCTTTAACATATGCTTTTCAACAAAAAATGAATAAAGCATCACCTAGACAGGCACGTCAACTTGATTTTATAGGACAATTCAGTACAGAAATAATACACATAAAAGGAAAATCAAACATTGTTGCTGATACGTTAAGCAGAATTAATTCGATAGATTTAACAAATACTGTACAATTAGAGGAATTCAGTCATCACCAAACTCTAGATCAAGAATTACAAAGACTTCTAGAATCAGATTCAACAGGACTTAAACTGAAAAAAATAGTATATCCAAACTCTATAGAAGTTTACTGTGATATTTCAGAAGAAAATAAAATTAGGCCATTTGTACCACAAAGTTTTAGAAAGAAAGTTTTTGAAAAACTTCATAAACTATCTCATCCAGGGATACGAGCAACAATAAAGTTGATTACAGATCGTTATATCCGGCCCAAAATGAAGATAGATATTAAATCATGGACAAAAGCATGTATCCAGTGTCAGAAATCTAAAATACATGGAACACATCTATGCTGCAAACCAAATAAACACCAATGACCCACATAAATCTACGAGAAAAGTGAAATTTAAATTATGAAGAAGAAATATTTCAACATTTCATATTTTGGTGTATTTAAATATTTAAATTTTATTTCATTTCATGGCTCCGCCACTAGAGAGGGAGTAATTTAGAGTTTTAGTTAATTTAGTTTTCTGAAGTTGACAACGCAAAAGAATAAATAAGGTTGGTAACAATGCCCAACAAATTTAACAACTTAGCAATTCGCGCGCCAACTTCCCAGTGACATAAAGTATATTTTAGTTTTTGTTCATATTAATTAATACTAGTAAATGATTTATAAAATCAGTGTAATATTTATTACGGAGTAAATTGTCGTAACCCACTAAAATCCCGAGGTACTTTTTCTTATCTGTTAAATAAATTAATGTTATTTTGTAGGTTAAATAGTCTGCCGGAACAAAGTAAAGTGGTCAAAGGTCTCCAGGAAAACATTATTAGGCTGACGAGGGCGATGGAGGAGGCCAGAGAAGGAGAAAAAGAAAAAGAGGCCTAGTAAGAAGAGGAAGGGCACGATGACAGGGGAAGATGATAAAACAATTGAAGAGATGGAAATAACGGAAAGCGACTCGAGACCGCACAATATCCATCAAGCGGGGAAGGGAACGCACCAGTCGTCAGCCGCGGGGAATTCAGTCCGGAATACACAGAAAGACGAGACAGAAATGCCAAAGAAAACTCAAAATGAAGACAACAACAAAGCTGCCAAGATGCCTCCCATTGTCGACGAACGCAGCGTCGAAATACGACCGGGCCACCAACTTTCCGGAGGGTATTAAGCTATTTCCATCAACGGAGGGCGACTACAGGGGCATCACGGGCTTCCTGAGAGGCCAAGGGGAGCAATTCCACTCCTTCATGCTCCCTGAGGACAGACAGCTTCAGGTAGTAATCAGACACTTGCCCTTGGAAATAAACCTTGAGGATGTCAAATCAGACTTGAGGGAAAAAGGATACTCCCCAACAGTGGTTACGAGAATGAAGAGGGGATCGGCCGGGACGGAGATGCCGCTGATCCTGATCAAAGCCCCAAAGCCAGAGACAGATCTATGATCTTGTCGACCTGTGCATGATAATATTAAAACTGGAGCCGTTAAGAAGAACGGGAGGTGTCGGGTAATGCTATAGGTGCCAGAGTTTCGGTCATGCACAGACCAACTGCTCGGGCTCCCCGCGTTGTCTGAAGTGCGCAGAAGGGCACCTGACAGCGGAATGTAAAAGATCAAGGGAGGAGCCACCTAAGTGTGTCAACTGCGGTGGGGAGCACCCGGCAAACGCCCTCGTCTGCCCAAGGAACCCTAACGGGCAAAAGGTTAATGGCAATAGTAAAAGGGAGGACAAGACTGTGTCAGGCAGAGTAAATACGGCAGCGAGGACCCCCCAAACTCTCGTTGCTGTAACCTACAGCGACAAGCTAAAAACTAACCTGGGAAGTGAAGACCAGGTCGACTTACTCAAGGGAATGGCGGAGGCTATGATATCGATCCAGCGTGCATTAGAGGCACTGCTGGAGAAAGCCAATAAACCCAGTACACCAACGCTCCTACTTAACAGCCAGCATGTCTAGCAGATCTCTAAAAATAATAACCTGAAATGCAAACGGCCTCAATGGCCGAATGCACGAACTTGAAACAATTGCCGAGATGGAATGCCTTGACATACTGATGGTAAGTGAGACGAAACTCCGCCAAGAACAAGAGGTCACCTTTACAAGCTACACAACATACATCAAATCCAGGACAGCAGGTAATAGCGGAGGCGTCCTCATCGCGGTCAGGGATTCCATCTCCCACACGGCAACGATTCTCCCTGACTCGGAATTTCTCGAGTCAGTGGGGATGGTGGTAAGAATGGTCCTGGGTGAAATGTTGGTAATATCTGCATACATTCCACCAGGAGAAAGATTCCCAGCTGACGAACTTAGGGAAACAATCAGGAGTCACCCGAACACTGTGTTGATGGGTGACCTCAATGCAAAGAACAGGGTGTGGTTCAGCAACAGCGAAAACACCTACGGCAGGCAGCTAAGTAGTCTGGCCAACATCGAACACTGGGATGTACTGGGTCCGCGTCAGCCGATGATTTGCCAGGCGGGTCGTAGGCCGGATGTTATAGATGTCGCAATAACCAACAACCTTATCCTCAACAATGAGATCACAGCGATAACTGACACTTCATCCGACCACAACCCGATCTGCCTGGTGATAGATCAGGTGTGAACTGAGCTGCAGCTAGTCAGGGTGGTGGAGCATATACTGGAGGGAAGGGCTGTGGGCAGGAGCACGGGAGCTGTGTTTCTGGACCTGGCCAGTGCATTCGATAGGGTCTGGCACGACGGGCTACTCTGGAAGATGAGAAGGGCGGGGTTCAGCCCTTCCATGGTCGGGATGGTGGCCTCCTCCCTCAGAGGCCGAACATTCGAGGTGAAGGGTGAAGGGATGTACATCTGGTGAGCGGACGATTGGGCGTCCCGCAGGGCTCTGTGTTGGGCCCAACTCTCTTTAATATCTACCTATCAGACATCCCAAGATCAGAGAGAGTGCAGAGGGCCCCCTTCGCAGATGACACGGCGTTGTTTGCCCAAGACACAAGCTTAAGCCTCATAAAATGTATTTTACAGGCACAGCTCGCGACGATGGAGGAGTGGTCAGACACGTGGAGGATGGCGGTTAACCCGGCCAAAACGCAGGCGGTGCTTTTCACTAGAAAGAGGCAAAGTCCGGGACCACTGGAGTATGGAGGTGAGATACCGGGCTGACCTGGCGGCCTCATATTGACGACATCAAGAAGAAAATGGCGGTACGAATGAAAATACTGAAGCCTATGTGGATCCGAGGTAGCGGAATGTCCCTTAAAAATAAGGCGACATTGTACTCGCAGGTGGTGAGGCCAGTTGCAATGTACGCGTGTCCGGCGTGGTCGACGGCAGCCAGAACCAGGAGGAGTGAGGTCAGTACACTAGAAAATAAGATCCTCCGCGGTATCTTGGGAGCACCTTGGTTTGTTCGGAACGAGCAAGTCAGAGGAGAACTGGGGATGGTGCCGATAGACCAATTAGTGGAGAAAAGAACGAGAGATACTGCTGATAAAATCCTCCGGCACACGAACAGGGCATTAACAGGCATCATTAATTATGATCCCACCACGAGGCCGGCAACAGCAAGAGGTATAAGAGGGTTTCTGAAACCGGACTGAGGTGAGAGACACTCCCAATTTTATCTGTGTGACTCTAATTCGAATGATTGATGTGTGAAACATAAACAATCATTTTAAATAGACACTACTGTGTGATACCAATCTAACATTTATTTTATTTTATTTTATTATTGACATTACTCCTATGTTGACTTGGATTAAATAATGTTTAATCCCAACAGTATGTACTTACATTTAATTTTACACATTGACTAATTTAGTGCTGATTATTTTTTATTTTAATTTTGGCTTTATTCCGAATACGTTGATGATCGGAACTAGATCTTAAATTTACTTTTATATTTGTTCTGGTTTTATTTATACTCTATAACATTACTTTTCCTGACGGATTTTATTTATACATTGAGTCTTGTCTTGACTGTACTCTGTAGTTGTGTTGTTTACTTGTCAGGTTTTATTTGAACCTTGAATATTGTTTTATTATGCTCTGTGACTTTGTTGTATGACTGTCAAGCTTTATTTACACACCGGAAACGGTCTATAGTCTTAGTTTTGTCAAGAACATTCATTTTATTTGTAACATGTAACTAGGATTAAAATTTATTTATACACATGGCTTTAAGGCCTATGCCATGAATGGGTGGCTCGAGATAGACTGCACAAACATTGTTATCCAAAGTAGGAATTAAGTTAGGCTTAAGTCATTCTATCTGTATGTTTTACACTGTTTTAATATTGTAATGCAAGCTGAATGTTGCTACTAATAAAACACAAGGCACTATGCGGACCGTAGTTGGCCACCGACTTATCATAGACGGTGGAGACTGCGCCCCCGCTATAACATAACTGGCCGCTGGCGGTCCGAAACGAAAAACCTTCAGGACTTAACAAACCTCAAACCCAACCTAAAACAATTCCCACAGAAGAGTTGGGGCAAAAAGGTCTTAGTACCTGACCCCAAGCTCGGACCAACTAAATCCAGCAATACTAAAGGCCACAAGTGTTAAATAGTCTGCCATTGATTTAACCAGAATAGACTCGGCACTTTTATCTTATTAGATATATTATTAAAAGTGGGTATTCTAGGTTCCAACTAGGTCGGGAATGTTCGATCAATGGGAATTAGGTAGTTTTATTAAAATATAGAATTTTTTCTGTGATATTTTTCTGTTTTATATTATAATTTTATAAAATTCAGCCATGAGTTCTCAGCCTCAATCTCTGTCTGGTTACTGTGTCAAAATGTGTTTCAATATATATTATATTATGTTTCAATACATATTATAGTGATGTTCATAATCCTAATTTTAAAAATAAATCGTTTTTAGCCACCTTCCTATTCTAAATTAAATTTAGTATGGCGTTCAATTTGTCAATTTGTAATATTAATCCTTCTATCAAAACATGTTATGTCTGTGAAGATCATTTCTCTCCATTAGATTTCACTATAACAAGAAAAATTCGTCCCCTTAAACCTAAAACAGTTCCTTTGCCACCATTACTTTTTCATTCTCATATTCCTACAACTTCCAGAGATCTTAATTCCATAGCTTATTTTATTTCCCACAATTCACCCAATAATATATCAATTAATTTGAATTTGAAATTATTCCCGCTAATTTTGTCAAATGTCAAATACAGAAAACTATAAAGGTGACATCTATTGAATAATTTAAACACTACAATTCAATTTATCGTCCAGTGTTGTTTCTCATTTTGGATGTTCTGTGGTTCTAACTAAACGGGGCTCTTTTAAATGCTTTTAGAGTTTTTAAAACTTTAAATCTTAATTCAAAAAAAAAGATATAAAAGGTTTTTGCAGTATGTGGCCAAAGAATGAATAGCTGGCAATGACGTATATAATACTGATGATCCAGAACCCAACACTTCTGGTACATGCAGAGAAAATGCTTTTCGAAATAGATTATTAGATGCCAAAAAACATTAAATTGTAAAAATATAGAGGAGCAAATAATTTCAATCTAATCTCATCTATACCAAAAAGATATGAGGATGTTATTGCCTATAAGGGATACAGCACGAAATATTAAATATTAGATCATTTACGTTTGATTTACTTACTTACTCTAATTTTATTCTGATAAAAATTGTTAATTTTCTAATTCTATTTTTTTGTTTCATTAATAAATAACATAATCTATATACATATGTTATTATATATGTCGCAGCGCGGTCAGGATTATCGGCCATTTCGAATATTAAATAACACGCAAATAGTCCTTACAATGTAATTGAACTAACAGGCACAGGATTATAACTAATAGTCAAACAATTAGGAGTCGTATGAAACGCGGTGATCCCGACGGTTATGCCAAGCCAAGCCAAGACTTCTACACAGCTTCCCTGACGGAGCTTAACTCTCCGCCCTCGCAGGTCTCCTCTACCGTCACCCTCGCTTCGAGTACCATCCCTTGCTTAGCACTTCCGCTGATTCCACCCAAGTACTATAAGTATGCAACCCACAGTACTACTTGCGTTTCACATGAACCCTCCGACATATATATTGTTTGGCATTTTATTACCCCAAACATAATAAAAATGAATTTCAATTAATTATGACATCCTTTGTCACTAATTCAGCATATATATAATAATTGTCAAATAAACAGCCCCAATGTTCACGGAGCAGCAGGTTATAATCCTTATTTTTGATAATAAAGCAGCTAAACATAAAATATTTGCAATGTTACTTAAAATATTACCTATTTTAAGTTGCGTTGTTATGGGCTTAATGCGTAAGTGTGTGAAGGTCTTTAAAAATTCTTATCGACGCTACTACAAAATTATTTGTGTCATGTCCTGTTTAAAATGTTTTGCCTAAAGCATATAGCCCATTCCTCTCGTCTTTCCCATAAAGACTGCACAGTTTTGAAGTTTATCATAAAATAAAACTACCTCATCCCTAAAGAATTCTTCATGAGCTTCGATATTATTGATATTCCAGTTTTAGTACTTAAATTACAACACATACCCATTATAATAAGGCTATAAAAAGGCCAAATGGAAAAACAACAAAGTAAAGACACTAAAAAGGTGTTGAAAATATCATATGCGGAGAAAAATCTGATGCAGACTGGATTCAGTGCCAAAAAACGGTTGTACCAACCTGAATTCATTATAGGTATAAAATAAAGTCAAAAAATTCGTTCATCTGTTTTTTATTTGCATGTCATTTAAGTGTCCTGGGCTACGTGACCTTGTCCCCATAATTCCTTTTCTTGTATCTTCATATATAATAATTTTGAATAATCCAAACTCATATCTTTCAAAATTTTATTGTATATTTATTGAAGATTGTATATTGAATTCATTGAGAATGATTTTCAATATCAAGTCGTGACCCTGTTTTTCGTTTTTTACCCACATCCTAAGGAAATTTATCTGGTGTTCTAATTTTACCGCCTTCAACCGACTAACTCATGCTCGTTAACGAATTCGGTGCTTCTCCTCCTCTTTGTACTACTCACAGCAATAGGAGGAAAATTCACATCCTCAACTAACGCTTGGTTGTTGTTTTCATCCGAAATAAATGAATGAAATAAATACCTCATTCATTATATCTAATTCTTCTTGCACAATCCCTTCGTTGGTTGTCTGCTTAATTAACATCTCTTGCTTTTTATTAACAGTATTTCGCATTTGCGCCGAACGTTTATCTTTTCCCGAAAGAATTAGTTGTGAGTTTACGTTCTTATACACCGGTAGAGTTAACAATTGCTCTCTTGTTGGTCTTTCCTCCAGCTGTACTGTCAAATCTTGAGTTTTAGGCCTGCTCATATTTTGGTCTGTCCTCTCAGACTCCAGATATATCTAACTTGCTGTAACAGGATATTAAAAAGTTATTATATTTTTTAAAGTGTCATATATATTTCAGATAACAATTAAATAAAGGCTGTCGAACCACGTTTCTTTATTAATTTACTTTGAAATTATAACATGAAGATAATTAACAATCAAAAATTTCTTTTAAATAAAATCACTCGTGCCCCTTTAATTGTTTAAAGCCATTGTTTTTACGTTATTTATTACAGAAAATTAAGTCCCCCCCACATAACGAAGGCCACAAATAAATCAGTTTAAAATTCTTTGATAAGTAATTTATCTCTCTTTGTTATTAATATATTCCTTTCACCTTCTATGTATGTTGTCAATTTGCATTAAAAACTAGACATATTTAATGAGACACGTTTGACCCTAATATTAATATAATATGCTAATAAAATGTTCATTCAATGTTGGAAAGATTTTGGTCTCTTGAAGAATATACAGTGCGAAAAATGCTCTTCGTGTCTGGATGTTGTAAGAGATGGATGCACGACAAAGAGAGTAAAGTTTTGCCCGGTAGTAAGAATCCCTACTCTCAGAGACAATGCGCCGTGCTGGTGCGCGCCGGCGCACAATGTAAATTAATCTTTGCGAATGCAACTCCGTATGCGTAGGGATGTAGTTCGAGTTCTTCGGATGCTCCTTTTAAATTCCGTAACTTTGTATAATTTTCAATCTGTAAAATGAAATATTTTTTGAGGGTATATCAAAAACAAAAATAAGTATTTTAAAAATAAACTACTTTTTTCAAAATAAAAATGTATCCCAAAAATTAAATAAAATATACTAAAAACAACGTCTGCGGAGACGAACCGCATGCTAAACGCAGCAAAACCAAATGATCCCCTCCAGTCAGTTCGGCCCGCCCACATAATTGCATGTATATCTTTCCTTTTTGTTTACAAAGGGGTATTGATGTTCCGTCTCAATATGCGAGTAGACACGTTCATCATTTTTCTTACTACCTCGGTCGAAAGAAAAATAGTATACACTACACGGGAAGAAAGTTTGAGAGCCCTGCCCTGCGCGCCATCTATCTATCAATATATCGCGCAGTGCAGGAATCTCAAACTTTCTTCCCTTGTAGTGTAAAATACTATTTGATACGGTATAGATAAAAACTGTACATTTTCTGATGCAGAAAGGAAAGTTGAAAAAGTCAATAAAAATCCACGACCATTTAATGATAAGATAAAAAGATATGAAGCCTATAAAATCTGTAAATTTCCAACTAAACAGATGGTTATCTAGGTTCAGTAAAATACGACAAAATCAGATGTGCTTAATTATGAAAACTGTACCAACTGCATTGGTCGCTTCCACCAATCATGTTTGGCCCAGGAAGGACAAGTAATTAATGTTATATTAGTATTCCCAAATTGAGATTAGTTCGAACCTATAAAATTTGTGAAATTATTAATTGTAAATATCACGGAGCAGTGACGTCATCCTGGTGAGAAATATAGTGTGGGTGATAATGTAATGGTTACATTTTGTGAACTGATAATAGAAATTCCCCAAAATTTCCGAGATGATCAGGGGATATTGAGTGTTTTTAGTTAGATAAATTATTTTACTACAGTTCTGAAGAGTAAGTTAATAATTTTTAAGTTAGAGAAGAAGAAAGTCGGTTATTGCTTTAAGAAAGTTCTTTTCTAGCCAGAGACTTTTTATATTATCAATTTCCGCAATTTAAATAGTTCTAATCACCATTGTGCATTATTTTATATAACGTACTGTTGAATATTTTGTTTATTTTTATTTAGATTGTTCATTGAATTTGATGTAAATTTAGTCATTATTTTCGTCAAAATACTGAGTTTGTAATTATCAAAAATGTTCTTTTATATACCTTGTTAATGTCTTTTGTTTAAAACACAAATCTAAAATGGCAATCAATTTGTAAAATTAGAAATTATGTAAAAATATTTTATATGTAATGTTTTAAATATTTTACAGTTCCTATTTTTCATTCTAATACTAGTATTTCTCTAAAGACTAAAAATTCTATCTCTGATAAAAGAATAAATTTTTATATTTACAATGATCAATATAAACAGTCACTCTCAATTGTTGGACGATTTAAAAAAATAAAATAAAGAAAAATTTCAGTTAAAGCATTTAGGATGTTTTGGAAGTGAAAGAATTTGCAGCAATTTTTAAACATTCGTCTCCATGACATTATTTTTTAAACAACAAAAACAATTAAGTATTGAACCACGAAAAGACTCATACAAGAAGTACCAGATGGGGATAATGGGAATAAAAAAAAAGTAGTAACCTTTGAACCACTACAGGATGTTTCTAGAATTATCATTGGCTAAATATTTATCTAAATAATTATTTATTTGCGGTTAATTGTTCTTGAACTCTTAACATTTTCGGTCGGTTTTAACGTAGTAATGTCTAAACACGTTTATTTTTCACTTTAATTTAGGAAGCAGGCTCCCGGACCAGAACCAAAATAAACTTGGTACCATTTAGGTATGCTAATCTTATACATATATATTATTAAAAGTAGACATTTCAGATTCCAACTAAATACAACCCAAAACATTTGATAAATGAGAGTAAGGTAGTTTTTTTTTTAAATATTTTTCTGTGATTTTATTTTATAATTTTATAAAACTCCTAATTTTAAAAATATTTTTTAAGTGACGTTCTGATTTTATATTAAATATCTGTGAAGACCATTTTTTTCAATCAGATTTCTCTATAACAAGAAAAATAATCTTAAACCAAAACAATTCCATTATAATCCCTCTTCTAATAATTCCACTGTTGAAAATTATATTGGTAGGCTAAATTATGTAATCTATTCCTTATCTTTGAATCGAGGTTTCTATTTCTAAATTAGAAAATTATGATTCACACAAATATTGTGTTGAAAAGTTTGAATTTCCTTCAATATGATCTTCCTTTCCAACGTATTTTATTTTCTAATAATAACAATGGGTTAAATTTTGTTATATTTGTGCTTGTAATTATTTTGTTGTATTTATATTTAATTTTGTTGTATAGCGTTCTTAAGAAAAATGATGTATTTTGTTATAATGTACAATAAAAAATTTATAATAAAAATGTTTCAATTTCATAGTTCAACTAAAAGTTAAGTACAGTGGTAGAAACGTCATTGAAGACTAAATGAATCATATCATCTATAAATATAACTTGGCAACTCATAAGATGTCTTTTGAGGAACTAATTTGCCTGTAGTATGGATATTCCAAGAAGATAACGATCCAAACCATACATTCACGCATGTTTAAAAAATGACCTCTATATTTAACATTATACAGTTACATACAATTACATTGTATTTAACTAAATATTTATAATTTTCAATATCATAACATATCACATTAAAATTGTATGAATATACTTCAAATTAATATGGATTTGACATTAAAATATACATTTATGATGTTGGTTTACATTAAAGTTTCTAATATTGGTACTACAATATTGGTTATTAAAAATAGTCAGTGGCATGAATACAGTGGATAGTTAAATTAATACAGAAAATATATATGTATAATATTTTTCAGAGAAATATGGGTAAAATAAAGTTACTTCTAAGGTATTTTTTTACATCCCCAAATTAATGTTAGTACTATTTATGTTTTAATGATATACTAAATAAAATTGTTTGATAAAGGCTAAATTACACATACCAAATGTGAAACATTAATTAAACAAACTCTTTGTCATGTTACAATAAAATATGTATCTAAATTACACAAAAAATGATTATTCTTTTCATTAATTTTAATTAATATTAAAATATTAAATTTTACTATATTAGTATATCATAATCAACAGAGAATTTCTTTATTTAACATTTAATAGAAAAATAAATGCACACAAACCTTTAATAATTTAACTTGTTGTTTGAACTGCATTAGGGTTTCACCTCTGGTTTTCTTAAACACTTTTGGTTTATTCAAATGTCCTTAACCACAATCTAAAAAATAAAAAAAACAACATTATTAAATATTCAGACTGTTTTAAAAATTGTCTGATTTACAATATATTCTACACCTCTGAATTATTTATGATAACCGCTTTCATAAGAATTACTTCGGTTCATGGGCCGTTAATCAAAATCACCGAAAAGCCTAAAAAAAACATAGATCATCCAAGTAACTGTACAAATAACAACCTAAACTGTGCAACCGCCATGTTGTGGGGGCTTTCAAGAAGATTGCTCAATCATCAATAATAGGATTTCTGCGCATGTAGTAACGGACACATTAATGCCGTGTATCAACTTCCCGCGGAGCGAACAAACTGCTCTCGGTATTCCAGCGCGCGGCAAATGATCCGATTGCTTGGCCCTTGTACAGTGCGACGTGTTTTTTATTATATCTAGGATACAATGTTTAACTAAAAATCTCGCACACTTCTACATGTTCATAAGCATTTTTAATGATGTGTAATTAAACATTGACATATTCTCATTTAGGATTTTATAAATTTTAATATTTAGTAAACATAACACCGTTTGGAATTCTCTGAATAACTACGATCTTCATCCAAACCTACTTATGATAAGTTTTATATATTTTAATAAATATTTTAAGTGAATTTTAAGTTAAGTTAAAATTTCATCATATATAACACATTAATATATTTAAATATATATGTATTCAGTTTTTAGCTTTTGATTTGTGCAAATGAACTTTGTGATATTTTCTCGTATTGTTGTGACCCAACCACATTATATCATACAAACAGGTATAAATACGATTTGCGAATACAGATGTCGATTTATAATTGATTATTAATTAAAAAATAAATAAAAGGTCATTGCAGTTGGTGCAATTCAGCCGTATTTGCGATGAGACTCCTGCTCAACAAGTTTACAGTCACAGTTTACAGTTACAGTTTACAGTTACAGTTTACAGTTACAGTTTACAGTCACAGTTTACAGTTACAGCTTGTAGTTACAATTTATAGTTACAGTTTACAATTACAGTTTACAGTTACAGTTTACAGTTACAGTATACAGTTACAGTATACAGTTACAGTATACAGTTACAGTTTACAGTTACAGTTACAGTTACAGTTTACATTTTACAGTTACAGTTTACAGTTTACATTTTACAGTTTGCTGTTTACAGTTACAGTTTATAGTTTACAGATTACATTTTACAGTTACAGTTACAGTTTACAGATTACAGTTTACAGTTGACGGTTACAGTAATGTAGGGAACAAAAGATATGAGTAAAATCACCCGATGTTATCAAATATTATATAAATATTTTGTTGCTTTCAATTTGTTTCCTTTATATATGAGTATCAAAATCAAAGAAATCAAAACCGTGCCAACATTACTCTCTTAGTTCTATTCTACGAATAACCTCCATAAGTAACAATTTATATTGTATAAAATGTATTGTGTGAACCGGTTGATAAAATTTATTTGCTTCGTTTGCAGTCATTTATATAAAATTTTAAACAAATATCATTGCCTGAAAATAAGTAATAATTCTACTTGGTTTCGTTTCTTGTTGGAAATGGCATATTAGAAACGATTTGATAGATTAAATCTGGAATAATCATTTGAGAAAATGTTTAAAGTGTAACCAACCAGTCTCTTATAATATGGTTATTTTGTTTATTACAAATCATTTTCATTTTTTTATTATTGAAAAAAATATTTGCACCAATTAAATGAATAATTGAAATTTTAAAAGTACACCTACTCATTGTAGGCGTGAACAATGAAAAAAAATAATTCGTTAACATATTTTTTAAAATATGTGGGAAGAATGAATGTTTTTTTAATAACTTTTTTACTAATCTAAATTAGTTTAAATATTCTTTTTCAGTTTTTGCTCTTGAAGTTGAAGAAAAATTACGATTGGGTAATTTTGTACAGTGATATTTGTGAATATACTACTTACCTTAGTAATACAGAATATTCACTATCCATACAGGCCTGTGTGTTTTGGATCATAATCCTTTTGATAACGACAAATTCAATAATTTGTTATTTTATTACTGATAAGAATTGACCAAGAAGAGCTGTGTCTAGAGCTATATCAATAAAACATTTTATTATTATTTTAATTCTTTATTTATTGTATATAAATTGGTACATAAACTATGAGTAATGAGTATGATTTAAAGAGTAAAGACTATACTTAGGGTTGACTTTTACCCTCTGTCCATGGCGTAACAGTCATATTCAAATTGTACCCCAGATTGCTAAAATATTCTCCCATCTGTATTAATAATACATTCAAACATGCTATACGCTCTTCATGTTTGCCGTTATTAACATAAAACTTGTAATATAACCTTCTGGTATTAGGAATATCGTTTTGGTTTTCGTTCCTACTGTCAACTTCATCATTTATTGATGAAAACGAACATGTCTCCAATTCACGTTGTACGTTTGCTCCAGTTCCTTCTTCAGTTGTTTATCACCAATAACTATATCAGTTCCCCGTTCATATCGTTCCTCGGCGATTACTAAATAAGTGTAGATGTTCTTAGCATTCTTACGGATTCTTTCGCTCAAGGTGTTTGAGGAATGCGGATACGAATTCATTTTGATCAAGACTACAACAAATTCGTTTGAATAATACCTTCAATGCCAAAAACAGAATGTGGAACAGCAAGTCCGAGAATACGTATGGACAACTGTATTCACTAGCAAACAGCGAACATTGGGACGTCATCAGACTTAGCCAACCAATCATCTGCCAGGCAGGTCGTAGGTCGGATGTAATAGACATTGCGGTAACTAACAACTTGAATCTTGACATCAGGATGACAACCATTGAAGACACATCATCCGACCACAATCCGATCTGCCTAGAAATAATTGGGGGATCTACAGTGAAGTTAAGAAAAGCTACGATGAGGACAAACTGGACACTGTTCTACAGGAGCCTGTAGACCTGGGGGCCCCACCTGGAGGAAGAAAGAAGATGCTACAGAGGATGAGAGCCCTGAAACCCCTATTTAAACAGGGAAGTGGATTGGCCACTTCTAGTGCTAGTGAGACCAGTAGCAACCTACGCCTGCCAGACATGGGCAACGGCGTCGGTCACAACAAGAGGATTGCTCCAATCCTTGGAGAATAAAATATTGAGAAGAATCCTGGGAGCGCCATGGTTCGTCCCCAATAATCAAATCCGTAGAGAACTAGGCATAACCACCCTCGAAGACCTGGTGAAGGACCGAACCAAAAAGGTAGTAGAAAAAGCACAAATGGGGACGAACCCGGTGCTCCAACACATATTTGACTACAACCCTGCGGACCGTGGAGTCACCTCGAGGAGAATCAGAGGATACCTTGAGCTGGACTGGGGGTGCGGTGCCCACCGGAAACAACAGCTCCAATAACACGTGAATGACCGGTATATTGCACAGACTATTTTAACCTTTGTATTGTCTTTATTCTAACTTATTTTGATTTATTTTACATGTGCTGACGTGGATTAATTGTTAATCCTATTCTGAAACTACTTTTAATTTTATTTATGGTGTTAGTTTATAGTTTTATTTATACAAATGTGTGGACTATTTTAACTTGTTTCTTAATTTTATTTATACAGTTGATCTTGTTTGTTTATGTTAACAACAGGATGACCCAATTTAGAGGAACTTGTTCAAAAAGGTGGACCACCGAAGATGGCATGAACAATATACAGAGTGCACCTGGGAGTTTCAGACAGGGTAACAGTGTTAAATACAAGGCCGAAATATTTTCATGTCCTTTGGAATCATAAATAAATGAAATGAAAAAAATGTAGTTATATTATTTTTTAACGACTACTAAATATTAGTTGTATTTTAGGTGTGCAAAGTTGATGAGTCAATAAAAACAGAAAATTTTGATCAAAATAAAATAGTAAAGTAGTAATAATAATAATTGTCTTTATCATTCGAATTAATTATTTCTTATGTTCAGGTTCAGATCTGTGACGTACTCAGGGAATTTATAGAAGATAGTATTGTTTATTTATTATTAACAAATAATAAATGAAATATTTTACTAGGCTACTATTGCCAATACCTTTAAAAATACTGCTTTAGATTTATTAACGTATATTAATATAATGTTTAATCATTCATTAATTATTTTCACTAATAGAAAGTATGAGAATTATATTATTGACTTTATGGATGGTGAAATATTAATGTACATCCTTCATTTGTAGTTTAATTAGTAATAAGTAAGAGTAAAAATGAATTTATTCTATTATTTTTCTATTGTTTATATTTAATTTTCATAATGTGATAATATGCATTAATGTCAGAATAATTAGTTATTTTTATTATTTTTCTTCGGTTCCATGACACCAAAACACCACAAAGTTAACTATTTTTTTAATAACCTATTATCAACTCTTGTGCCTGTCAATTTATCAGAATGTATTGTGTACTGCTTAAATCAATTCCATATTGATTTAATTGATTCTAAATAAACGTTTATTTTTGTGGCTGAAAATAACTGTTGGTTTAAACCAGTCTCTTATAACATGGATATTTTGTTTATTACAAATCATTTTCATTTTTTCATTATTGATAAAATATTTTATTATTATTATTATAATTCTTTGTTTATTGTATATAATAAAAGTAAAGACTATAGTTAGGTTTAACCTTTACTTTCTGTCAATGGCGTAACAGTCATATTCAAATTGTACCCCAAGACTACAACGAATTTGTTTGAATAATACCTATTTATACAATTTCATTACACTTGTTCATTTTTTATACCTGAATTTGATTATTCTGAGATTATATTTGTTACTAATCTGCATATTATATAAATTTTTAATAATTTTTGGATAATTAATATAACTCTACCTGGCCTAACCTGTAAAATATTGTCCACTTTCTAAAAGAATCCGTGATTAAGAAAAATAAACAATTTCCTAAATTGTTTCCATATTTTTGGCAGCCACTGTTTATTATTATTTAGATAAAATAAATAACTATTTGCTTTTACGCTTTAAAGCACTGTCACTGAATGTTTTAAAGAAAATGCTTAATTCGATGAAAAATGTAGGTGGAGATGATGGAATATCGAATCAAGTGCTCTGTGATACGTGCCTCGTGATTGTAAGTCGGCTGTTGGACATAATAAATACATCGTTACAGTATGGAGCGGTTCCTGAAACATGGAAAATATCCACAATCATTCCGGTACCAAAAGTGCCAAAAACCAAACGAATTAACGAATTTAGACCGATTAACACCGTGGAAATATATGAGAAAGTATTGGAACCTGCAGTTAAGAAACAAATACAAAGGCATTGTGATATAAATAACCTACAAGTACCCTATCAATCGAGATTTCGTCTTCGTCATTCTTGTGAGTCTGTGGTTGTGAATATTTGTGACAAATTTACAGGAAAAATTGATGAGGGAAACTTAATATTGGCTGTGTTTCTTGATTTAAGACGTGCCTTTGAAACTGTAGATAGGTCTATTCTGCTAAACAAGTTGAGTAATTTGGGCTTCAAAGGAAAAGCATTAGCCTGGTTCCACTCCTATTTGCCAAACAGAAAACAAAAAGTAAAATTTAAAAATTGTCACTCAAGATTTATTAAATGTAGATTACGGAGTGCCTCAAGGGACTGTGTTAGGATCCTTGACGTTTTTGATGTATGTGAATGATGTGGAGTGTGTAAAAGACTGTCAAATAGAATTATTTGCTGATGACACTATGGTGTATATTGTTGGATAAAATATTAAAACCCTGTCGAGTAAGATCAACAACGATTTAAATAATATCTTTATATGGTTGTGCAATAATAATTTAAGTTTAAATACAGAAAAAACTAAGTGTTGTGTATTTAAAAACCAACACAATTAAAATACATTAATGAGAAAAATTTAAATGTGACAATTAACAAATGTAAAATTCAACATGAATGTAATATTAAATATTTAGAAGTAATCTTTGACCCAAAATTAAAATTTCTAACACATGCAGATCACATTATGAGGAAATTTTCACAGAAAATTGGCTTTATATCACGTATAGGAAAAATCTGTCACTATATACTAAATTATTGTTATATAAGAGCATTACTGTGCCACATTTGGAATATTGCTCTACACTATTGTTTGCCCTTCCAAATTATAAAATTAACTAATTGCATATTGTTCAAAACAGAGCCCTAAGAACTATTTTAATGTGTAATCAGTATACTCCAATTTTGTCTATGTTGAGAGTTCTAAATGTAAATAATTTGTATTTAAAGTGAAAAATGGTCTATTACCTGAGTACATATGTAACAAAAGTAAGTTATTTAAAGACGTATATGTTTATGATACACGAAACCGTAATGATTTTGTATTACAACAAAGATGTAATACAACTTAGTTGTTGAATTCAATGTTATAAATATCGTAATATTTTTTACACTGCATTTGTTTATTATTTGTATATTATTTATATGCCGTTCTTCTTGAACTGTCTAATTTATATGATGTAAGATTTTTTGTAGTCTTTTGTATATTATATGCTGTTGTTGTTAGTATTTACTTATTATTAATTATATTTTATACTATTCTACACTGCTTGTAATGTTTTGTATGTAGCATGATTGTTAAATAAACGGTTTATTATTATTATTATTATTATTATCATTATTATAGATTCATAGAAACGGTTTTTGGTATGATCTGCCATACAAATATACGAAATTGTATTTATAGAAACAGATTACAAATGATGAATGAGTTATAAGATACAATAACAAATAACGTTCAAAGAAATAATAAATGAAAAACAAGAGTGAGGATCTTCCTTGAACAAATCAAAATGGTATATTTGAATTCATAGATCCAAATTCTGTTTTCGTCGCTTATTACAACGAAATGTATGTTACATTGTTAAAAACTATTGTTATTTTATTGTTAAATCTACATAAAGAAATTAATATCAAAATTGTCCATAAAATAAATTTTTAAAAAAGTAACTGGGTGTTGTGAATCATAACCGTTAACTATTTATTTAACAGCATAAGAGTAAATACAATTAACAATTTGCCATTATTATTAAATAAAATATTACATACTGATAACGGTTAAGTAATTGTCGTGTATCGTGAAATTTCAACTCATACACACGAACAATTTCTAATCACCCGATATTTTTTAATATATTTGTTAATAACATATTATTATTTCATAACATTTAAAATGTTTTAATATGCACAATTTTACGTTTCGCAAATACTTGGTTTTGTTATGAAAATAGTTAATTTTTATTTCTTGTATGTAATATTTTTAAAATATATCACATTAGCTAAAATAGGAATTTAAATCATTTTTAAAATAATTCAAAATAATATTAATTAAGATTATTTTAATATTTGTTATTTAAATAATCGCTTTAAATATTGTAGTTATTATAACAATGTGTAATCTTATCTATATTTTAATTTTATCTATGTGTGTTAGATTAGATTATTGTACCTTAATGTTCTATTCTTAATATTCTGATAATCTATAATATAAAAATGAATCGCAAAATGTGTTGGTAAGCGCATAACTCAACAACGCCTGGACCAATTTGGCCAATTCTTTTTTTAAAATGTTCGTTGAAGTCCAAGGATGGTTCTTACGGCGAGAAAAAGTCGAATAATTGCCGGGAAAACCCTAAAAACAGCCCTTTTCTTTTTCACATACAAAAGTTTTCTAACTAAAACGTAGAATCAATTTGAGCTTTATTGCTATTATATAAAGTTCATATTAAATTACAAGCACTCACTGTTATCTAAGAAATGTAGGTGTGTTCCTAATGTCAAAAAGTAAATTTGCACTTTCTTACCGCTATACAAAGTTCAAATTCAATCATATCTATCAAAACAGTGTGCGTGTGTGCGTTGGAGCCCAGAATACGTCGTTGGAGGATTTAATGTCGCGTTCCGAAACTAAAAAAAAGTGATCGCGGACCCGACCAAATTGAATAGTCACAAAATATAATAATAACAACTTGGTCGGTTTCGCGATATTATTTCTTTTGTTTTACTTTCGGCAGGCGACAAAAAAAAATAAAACATTGGTATGGCTTTAAAGGATTTGACTTCAATTCATATCAGATTAAAAAAAAAAACAAATTAAAAAAACAACTGTCAATGTCGATTTGCCGCCTTTGCCGGTGTTGTTTTTTTTGGATTTTCTGTTATACTCTACTGAGTGTGCTTTTGTTTTGTTTGCAGTGTTTTGTTATCTACCTATGAAAAAAAAGTTATTGCATGTAACAATATTTTAATAATGCCTCCTATAAGACGAGGCAATTTAAGTAGAAGAACACGAAATGCTACAAACCAAGCTAATTACCGATCTAATCGTACTGCACAAGAACGTGACGACCGAAATGAACATAAAAGAATTAGGATATCACAAACACGTGAAGCGCGAGCACGACTTTCACCTAATAATCGCGCAAATTTGAATCGGGCTGCTTTCAGTTACGATGTGTCAATTGACTACAGTAACTACCAATGTGTTGTTATTGGTTCTATGAACTCGGTTTGCTCACATTGTAAAGCATTAAAATACAAAAACGAAGCCAATGGATTGTGTTGCGCAAATGGTAAAGTAAAATTAATACCATTGAATCCACCACCAGAGTTATTGTACTCATTGGTTTCAGGAATAGAAACAGATTCCATACACTTTTTGAAAAATATCCAACAATATAACAATTGCTTTCAAATGACTTCATTTGGGGCAACAAATGTGGTTCGGGAAAATTTTATGCCAACTTTCAAGTTATGTATTAAAGCAGTTAATCATAATTATTTTAGCGAACAATATCTTCTGATATATAATTTGTAATAACAAATATTATTTAAGTTTGATCACTGACAATACATAAATTTATTCTACACATTGCTTATTTATTTTATTTTAGTGTTTTTGGTACAAATATAATATATATATATTTTAATTTTACAGATACAAGGCCAAATATATCACAGAGCAGGTTCATTGTTACCAGTGCCAGCTAGCAACTATGAATTCCTACAAATTTATTTTATGGGCAATTCACAACAAGAAATAGATCAGCGTTGTGCATATAACAATTTAGTAAAGAGGCCTATTGTAGAACAATTACAAACTTTTTTTCATGAACACAATCAATTGATTATATTGTTTAAAAGTGCACTTGATCTGATGCCATCTGATAATCACAAAATTGTAATCAGAGCTGATAAAACACCTACGGGTCAACATGCAAGACGTTTTAATGCACCAACTATTGATGAAGTTGCTATCGTTGTAGTTGGAGAAAACTTTGAATCCCGTGATATTGTTTTACATCGTCGGAATGATCAATTACAACGTATAAAGGAAACACACCGCTCATATGATGCACTGCAATATCCCATTATATTTTGGCAAGGTGAAGATGGCTATGATTTCTCAATAAAAATGATCAATCCCATTACAGGTAATTAAAATATTAGTTTAGCTATGGCGATAATATCTCAGTCAATATATTATGTATTTTAATTTTATATATTATAGATGTTATTAAAACAAAATATATTTACAGGTTCTGAAATCAACAAAAAAGTAAGTTCAATGAAATATTATTCATACCGCCTAATGATTCGGGAAAATGAAGACAATCACATATTGAAATGTCGGCGATTATATCACCAATATGTTGTTGACATGTATGTTAAAATTGAAACGGAGAGATTAACATTTATCAGGTTGAATCAAACTAAACTCCGATCTGAAGAGTATATTCACCTTCGAGATGCGATTAATACAGATGGCAATGCACAGAATGTGGGACGGATGACAATTCTTCCAGCAACATACATCGGAAGCCCTAGACATATGCACGAATATGCTCAAGATGCCATGTCGTATGTTCGTCATTATGCGTTATTATACAGCAGATTTGTTCATCACATTTACATGCAATCCACACTGGATAGAAATCAAGCAGGAGTTATTCCCTGGGCAATCACCCATTGATCGTCATAATATTATAGCCAGAGTCTTTAGACAAAAGTTGAAATCTTTGATGGATTTCATCGTAAAACATCATGTGTTTGGTGAGACTGGATGCTGCTGCTGGATGTATTCTGTGGAGTGGCAGAAACGAGGATTGCCACATGCACACATTTTGATTTGGTTGGTTGAAAAGATAAGGCCAAATGAAAATGCATTGATATCAGCTGAAATCCCTAATGTACAAGTAGATCCTGGATTGCATGAGGTAGTTATCAAAAACATGATACATGGTCCCTGTGGAACTCTTAATCAAAATTCACCGTGTATGATGGATGGTAAATGTTTGAAACGATATCCACGGACATTAATATCGGAAACAATTACTGGTAATGACGGTTATCCACTGTATCGTCGCCGATCGACAGCAGACAATGGAAGATCAACAATTGTAAAAATAAATCAACAAGATATTGAGATAGATAATCGCTGGATTGTTCCATATTCACCCATTTTATCAAAGACCTTCAAAGCACACATCAATGTTGAATCTTGCCATTCAGTGAAATCTATTAAATACATTTGCAAATATGTAACCAAAGGGAGTGATATGGCTGTAATTGGAATTGGTGCAGAGAATTCCAATGATGAAGTTACTCAATACCAAATGGGCCGCTAAGTTAGTAGTAATGAAGCAATTTGGCGAATATTTTCTTTTCCAATTCATGAGAGACACCCTTCTGTAATTCACTTAGCTGTGCATTTAGAAAATTGACAAAGAGTGTATTTTACAGCAGAGAACGCACGTCAAAGAGCTGCTCAGCCACCATCTACTACATTAACAATTTTTTTTGAGACATGTCAAAACGATAATTTCGCACAAACATTGCTACATTCTGAAATGCCAAAATATTATACTTGGAATCAATCCTCAAGGAGATTTATACGACGGAAACAAGGAAAACCAGTACCAGGATACCCAGATGTATATTCCACCGATGCGATTGGTCGAATTTATTCAGTACATCCAAGCAATGGTGAATGTTCCCAACATCATTCCAACATTTACGAACTGTTGATGGTGAATTGTGTGGATCCTACAGAGAAGCCTGTCAACGTTTACAATTGCTAGAAAATGACGCTCATTGGGATCAAACTCTCAGTGATGCTGTAATATCTTCACACGCTCATCAAATACGAACATTGTTTTCTATAATCATATCTACATGCTTCCCATCAAACACAATTGATTTGTGGATCAAGTACAAAGATTATATGTGTGATGATATTTTGTATCAAATACGGAATAGAATGGGAAATCCAAATATGCAAATCAGTGAAGAAATTTACAACGAAGCATTGATTTCAATTGAAGACATGTGCTTGGCCGCGCCCAATCGTCCAATGCATGATGCTTTTAACCAAGAGTTGCACCGAGAAAAACTGTATGATCTCAATACTTTGAAAGAATTAATTCAAACAAATCTTCCACTGTTGAATGAACAACAGAGGTATGTATTTGATACTCTTATGAAAGTAACAAATGATGAAACTGGGGGGATTTACTTCTTAGATGCACCTGGTGGTAAAGTATAAAGGAGAAGATGTTCTCATACCGCGCATCCCAATGATTCCGACTGATGTGCCATTTGAGTTTAAACGACTACAGTTTCCAGTGCGGCTTGCTTTTGCTATGACCATAAACAAGTCCCAGGGGCAATCATTAAGTGTTTGTGGTATTAATTTGGAAGACCCATGTTTCACACATGGTCAATTGTATGTTGCCTGTTCCCGTATTGGAAAACCATCAGATTTGTTTGTCTATGCGCCAGGTAATCAAACAAAAAACATCGTTTATCACAAAGCACTACAATGAAAATAGAACTGATTTTTTTTTTGTTAATAATTATGATTTACATGATTAAAATTACTTACTTTTAAATGCTTATAGTGTTTTATTTAATTATTTTTAATTCACACCGAATTATTACCAGGGTGACGGTTCTGTTCAGGATAATCTTTTGCAAAGAATATAAAAAAGGTAGGAACAAAACACTGCCAGATTACAAATTTTTTTGACAGGACGAAGTCTGTCGGGTCAGCTAGTATATATAATAAGATTAAAATACCTAAAAAGTGCCGAGTCTATTCTGGTTAAATCAATGGTCCGGCAGACTATTTAACCTACAAAATAACATTAATTTATTCAACAGATAAAAAAAAGTATATTAATATATAAAGCATCTTATTCAAATTTGAGGTTATTTTACTTCTAATATGATTGTAATGTGAAGTAAACATCTTAAGTACTAAATTATTGAATTACAAAGCATAGTATCCAAGTATGATTTTATTTTATTTATTAAGAAATATAAGAAATAACTTACCTAAAACAAAAATTTTAAACTATTTTATTCATTGCCGATGCATCTTCAGTCAATATCACCTAAAAATATAAAATAATAGGATATATATAGTATAATAATTATTTGAAAATAGTAAAAATCAATTTAAATTGCAGGAAAAAAATAGTACACTACAATATAACAAACATTATAGTAACATTTGATTATATTTTATATTTACAATTTACAAACATAGGAAATGATGTGTCAGTAATTATAATATAAAGTGGAATCCGTTTTACTTAAAAATATTTCTACATAAAAATATTAGAACTAAAAATCTCATTCATAAATTTGTCTTCAATTGGAGATTGACAGTAGATCTGAAAACAAATATGCAGTCTAAAACTAATCTAAAGTTTGTGAGTGGCATATTTACAACAATTCCTTAATTTGCTTTTTTCTTTGTTCAGTTCCTATAATAATGTTAATTGTAGCTTAGAGTAGAATTACTTGAATCTTTAGTTGATGTGGACATACTTATTTGTTTGGAAGGCAATTTTCTATGGAGCACTGAACTGTGTCTGCTTTTTAGAGGCCAAAACATTATTTAAACTGTCGGTTTCTTTAACTTCTCTGACTCACATCGTTTGCCATATATTTTCACTATTTGCCAACCTAGAAACAGAGTTGTTTGGTTTAATCTTGTCTCAATTTAGTCATATTTTCATTTTTATATTATACAGCAGGAAAAGAGTTCGATCCACCTGAATCCTGAAAGAGACATCATCTGCGAGAGAGACAGTAAGTCTCTCACTATGGGGCAAAGTTCTACTGTCTCTTTCTAAATTCAGACGGGGCGAACACCACATTCTGCTATTCATTTTGCTCTGGATCAGCATGGCTTTAACCTTGTTAAAAAGAGTCAAGTTTACTCTTTCAGCCTTGCCGTTTAATTGTGGTGAGTGAAGGATGGTATAATCGAGTTGTATTCCCCTATTCCTGCACCAATTCTTAAAAACAGTGCTTGTAAATTCACCATCATTGTCCAGTCTTATTTTTGAGCTCATATTAAAATAAGCTTCAGATTCTTCAATGTATTCTTTAATGTAGTCTTCAGCTTCATCCTTTGTATACAGTAAATAAACTTTTAAAAAATGAATATAGTCATCATGGCATGTTAGAATATACTCTTCTCCATCAAATGTTGCTGGACACACTTTTCCACACAAATCAGTGTGAATTATTTGTAATGGTCTTGTAGCCCTTGTTCGTACTATGTTAACAGGTTTCCTAATTAATTTCCCTCTCACACATTTTTCACAAAACTCTTCTTTACATTTTCCCCAGAGAATTGTCTACTCCTTCACAAAATTTAAGTAGCTTTTTCAGATCACTAAAGCCCAAATGACCCATTTTGCTGTGCCACTCTAAAACTTTGAAATAACATAGCTTCTTCTTTGATATTTAAATCTACAGTGTATAATCCATTCTTTTGTTTCGAGCCCTCTAGGGCAACATTTTCTTTATTATAAGATATTTTTCCATGTACAAATTTTACACAATTATTGTCGAATACTACTGTACCGAATCTATCTATAACCTCACTGACTGATAGGAGATTTCTATTTAAATCTGGTACAAGTTGGACGTTGGAGAAAATAATTGTGTCACCCTCCACTTTACCAGCTAAATCAGTAGCAAGATTTGATCCCCTTTTTGCACACAGGATCTTTACCTCTTCAATTTTTTTTGACGCCACTCAGAAGTTTTTACATATGTTAAATGACAGGTTGAACCAGTGTCGACAACAAAAACAGAATCCACTTCATTATTTACTTCTGCTTGATATTCTGCTTTGAAGGCTTCTACATAATAGCTCACCTTGTTGTCATATAGATAGAAATTACATCGCACAATACGATGACTCCAAAGGAAACCCGAGACCGCTTGATCAGCAGAATAAAGTTTACATATTGTTGAAGAAACTATTAACCAAAAAAGCAATTTTAGATCTAAACAAAGAAATAAATATAAAAAGGAAAAGGTTTTACAAATCGATGAAAAAAGGAAAACATTTAAACGTTTAGAAAATGTAAAGAGACCAACTAAAGATGAAACATTTCCGATTGCATGTCCATCACTGTCCAATGGACAACCATAATGGCAGAAACAGATGTAAGTGATAACCCCGGTATACTTTCAATAAATTTAGGAACAGCCAAGTTGCAAAACTTTTCTCATACTTTTCTACATTATTATGATACTTCTATAATCATAGCAAATTACAAAAAATTAGTGAATTATTATGAAGAAATAAAAATATTGATCAATAATAAGTATATATAAGTACTAGATACAAAAATACCCTCGAAAACTACGCTAAAGTTTTAAGTTGTCTTATTAATCTTATAGACGAAAAAATAATCCTATTTAATAAACACAGATAGAAGTAAAAGAGGTCTAGTAAACGGACTAGGAACTATAATAAAACAAATTACTGGAAATATGGATGCAGAAGATAACCGAAGAATAACAAATATTGTCGATCACATAAAACAAAATCAACGAAAATATAGTACACCAAATTAATAACCAATTTTCAGTCAACATTGAAATCATTCGTAAGTTTAACCGGACCGTTGAAGACATTCTACATAATGAAAAGTCTATTGAAAAAAATATACATATATACGACATTCTTAAAAATATCGGTATGTTAAGAAAAGTTTTATCAAAAAAATCATATAAATTAAATTTAGAGCCATAGTTAAATTTGTCAGTTGATCCACTATATTTATCACATAATATTTTGCTTCATTTAAAAATTTCTTATTAATTATTTGTTATTTAAACCTTATTTTCAGGTCCAAGGAGAGCAATCAGATTAAATAAGAAATACCTTGAGTTGAAGTGCACAATACAAAAAATTACGAGAGCAGCTAAGAGGACACACAAAAAACATTTAGTAACAAAACAAAAATTGAAACTTATAATGGCAAATAGAAACCTCACAAACGTTTTGAAGGATATTAATGACACCACTGTTAGTTTCATTGAGAATCAGATTCTTAACCAAAAATTGAAAAAATAAAAAATGTATATTAAATAGTCCGAGTTTTTTATTAAAAATATTATTTTAATAAATAAAAATTAAAAAATGAATATAAACCTAGACCTACGGGATTCCCCTAATATTTGGCGGGTTATTTTAGTACTGTTCGGTCACAATAGATGGCGCTGTCAACGATTATTTGGTAACCAAATTTTACTACAGAGAATAGTGTGTATAATCTTTGGGCAGATCATTCCATAGGTGTCATATCACAGAACACCCAAGAAGGACCAACGTCTTACCAAAAATGAGAAACAACACTGGGCGATAAATTGATTTGTAGTGTTTTAATTATTCAATAGATGTCGCCTTTATAGTTTTCTGTATTTGACTTTTGACAAAATTGGCGGGAATAGTTTCAAATTCAAATTTATTGGTATATTATAGGGTGAATTGTGATAAATAAAGCAAGTTATAGAATTAAAACATTTTTATTACAAATTATTTATTATACATTATAAAAATACATCAGTCTTCTGTATACTATATATTATATATAACAAAAATAAATAAATAGATACAAATACAACACAATAAATTACTTCAACAACAATAACAAACAACATAAAAATAAATAAATCGAATTAGAATTCAAATTGGACAATGAATTTTCAAAAACATAAAATTAAGATCACTAAAAGTGGGAGGAATATGAAAATGAAAAAGTAATGATGGCAAAGGAACTGTTTGAGGTTAAAGATAACGAATTTTTCTTGTTATAGAGAAATGTGATGGAGAAGGATTAATATTACAAATTGACAAATTGAACGCCATACTAAATTTAATTTAGAATCGGAAGGTGGCTTAAAAAAGATATATTTTAACGCATAGTGGCGTATGCGGATGTCCTTGCGGTGATAGGAATAAGTCGCGAGAGAGGAGAAACTAGGGGAGAGAATAGAGAAACTAGAATCAAAGATTGACAAAGTACTGGCCAATACATAGGAAAACAAGCATACAATACCACAAGGAACCGGGAAAGAAGGATGGAAGACCCCAGAGAAAAAACACGAACTCATAATAGGAATCAAAGGAGGCGACGAGAACACCAACGGTCGCGATCAGGGAAGCTCTAGAAAGAGAAGAATTAGACGAAATCTTCAGGACCGTAAAAAGAAGCAGGGGGGACACGGTGGTTTTACAAAGCACAGACAGAAAGAAAGAAGAAAGAAAATAGGGTGAAAAACAACACAACAAGAGTGAAAAACCCAAAGCACCCTCAGCCGCAATTAATAATTAAGGGCGTTGAGAGGGGCCACAAGAAAGAAGATATTCTAAGGGAACTAATAAGACAAAACAAGGATATAAAACAAAGGCTTACTGAGGAAAGCTTTGAAAACACAAAAGTTGTAGCGGTGATGAAGACCAGAAACCCCTACTAAGAAAATGTGATTATAGAAACAGACCCTACGACCTTCCGATATCTTATTAGAAAGGAAAGACCCTAGACCTCATAAATATATACTTCGAAGAACATATAGAGAACTCGTGGGTTAATAATATATTTACTTTGTCAGATGTTTAAAAATAAATCATGATTTTTAGAGGTTGACTGTTCAAAGGTGGATTAGGAATTTTGAGCCAGAAAATCGTACCATCAATAGATCGCGCCCAGGTAGGAACACCTTTGATAGGGGCAGTCCAAACAGAAAGAATGATGAATGCGTTTGTTGAAGACGGGTTTCAACGAACTTCGAATTTTGCTGCAGAGTTCGGGGTAAGCACAATAAGAAGAACTCTCCATAATCAAGGTATACATCATCGTCAGCCCGTTACAAAAATTAAACTGTCTGAAGGAAACAAAAGGGAAAGACTGGCTTTTACCCTCGAATACAGAAGTTTTAAATTTTCCACTACTATTTTTGTGACGAGAAGTTCTTCCAGTCATCACAGCATGGAAGGTTACAACTTTGGCGGCGAAATGATACTCGATATCAGGAAAACCACATTATACCGAATACTAGATCGGCTAGGATTTGTATCAATTTGTGGGGTTGGATGAGTGCCGCTGGTACAGGAGAACTTGCCCTCATTCCTCTCGAAACTGACAGACAGATAAGCAAGACTCAATACGGCTTCAGAGAGGGAAAATTGAATTTCTTTTTAGACCAGACACGCTTTGCATATGAAATAGTTTCTTAGTAGTTTTCAGGTACCCTTCTCTTGGGCATTTTTCGTGATGCGCAAGAAGAAGGAGATAATACTTGCCCAAAAAGAGATCATCGTATCTCTTGAGGGCAAGATCTCCTTCCAGGAAAAGCAGATCGCCGCCCTGATTAAAGAGTTTGGCCCTTTATGTTCCCTGGTCGAGACCAAGACATCCAAGACACTACCCCTGCCCCTCCACCTGGACAGCCTGCCCAGAATCCTTCCTCCCAAACCTCTCCGGTTCCTATCTAGATACGGGATGTGAAATCATGGCCATCCATTTTGGAAGCCATGAAAACATCTCTTTCAAGACCACACGCAACAATGCGGACGGCATTAGAATCTGCCCTTCTTCTATCAAGGACTATCGTAATCCCACGAGGATCCTTGAACAGAAAGAAATCCCGTATAACACCTTCCAGTTGTCGGCTGACAAACTTCTTGTCGCCGTCATTCGAGGTGTTAACATAGCCGTTTCCGAGGAAGATGTTCGTAATGAACTTCTTTCTTACGACCTCCCGGTGATGCATGTTCACCGTATGCGCCGCGTCGCTACCCTCTGGCTCCTCGTGGCCGTTCACCTCTCTCGGGATGAAAAATCACAAAAAATCTTCGATCTGCAGTTGGCAAATCCAAGCCCAAGTGTGCCAATTGTTCTGGCGAACACAGGGCATACTATAAAGGCTGTGTCAAAAGGCACCCCATAATAAATCCAAATCTTCCTCCACCTCCCAAACTGCGGTCCCCAAGCCCCCTATGGCCCCTGTCACCTCTGGAGTCTCCTACTCCCAAATAACTTCCAACAAAGTAGTTGCACCTCCCGCAACCGCTGCCACTTCCGCCCCCGCACAATCTCCTGCTCTCCAACAGGAGATTTCTGCGACCCAAATCTCCCAATCCCAATCTGAACCCAATTACCCAATAACAATACTGTTGTGACTTCCCGACCGACCCCAGAGTTCTCACAGCTGCATATGCAGATGATGTTACCCTGATTTCGTACACACCTGCTGTACTACACTCCCGAAACTATATCCAGCACTTCCTTCCCGAAGTGTTGAACTGGTATTCTAAGTGGCATTTAGAAATAAACGCCAACAAATCTGTCGCTTTATTAATTTCGGATAAGCGACGCAACCCTCCCAAAATCCACATCAATGACCATTTCATTGAGTGGAGCCCCCAAGCCAAGTATCTTGGCGTAATCATTGATCGGAAACTTTCCTGGTCACACCAAATCAAAGCTGCGAGAAACAAAATTCTTGCCGCCTACAACTCCCTAAAATCTTTCTTCATGTGTAAGAAGCTTTCCCATCCCACCAAATTGGGTGCCTTCAACGCAATTATCCATTCCATTGCCACTTATGCAATCCCAATTTGGGGTACCGCAGAAAGTTTCCCTCGACTCGAAGGAACATGTATGCGACTGCTCAGGACTTCCCTGGGCATTCCATATCATGTTCGAAACTCCCAGATCAAGAAGGAATTCCAGATCACTTCCCTGGCAGAATCTGTAAGGGTTCTCGCCAGAAATCTCCGTGCTTCTCTCCTCAATATCTTTGTTGTTATCAATGTTTGGGGGCGTTCTAGTAGGTTTCCTGTTGTTTGTCGGTCTGGTACAACAATTTTATTTTTACTATTTTTCTTTAAGGAACTGTGTATGTAGCGGAGCAAGAGAGCCTCTACATGTAATTCTGGGGTAAACTGCATGATATTATAATTAATATATTATAGATATTTATTCAATAAATATCTTAAATCTTATTTTTTTTTTATTTTCATTTACAATATTATATATACCCGGACTGTTTTAAAATATGTAAAGTTAATTCAGTGTTTCAGAAAGGGGATGTAAAAAATATAAACAATTATAGACCCATATCGTTGATACCTGCTTTATTCAAAATTTTTGAACAACTTCTAAGATCACAACTCACAAAATATTTTGAAAATAATAATCTGTTCATAAAAAATCAATATGGATTTAGGACTGGCAAAAAGTACCACCAAAGCCTGTATAAATCTTATTGATTATATAATCAAAGGCTTTGAGGCGGATTGACCTTTTGTGATCTCAGTAAAGCCTCGACTGCGTGAACCATCGGGCATTGATTTCCAAACTAGAGTACTATGGAGTTGTGACCGAGTATTAATCTTATAACTAGTTATTTAACAAATAGATATCAACAAATATACGTTGGGGGAAGATTTTCAGTAAAAAAACAGTTACAAATGGAGTACCCCAAGGGACAATCCTGGGCCCACTACTCTTCCTGATTTATATCAATGTTATACCAATTCGAGACGAAAATGAGTTGATTCTATTTGCTGATGACATCTATATTGTGCCAAAGTGATTCACTAGTCAGCTTGCACTTGAAGATGTGTAGAAATGTTGAAATCCTAAAAGATTAGTTTCTTGCCAATTCTTTGAGTTTTAATGAAAACAAAACTGAAAATATGATATTCTCAGTACGATAACATTCAAATGATATTAAATCAACAAAATTTCTGGGCATATTTATTGACTGTAGGTTGACATTTGCCGATCGTATCGAATATGTAGCAAACAAATTAATAAAAAACATATTTCTTCTCAATCAACTTAAATGCAATGTAGATCTGAAGGTACAGTTGCTTGCATATTTCTCGTTTATACACTCCAATAATGGAGACATACTTCTCTGGGGTCACTCAAGGCATGCATTAAGAATACTAGCAGGATTACATTATAGGGCAGATGCTAAACAAGCATTTATTGATATCAAAATATCTACATGTTCAATCATAAATGGCTGGCTTCGTTGCTTTTTGGTTTAAATCACATATCACATGTCACACAATTGACTCTTGATGGTGGGAAAATGTTGTAATAAAAACTTTGAAAAAAGGAAGTTTTAATTTAATTAATTATATCAATATCTTGCAGTTCACAGTTGGATGGCAACAAATCCGCTGTTTCACTTATTTGTGAAATACATAAACATCACTTGCAAAAACGAAATTATATTTTATTATAAAATGGGATTCATCTAAACCTAACACTTCCCATTATAAAACAGTTTATATTTATGTATATTTAATTTGGTTATACTACTTGCAGGTACAATTAAGGGACCTCTTAAGAATCAATTATTAAATATTGATAATAGTATTAATGTTACGTCCGCCTTATATAATGCTATCTTCGCCTCACGTGATGGGACCTCCAATATTTTAAGGGCACCAGTTTTTCTTTGTTAAAATGATTATATAGAAAATATTGCTTTTAAAAAAAATGCATTACTTTTAATTTATTGACAGATAAGACAGAAATATGGCATCTAGAATAGACATTTCAATAATATATAATTTTATACTTAAAACGAAGGTAGATATTATTGTTTAATTCAAAAAATATATCAAAGGTATGAGGAATCTGTGGCGCATATATTTTTTTACTTTTATCATCATTGTTGTTAATTGGGCAAATAATAAAAAATAATAGATATCTCAAAATTAAGAAGATGACAGGCGAAACCTCAATGAACACAGCAGACTCTCCAAGAATGCTCTCGAGGAATTCAGACAGATAGTCTGGGATAAGAAACTGGAGGAACTACAGACAATAGACCAAACTGCATGGCAAATGCAAAAGGCACTCAGAAGAGAAAAAAACATGATTTTTAGATACTTGTTATCATTGTCAATTCATCAACTCCAATGTTCAAAGAGCAGCAGGTTATAAACCTTAGTTGAGACAATTGAACATGTACACAAGTGGATATATACTGATGAAGGAATAAATTACATTGTTACAAATTACATACTACATACATAAAATTACTTATGAAAGTCCACATCTAGGACAGTAACTTGTGCTTATGTCAATATCTAAATGTGTATAGACTTTATTAATGTTCTAAGAGTTCGAACCCGGGATCTCCCAATTATTTTGGTGTGCTAGTAGATTGATGCAATCAATTGGTTGGAGTGGCTGAAGAAGGTAAAACTCGATGAGTGGTTTCCGAATAAGTGATCCTAATACCTAAAACAAAAAAAATCACAAACGTTAGAGAATATTATAACTATATACTTATTGATATGTTTTAGTTAGCTAAATTATCTTCAAAATTTTAAGTAGTTTACAAAACGTATTGGGATAGATACACAAGTAACCACTGAATTATTGTTTTCAAATTTACTAAAAAACAATACACACCAAAAACTTTATATTATTATATATATTTTTATATTTATTAATTCAATATCAGTGTCACTTAATATATTTTTTAAATTAAATTAATAAACAATTAATAAAAAAAGCTTAAAATATATATTTCAAAGTATAATTTGTAATACGTAAGAAAAATATTAATTTATTTACATTCTATTATTTTTTAATTAACAGGAAGATGTAAGAAAGTTGATGTCATTTACCAGCTATATCCTAGCTAAAGATAATTTTACTACATACTGAAAAAAATATATGTTTAAACACATTAAGAACAAGCGATGAGATTTTAAATTAATTAAAAAAATTGTAACAAAAATCATTAAATTTCATTGAATAATGTTTAAAATAAGACAAATTTTATTTTGTAATTTTACAGTTTTAAGTCAAAAATCAATGACAAAAAATTCAAATTACTTGAAAAATATCTTTAAATTTGTTAAAATGAAAATTTTAAACTGGTGAAATTTTTCAACATAGTACCAGAATAAAAGTAAGAATACATATTTAATTGATTATATAAACAAAAATCATCAAATGTCATCAAATATGGTGTGAAAATTATATTGGGTAATATGAGAATTTTAAACTTATTGAAATAACATTTTAGACAAATTTCCAATACTACAAATTGTTTCGAATAAAATTATAGATATTCAATATTCTAAAAGAAATAACATTATTTAAAATTTTAAAAAAATAAAATTAAAACAAAATTATAAATTTTAAAAATCAAAGCATAAAAAATTTTTAATTTAAATTTATAAATTTTAAAATATTAAGATTAAAAAATTAAAAATCAGTTAAATTGTATTTTTAAAAACACACAATTAGCAAAATATTGAACAAAATAAGTTCAAATCTGACCTTTTGGAGATGGGTTTCTGATTCATTTCATTTCCTTCTTTCATACTATTTTATGCCAGTTTAATTATTCATTTGTTCTCAGAAACTTACAACTTGGTGGAAAGCTTTTTAATTTCTTAGTTTAATGCTAAAAGCAAAAATCAAAATTAACTATTTATATAATAGATAAATTAAAGTTTGTGATAATATATATCAAGTAATTTATTGTGATAACTGATTTTATTTAAATGACTAAAAATATTTGCACGTTATACATATTCATACAAAGCACTTTGCAATTTTGGCTTAAATATGACAATAAAATATTAAAATTGTTAATAGTAAATGTGAAACTGACCTTTTACAATTGAGTTTCTAATTCATTTTATTTATTCTCTTTGTAAAATTGTAATTGTTATATTAAACCCATGCACAACAATTTGGAATAGTTAAAATTTGAAAGATAACCTTATATATAATAAGATAAAATTTAAAATTTATTATACTGTCCAACATTTATTTATCTATATATTATCCATATATTAATGAAAATTTATATTTGTACAATACTAAAGGGTACGGTTGTAACCGTACTTTGAAAAACACACAATCAGTATGAATGATACTATGCAAAATTAGTTTATAGTAAATATGAGACTGACCTTTTATATTTACATTTCTGATTCATTTCCTTTCCTCATAAATTAACATGGCAGTTTAATTTTTCACTTGTCCTATGGAACTTACAACTTGGTGGGAAGCTTTTTAGTTTCTTGGCTAAATGCTGAAAACAAAAAATCAATATTAGTTTTTCAATTTATTAAAATAATTTTATATAATAGTTAGTTATATGTTAGACTTTATGTTCAACATTTACTTATCTATATATTATTGAAAATATATATTTTTACAATACATAACTGAATGATTGTAAAATATACAATCGCTATCATACAAAGCAAAATTAGTTTACAATAAATGTAAGACTGAGCCTTAATATTTACATTTCTGATTTATTTCATTTCCTTTCTTCGTAAAATTTTATCCCAGTGTAACTTCTCATTTGTCCTAAGAAACTTACAACTAGTGGAAAACTTCTTCGTCTCTTGCGCCGATGTTAAAATTAAAATTCACTATTCGCTATTGAATATAATAACATTGTTGTCATTAAAAGCACCTTATAATTTATATACATGCTTTATTATGAATAACTGAACAAATAATAACCAAATAACTCAAAACGCCATTTTATATTTTCCCTGATGTGCACACTGCCAGATGACATACTTCACAATGTACAATATTTTACACTCACAATAGGTTACTATACCGTACGAAAAATGCTCTTCGTGTCTGGATGTTGTAAGAGATGGATGCACGACAAAGAGAGAAAAGTTTTGCCCGGTAGTAAGAATCCCTACTCTCAGAGACAATGCGCCGTGCTGGTGCGCGCCGGCGCATAATGTAAATTAATCTTTGCGAATGCATTTAGTAACTCTCCGTATGCGTAGGGATGTAGTTCGAGTTCTTCGGATGCTCCATTTAAATTCCGTAACTTTGTATAATTTTCAATCTGTAAAATGAAATATTTTTTGAGGGTATATCAAAAACAAAAATAAGTATTCTAAAAATAAACTACTTTTTTCAAAATAAAAATGTATCCCAAAAATTAAATAAAATATACTAAAAACAACGTCTGCGGAGACGAACCGCATGCTAAACGCAGCAAAACCAAATGATCCCCTCCAGTCAGTTCGGCCCGCCCACATAATTGCATGTATATCTTTCCTTTTTGTTTACAAAGGGGTATTGATGTTCCGTCTCAATATGCGAGTAGACACGCTCATCATTTTTGATACGGTATATGAGAGAAATAAATCTTCTGCAGTTCCAAATTGGCGACGGAGTTTCCTTTTGCGTCGCTACGCTAAGATGTTTACAGGCTTTCAACTAAATATTAAAATTTACGCCGACACTCACGAACCCAATAATTAGGTCCCTTTGTCGCACGCCGAGAAAGCGACAGCGGTTGGTTCGTGCCGAAGCAAGTCCGTTTCCATATGCGCAGAAATCGTAATATTGACGACAGGGCAATCTTCGTCAAAAACCCCCACTAAATTGCGAATGCTCAGTTTAGGTTATTCCGTGATTGTTGGTGGGTCGTTCGATGAGCCGAATTCTACGCAATTGGTCGGTAAGAATATTCCAACATTCAGTTTTTAGCTTAGTAGAATCCACTTTATCACATTCCTAACGTGTATATTACTCATCCAGAGGTGTAGAACGTAAATCAGACAATTTTGTATATAGACTATAGTTCACACTTTAGTAAAAAGATCTGAATATTTAATGAGAGTTGTAATTTTTTATTTTTTATATTGTGGTTTAAGACATTTCAATTAAACTGAAGGTTTTTAAGAAGACCCTAATGCAATTCAAACTACAAGTTAAATTATTTGTGGTTTGTGTGCATTTATTTTGCTATTTATAAATGTGTTCAAACTGTTTACAATTAACATATGTACAGCCAGCGACAAATCTGTGGTTACACCCTGCGGGCTATATTCGCTTGCAGTGAATGTGTGGGAGTTGAAGGGAGAGCATTACAAACTGTACAAGTGTTCAAATGCGACGATAGTAAATAAATGTTTTCAGATATATTGTTGCAATAGATTCGTGTGATTATTTTTTGACAAATTAAGAATACTGCTGCGTTCTCATTATGCATTTTGAGTCGGATATTAATGTATACAACTGTTTTATAGTTACAGTCATGATTGCTTAATTCGTATAATAGCATCTAATTGTTGTCCAATTTCTTTAAAAGAAATTTTAATTAATTATGATATAAAATGTTGGTAATTAAGAATTATATTCATATCGTATAAAAGTTCTAAAATAAATTCTATCAATATAAATAAATTATATAATCAATCTATAAACATCAAAAGTAATTAATTTAAAATTTAAACATTAAAATATATAAACTCAAAATTAGGAGGGACAGTAACAATGTACAGTAACAAACAAGCCATTCTGAATTCGAAATGTAACTTTAACTAATCTGTCCCTGACCGTACATATTAATTAAATAAATTCTCCATTTAATTAATGATATACTAAAATAAAAAATAATAATTACATTAAAATAATTAAGGATTATATTTAGACCACCGGATCTTAATATTAATGTTTTATTGATGGAAGGAAAAATACTTTTTATGTTATTTAACTTAGATTTCACACGTTCTATTGAAAATACGTGTAACTAATGTTACACTTTTTGTACTTGACATGACTAGCAAATAATTTTTTATAGACAAACGGTACATTTTATCTTCAATTTGTACAATGCAACTTGTACCAGATGCCGAAAAACACCCCGTCTTTCCACCACCATGATAAACTGTTGTCTTTTAGTACTTAAAATCGTTTCTTGTTTCAACTAGTCCCATTAGGTATTGTCTACTATTCAAACAAGTTATATTTCGTTTTATAGTACCATAGTAAGATTTGTCGATAATTTAATATATCGGGTTCCAGACTGTCCAGTTTCATACATACTGTTTCATATTACAAAAAATATATTAAATTTTAACTAACCAAAAAATTAAATAACCAAATTTTAATTTTTTTCTATGTAAACAATTTATTTATTGTTGTTATCATATCATAATCATCCAGGCATGGTATGAAGAAAAAACAATATTTTTCTAAAATAAACACAACAAATAAATTAAATTTAAAAGATTTATATAAGATAAATCTATAAAATTTAATTAAAACAATAAAAAAAACCTAACATTAAACAATATATTGACCTTCTAAAAGTAGATTAATTTCTTGTAAACTAACTCTATTTTTTATTGTCAAAAATGTAAAAGCAAATAAAATTGAAATACTGATAAAAATATTGATTACATTCTTAACATTATTTGAATTACTATATCATAATACGGTTAACAAATTGTTCAATAAACCAAGATTAACATAACAAAATAATCAATTTTTTAAAATTAATTTCAATATTTTTGCATTAGTATATTTGTAATACAAATAAAATCAATCACTTCACATAATTTACAAGTTTATTTGTTTGTTTATTTTTTTCTTCAGTATGATTACCATTTTTGTTTTAGCAATTATTCTTCTTGGCAATAGCTTGCTTATGATTAATTCCTAGTAAAACGTCTCCATTAGTTTATATATAAATATTTTTCTAATATAAACACAACAAATAAATTTAATTAACAAATTTAAAATATATAATATAATAAATCTATTAAATTTAATTAAAAAATAATAAAAAACATAACAAACGCTAAACAATACATATTAAAAGTTTAGTTGGTTTATAATTTAGGAATAAAATTGATCTTATTTTAGTGTATGTTAACACACTATAGGCGGGTAGCAAAATGATCCAAACTAAGTTGTTGAACTGTAACAAAAAATAAGGGATAATTCTTTCAGTTCGTATGTAAACCAATAGAATAAAATTGTCTCACCACGCTTTTAAAGTAAGTACATTCAAAAAGGTAAAAATTACCCGACCAGCTAACAATCAACAGTTCTCGAGACGGGTATTTTTACCCGACCCGCTTATAGTGTGTTAATATTGAAAATCATTTCTTACGAAAGACTGAAGTTGTAACTATTATACATTGTTTTTTAGGAATTATATATACATATCGAAAATTGTTTTTTTTTTTCTACTGCTACATAAGAGGAGCTATTTTTTTATCAAATTTACTACACATTATTGTTTCATATTGGTGACCGTTTGTGTTTTTTTTTGCAAATCTGTTATATATTTTTTCTTCTAACACGGTGCGTCATTTCAACTAACCTATAGTTTGTCCCATTAAAAATAGAAATTTTCAGAAATTTTTAGTGGAACAAAGTAAAATACATTAATTTTGATGCACAGATACAATATTAAAATAAATGAAAATCAACAAAGAAGAATACACGTGTCGATTTGTAAAATATATTCACTTACTCTTCCTTTTTCTTAATTAAAATAGTTCATTATTGTGAATACCTACTTCCGGCTACTCTTTTAATATCACATTGTAGAATTAATATTTTTAATTCGTTACTGAATGTTGATTGTAAATATCAATAATTAAATTCTTGCATATTTTCAATCAAAAATATTGCTGGATTCATTGTTAAAATATCTTCGAGAGTTTTTCGCAGTATGTATTTAAAATTCAAATTCAAGTATTCGTTATGTAAATAAAGACGTTTTTTTAAAGGAATGATAGATTTTAGAAACAACGGAATTTCATTTTATAAAAAATATACATGATACATAATGTTACATTATGTGATAATTATAAAGGCATTCTTTGGGATGCAATACTACTTTACACTTTATGCATATAAAATATAAGTTTTTATGTTACATTCCACAACGTGTTTGTTTATTTTGGTAAACAATCACATGGTCTAATCGATTAAATCTTGAATGTGCACCAAATTTATTAGCTATCGTTCATAAGATCAATTGCGATGGGATTGCAAAAATTCTATAAGAAAACATCTAGACAAATTAGACAAATTTTAACTGTTCAAAAATGTTATGATTGTGCTCTGAATAAATATTCACAAGTTGTCACAAGTTACTTTCAAGGCGTCTTTTTTGTATTGATTGTCGTCTTAATTTTCAATATACAATATTTTCCTAATACATTAGGTTACGATATAAATTATAAAAAATTGCAAAATTTAAATAATTTTTAAATTTTGTAGAGTGGATAAAATTATAATGTTAACAATATTATTGTCTGTCTAGTTTGCAACCCGCAACTCTTTGATGTCATCGTGGTGCTGTGTACATCAGGGAAGGTATAAGGTGTTTTGGGTTGTTTACTTACTCTTTGTTCAGTTATTCATGTATATAAACTTAAGGTGCTTTTAATGACAACTATTTTATTATATTCAATAATCTATACTGAATTTTTAATTTTAGCAACGTCGCAAGAAACGAAGAAACTTTTCAGTAGTTGTAAGTTTCTTAGGTCAAATGAGAAGTTATACTGGCATGAAATTTTAGGAAGAAAGGAAATGAAATGAATCAGAAACGTAAGTATAAAATATACTTATTATATATACATATGCTGTAAACTAATTTTGCTTTGTATGATACCGATTGTGTGTTTTTAAGTATAATTACAACCGTTCTGTTATGTATTGTAAAAATATAAATTTTCATTAGTATGTAGATAAATAAATAATGAAGTCTTACGTATAACTATTATATAAAATTATTTTAATAATTTTAATAATTAATACCGATTTTTTGTTTTCAGCATTTAACCATAAAACTAAAAAGCTTCCCTCCAAGTTGAAAGTTGCTTAGGACAAATGAAAACTTAAAACAGCATGTCATTTTATGAGGAAAGGATATAAAATGAATCAGAAATGTAAATATACAAGGTCAGACTCACATTTACTATAAAAAAAATGTATAGTATAGTATCATACTGATTATGTGTTTTTAAAAGCACTATTACAACAGTTCAGTTTTGTATTGTAAAAATATAAATTTTCATTAATATATGGATAAGTAAAATGTTAGACATATGGTCATATAAATTTTAAATTTAATCTTATTGTACTAAGGGTTATCTTACAAATTTTAACTGTTCAAAATTGTTGTGTATGTTTTAGTACAAATATGTATGCTGGGAAATTATTTTTCTTATTTAAATATGATCAGTTATCACAAATTACCTCCAAGGTTTCTATTGTTTTAAATGTTATTATATATATTATATTTGTCACTCACAGTAATTTAGTATATAAATTACTCTTAATTTTTAACTTAACTATTATATAAAATTATATTAATAAATTGAAAAACTAATATCGATTTTTCGTTTTCAGCATTTAACCAAGGAACTAAAAAGCTTCCCACCAAGTTGTAAGTTCCTTAGGACAAACCAAAAGTTAAACTGGGGTGTTATTTTATGAAGAAAGGAAATGAAATGAATCAGACATGCAAGTACAAAAGGTCAGTCTTACATTTACCATAAACTAATTTTTCATAGTATCATACGATTATGTGTACGATTACAACCGTTCAGTTTTTTATTGTAAAAATATAAATTTTCATTAATATGTGGATAATATGAAGATAAGTTTAATAAATTTTAAATTTTTTCTTATTGTACGTAAGATTATCTTACAAATTTTAACTGTTCAAAATTGTTGTGCATATGTTTAATATAAATATGTATTCTAGGCAATTATTTTTGGTTATTTAAATATGATCAGTTATCACAAGTTACCTCCAAAGTGTCTTTTCTGTTTTAAATGTTGCCTATACTATATATTTTTATAAAAGGTCAGATTCACATTTACTGTTACCTTATTTTGTCAGATTTGTATCGTTGAAATAAATTTTGAGTGATATATGAATAATATATGGATATAAAGAAATTGGACATATAATCTAACAATTTTAAAATTTTATCTTGTCATGTTAAAGCCAATATTACAAATTTTAACTGTCCAAAAATGGTTATTTACATAACGTATATTACGTGCTCTGTTTAAATATGTATAATTAGTAATTATTTTTAGTCATTTAAATCAGATCAATTATCACAAATAAATAATAATAATAATTGTATATTCTTCAATTTATCTATTATATAAATAATTAATATTGTTTTTTGCTATTAGCATTGGACTAACATATTAAAAAGCATTCCACCAAATTGTAAGTTATTGAGGACAAATGAACAATTAAACTGGCATAATTTTTTAAGCTTAATTTAAATTTTATAATTTTGTTTTAATTTTATTTATTGTGCATCCCTTTTAAGTATACAGATATTTTAACTGTCATAATTATTTCCAGATTAATTAGAGGAGACTTTTTGAGATCCTTTTCTATAGACTCTACTCAACAAAATATGTCCAACTTTTTTTATTTCAAACGGAATAATTGAATTTAAGATTTTTCTAAAGTTCTTTCAGTAACTTTTAGCTTAAAATTCTCAAGTTATCCGATAATAATTTTCAAATTTGTCTAGTTTCAAATTATATTTGATGACATTTGATGACTTTTGTTTATATAATCTATTAATTTGTTATATTTTAACTATCAAATATCAAATTTGTAAAATTTCAATTTTGTTTAATTTCAAATATTATTTGCTGAATTTTGAAGATTTTTGTTTATCTAATTAATTGATTTTGTTTCATTTTCATCTTTATTTTCATAGTTGATCATTTGACTAATTTAAAATTTTCTTACTGAATTTCAAATTTTATGTTATGTATGTTTCGTTACTGAATGTTGATTGTAAATATCAATAATTAAATTCTTGTATATTTTCAGTCAAAGATATCTTCGTGAAATTTAATATCTTTTAAATTTTACCTTTAAAAATAATTTTTAAATATTTTCTGTAAATTCTCAAGTACATTTATTTAAAAAAGTATATTAATCATTCTCAATGCATTGTTAAATTGTTAGTTTCAAAAATACTAAATAAAACTGAAAATGTCAAAATTAATATTTTGTCATATTGTAATAAATTATGGCCAGTTCTGAGAATTAAATAGTAAAGTTTTCAGTGTGTTGTATTATGATTTTATTTTTTATATTTTTTAGTAAATTTGAAAACAATAATTCAAATTTATTATTTTATTTTTAATATTAATTTGTTATACTCCATTTTTGAATTGAGAATTAAGAGACTCTCTACAGTCTTTAAACATTTAGGTCATAAAAAAATTAAAACGTTTTTTGTTTTAGGTATTAGGATCACTTCACGGATCACAGAAACCACTCATCGAGACTTACTTTCTTCAACCAGTCGAACCAATTGATTGTATCAATCTTTTAGTACACCAAAATAATTGAGCGAACTCGGGTTCAAACTCTTAGAACATTAGTAGTCTATACTCATTTGTATATTGACATAAGGACGAGTTGCTGCTCCAGGTGTGGACTTTCATAAGTAATATGTATTTAGTATGTAATTTGTAACAATGTAATTTATTACTTTAACAATATACAATACTAAAAGAGTTTGATCCATCTGAATCCTGAAAGAGACAACTTGTACAATAGAGACAGTAAGTTTCGCAGTTTGGGACAGACTTCTAGTGTCCTAAACTGGGGCACTGATGTCTCTCTCTAAATTTAGACGGCTCAAATGTTTTTCCTACTGTATATCCAATTCTGTACCTGTTCAATTGTCTCGACTAAGGTTTATAACCTGCTGATCTTTGAACATTGGAGTTGATGAATTGATAATTATAACAAGTATCTAAAGGCTGAATTTAGTTTAAAATTTGTTGTTGAAAGTTATCCGTAGCTCAGTTGTTATGGTTTATTTATCTCTTATGTGTCAGTTGGATTTAAGATGTTTTCTATTCATTTCAACGAGAATTCAGGAGGTCCATTTTAATGTGTTTTTGGTTTAACGTTATATCGTTGTGTTTAGAAATTTTACCTCTTTTATCCTATTTACTAAGTTTATCACTGATTTCGAAATTTTCTCTTTTCGATTTCGGATTGGAGATGTTATTGGTGGTGTTGAATCGATCGTCTCTTGAGTATATAGTTGTTACTTCTGTTGAATTTTGCGTGTGATTCTGGTCACAAGATGATAACGCAATGTTTAAATAAACAGCTTTATTTAACAACTCAAAACTCGTAATTAAACATGAGGATAAACTAAATTTTAAGTACATCATTGCTTCTTCGACTTAGAAAAGACTATTTTCCGCGTTTTTCTCTTCCAATCGGACAGTTCTGGCCTCCGTTGAAGCGTTGGATGTTCGTATTTCGGAGAGGTCAATCCGGGCGTTGTCTCGTCCCACAGCAAATGAACGAGCTTCCGAACCAATTTTCACTTCCATAAGCGTAGTCATTTTTAAAATAGGATTGAAACCTTCATTAAAAATGCAAAGAGCAATGTGTTGCTATCTCAATTTTCTGAGTTCCGGAATGAATGTTTTGGCCCGAAAGTCCAACTCCCCTTGCTATCGCTATCTCAGTAATCCTGCCATTTTCTCCTGATATTTTCTCCCCTGATTTTCTTTATTGTGCCCTTTGTTCTGCTATTATTATTATATTATTACAATTAGATTGCATGTATCTAAGTCGTGAGGAGATATTGGAAAATGGAATCTGGCATTTTATCATTTCTGACGAAATATGACAAACTTTCCGCTGTGGTATTTTTTGCGTCAAGTTTTAATACTGTCAACAGATCTGTTCGAACATTCATCGTCTTTTCATGAACAAATCGTGTTTGAAATGTCATCCATTTTTGTCGTTGAACCGACTCCTATAACTCATCAATATGTAAACCAAATTTACAATTACGCAATTTTTGAACATGTATGTCTTTTTCATAAGGTCCTAAAACATTTGTTATTACATTTGTTAATTTTGTCCGACCAATATGGATATCTTGTAATGTGGTACGATCTTTACCAACTTTTTGAAAAAATTTCAAAAATTTTTCAGCGGCTCTATGTGAAACACCTGATTCAAAAAACGATTTGGCAAATTTTGCTTCCGCACATCTTTTCCTCATTTCCGGAGAACCCACAGGTAACTCAAAATTACTTACGTCTTCAAAATAGTTACTGTTTAATTCGTTATGATAATTAAGCCGATAAAATTCAATATTTATCCTACCCCCAAGACAAGAAAAGGACAATTCATATATTTTATATCTAAACGTTTGAATATCATTTCGATCTTCTCCTAAAAATCATTTGAATAAAGGGCCTCTTGAACTTTTTTTATTGTTTCGAATTTTTTATTTGCAATATTCCCAAGTAATATTTTGGTGTGATTTAGGCTTCATGTGTCTTTTAATAGTAGACAAATTCACCACTGACTTGTTACGAACTTAAGAACAATAAAAATGTTTGTTATTTAGATTTTTCTCAATGCAAGATCCTTCGTTTCTTCCTAAAATAAAAGACCTTAATTTAAACTTCTTATCACTCGAAAAAAGTTCTCTATAACGTCTTGATTTATCCGCCTTGTTAACAAATTCTCTACGTTAAAACAACGTTTTATATCCTCCAAGAGCATTTGTAAAGCTGAATTCGACAGCAAAATACCTAAAAAATGGTTGTTATTATAATAAAAGTATAAAAGCAAATGATAAATCTTTTTGCCACAATATTCCAATTACCATAAGATTCTTTTGAAGCAAATGGGATTACGTTAAGACTAATTGATAGCTTTTTAGACTCACTCTCTGAGGCTGTTTAGCATAACTGCTCCTGAGGTTGTTCAAACGACTCGGCTACTCCAAGCCCACAAATTACAGGAGACTTTCCCTATGATTTCTTCTTGATAGTAAACTATTCATTGACAACTAGATATTCTAACCTTGTGAAGCTTCTAAACAAATTTCATGAACTATTTTAATAATGTAATTCATTTTATAAACATTAAAGAATTTGTATGAAATATATTTATACAGTAACACTTTACACATGATTTGGTTATTATATTAAATGTTTTCCAACAATAGGGGATTTAGTGTTTATTATTTAAAACTACCTCTTACCAAACTTAGTTACCAGGTCATTTAGTTGGTTAATTTACAAACATTCTAAGTTAGTATAAATCAGAGATGGCCAACTTCCTCAAAATTTGAAATGTTTCACGAGCCACAATTAAAAAAATTGTTTACAGAAATTATATTTATTGAAAATATAAATAAAAGTACAAAATATGTGTACATCCTGGGATGACATAATTCATTAACAGCTAACAAGCTCCACGAACCAAATTATTGGGACGTTGGTTCCATTATGCGAAAGCCGTATATATGAAAAGCAGACAAATTGGTCCAGCCGGTCGACTCAATGTCCGATATCATATTGCCCAAGGGGTGAATGTGGCTATGGTTTTGCCCCTTATTCAACAAGAAAACTTCGAAACCGGAATCGATGAAGTCATGAATTGGATGTCTGACAACGTCCAAGAAGGTGAAGTTGAACAAATCGTTATCTTCATACAATATCTTAGACAGTGGAGCAGGGCCAATGTATCTGTGTACAAAAAAGATATGAGGACTAACAATTCTGTTAAATATTTTCACAATATATTGGTGAGGATGATTGGTCGCAAACATCCAAATATTTGGTTGTTCATTACTCAATTATTAAAAAAATCGTGCGACCTAACAAGGATGAAGAGGGGTTTACAAAAACTTCCAAGGTCAGAAATAAGTATATACAAGTGAATAAAAATTTAAAAATCATAACATGTTTATGAGCATACTAAAGTGTATTAGGGAGTAATTATACTTTGGAATAATTTTGTTTTTATTTTAATTAATGTTTTTTTTTTATTTTAAAATGTAAAAATATATATTTTTGTTATATTAATGTATTATTTTTTATAACAAATATTCCCAGTATATTGGTGATGATGATTGGTTGCAAACATTCAAATATTTGGTTGTTTATTACACAATTCTTAAAAAAATTGTGCGACTTAACAAGGATGAAGAGGGGTTCACAAGAACCTGCAAGGTCCAGAAGTAAGTATAAATGTGTGAATAAAAATATAGGTTTTTATTTTATTATATTATTATTACAAAAATTTAATAATTTTTATTTTGTTATAGACTAAGCCCTCAGGTTACTGGAAATTGAAGGAGACATCGGTATGTGTCTGGATCGTCTAAGTCATATGGTGAATGGCTTGGAAAATGTCACTGATCCTAAGACTGTCAAGCGAGGAAGGGCCTAGAAGGAAAGAAACCCGCGGGACTTTTACAGCCCATACCGGTGGAAACACCATTCGTAAGAGTAGGGATCGACATATTGGGACCATTTCGAAAGAGCAAAAAAGGAAACACCGTAATAATCGTAGCAACGGATTACGCCACAAGATGGGCGGAGACACAGGCACTACCGGATGGTAAGCAAGGAACGTAGCCAAATTTATAATGGAAAAAATTATAACCAGACACGGAGCGCCAAGATATCTTTTAAGCGACAGAGGGACCAATTTTAGGTCAGAACTGGTGAGGGAGGTAGTCAGCAGATTAGGAACGTACAATCAGTACACGACTGCTTACCACCCAAACTGTAATGGACTGACGGAAAGATTGAATAAAACCCTAGCGAATATGTTGTCGATGTATACAAACACACAGCAGACAGACTGGGACGAATACTTACCCCACGTGACATTTGCGTATAACACAGCGATACAGGATGCAACAAGGTATTCACCATTTATGTTAGTTTATGGCAGAGAAGCAATCCTACCGACCGAAGCGAACCTGATGGAACCCTGCAACTCATCTGATGCGGAACAAATTAGGGAGAAGGCTCTTGCGGTGAGGAGTGAAGCGGTGGAAAATATTAGGAAGAGACAGAACTTTGACAAAGGGAGGTACGACAAGGACCACCGACATGTGGAGTTCTCAATAGGAGATAAAGTTAAAGTTTTCACACCGGTTAGAAAAGTCGGTCGAAGTGAAAAACTACTGCTGAGATGGTTTGGACCTTATTATATTACTAAGAAAGTGTCAGAAGTAGATTACGAGGTTAGGAAAGGTGAGGCTAGTAATGCCAAAAAAGAGGTGATACATGTAAGTAGAATTTTAAACTACCACGACCCATGGACGGCGAAACTGAAAGAAGGGGAAGAGGATAACGGAAAAGAGTAAGTAGAAAACAATAATGGAATATCGCGAGTTAAATACTCTGTACGTTCTAATACCAAAGAACGTGTCGGATAAACATAAAGTAATGTAAAGATCGTAAAGAGTATTAGTATAATTAATTAAATAGGTTTTGTTTTAATAATAGTGTATAATAAACAGCAATGTAAAGTCAATCATAAACAACATACTGCATGAAAAATATTTTGTTCTAGTTAGCAATCCACACTAATCCTAGGGTTCACCATCGTATGGCTATAACACGGAAGCGGAACCAAGCTAATCTAATACACTCACCACAGTACCACAGCCAGTTGAAAGAACAAATCAAGGTGGACAGACCGAGACAGGCCAGGATAGAGTGACTTGGTGTGAAAGTGTAGAAGAACAATTGTTTGCCCGCGCAATCCGGGAAGCCAGGTGGTAACCCACAGGAAGAATTAGTGTGGAAGGACTTATAATCTTGTGATCACGTGATATGGAACTTGTGAACGTAGAATAGAAATTTAAAGTTGGGGGCCAACTTTAGGATGCCGGGGGGACATGTCACATAGGGACGAAAGGACACATAAATAATCCTTAATCATCAACATACGAACATTGCCCCTAGTGCGATTATTGCTTTCGCATAATGTCTTGATTGGCATTGTCAGCACCAACACATTCCGCTGACTTGCCAAGACTCAGCGGTATATCTGGGTCACGCTTTACTGGTGTCAATAAACTATTGTAATGTTTTGTAATATCAGACTATAAATAAAAGCGCGACAAAGATCAAGGAACAGAACAGAAGTATGTGAACTACAACAGAGGTCACGAGTCGCCCGGTGGATACCATTCCACCCCAAGTGCAGCCCTGAAGATGGTCCCTTACTTATTACTGTAAGTTAGATAATTTGTAGTGTGTTTTTCTATATAAGCTATGAATAAAATTGTATTTATTCTGTACTGGTGTTTATCTGAGCTACTCCCCAACCCCCAATAAGTCACGGGTGTGACAATATATATTTTAGCCTCTCTTCTCCTCCAAAATAGAATTCTGGCACTGCGACAACTTCAAAAGACCTCCAACCATATGGTAATTAATATATTTAAAAAGTTTGTTGGAAAATCTAATCTGAATATATATTTTAGCCTCTGTGCTCCTTCATTATAGAATTCTGGCACTGCGAGAACTTCAAAAGATCTCCAACCGTAAGGTAATTAATATATTTAAAAAGTTTGTTGGAAAATCTTATCTGAATATATATTTTAGCCTCTGTTCTCCTCCAAAATAGAATTCTGGCACTGCGACAACTTCAGAATTCCTCCAACCGTATGGTAATTAATATATTTAAAAAGTTTGTTGGAAAATCTAATCTGAATATACATTTTAATCCCGGTTCTCCTCCAATATAGAATTCTGACACTGCAACAACTTCAAAAGACTTCCAACCATAAGGTAATTAATATATTTAAAAAGTTTGTTGGAAAATCTAATCTATAATATAAAAATGAATCGCAAAATGTGTTGGTAAGCGCATAACTCAACAACGCCTGGACCAATTTGACCAATTCTTTTTTTAAAATGTTCGTTGAAGTCCAAGGATGGTTCTTACGGCGAGAAAAAGTCGAATAATTGCCGGGAAAACCCTAAAAACAGCACTTTTCTTTTTCACATACAAAAGTTTTCTAACTAAAACGTAGAATCAATTTGAGCTTTATTGCTATTATATAAAATTCATATTAAATTACAAGCACTCACTGTTATCTAAGAAATGTAGGTGTGTTCCTAACGTCAAAAAGTAAATTTGCACTTTCTTACCGCTATACAAAGTTCAAATTCAATCATATCTATCAAAACAGTGTGCGTGTGTGCGTTGGAGCCCAGATTACGTCGTTGGAGGATTTAATGTCGCGTTCCGAAACTAAAAAAAGTGATCGCGGACCCGACCAAATTGAATAGTCACAAAATATAATAATAACAACTTGGTCGGTTTCGCGATATTATTTCTTTTGTTTTACTTTCGGCAGGCGACAAAAAAAAATAAAACATTGGTATGGCTTTAAAGGATTTGACTTCAAGTCATATCAGATTAAAAAAAAACAAATTAAAAAAACAACTGTCAATGGCGATTTGCCGCCTTTGCCGCTGTTGTTTTTCTTGGATTTTCTGTTATACACTACTGAGTGTGCTTTTGTTTTGTTTGCAGTGTTTTGTTATCTACCTATGAAAGAAAAGTTATTGCATGTGACACAATATTTTAATAATGCCTCCTATAAGATGAGGCAATTAAAGTAGAAAAACACGAAATGCTAGAAACCAAGCTAATTACCGATCTAATCGTACTGCACAAGAACGTGACGACCGAAATGAACATGAAAGAATTAGGATATCACAAACACGTGAAGCGCGAGCACGACTTTCAACTAATAATCGCGCAAATTTGAATCGAGCTGCTTTCAGTTACGATGTGTCAATTGACTACAGTAACTACCAATGTGTTGTTATTGGTTCTATGAACTCGGTTTGCTCACATTGTAAAGCATTAAAATACAAAAACGAAGCCAATGGATTGTGTTGCGCAAATGGTAAAGTAAAATTAATACCATTGAATCCACCACCAGAGTTATTGTACTCATTGGTTTCAGGAATAGGAACAGATTCCATACACTTTTTGAAAAATATTCAACAATATAACAATTGCTTTCAAATGACTTCATTTGGGACAACAAATGTGGTTCGGGAAAATTTTATGCCAACTTTCAAGGTATGTATTAAAGCAGTTAATCATAATTATTTTAGCGAACAATATCTTCTGATATATAATTTATAATAACAAATATTATTTAAGTTTGATCACTGACAATACATAAATTTATTCTACACATTGCTTATTTATTTTATTTTATAGTGTTTTTGGTACAAATATAATATATATATATATATATATATATATATATATATATATATATATATATATATATATATATATATTAATTTACAGATACAAGGCCAAATATATCACAAAGCAGGTTCATTGTTACCAGTGCCAGCTAGCAACTATGAATTCCTGCAAATTTATTTTATGGGCAATTCACAACAAGAAATAGATCAGCGTTGTGCATATAACAATTTAGTAAAGAGGCCTATTGTAGAACAATTACAAACTTTTTTTCATGAACACAATCAATTGATTATATTGTTTAAAAGTGCACTTGATCTGATGCCATCTGATAATCACAAAATTGTAATCAGAGCTGATAAAACACCTACGGGTCAACATGCAAGACGTTTTAATGCACCAACTATTGATGAAGTTGCTATCGTTGTAGTTGGAGAAAACTTTGAATCCCGTGATATTGTTTTACATCGTCGGAATGATCAATTACAACGTATAAAGGAAACACACCGCTCATATGATGCACTGCAATATCCCATTATATTTTGGCAAGGTGAAGATGGCTATGATTTCTCAATAAAAATGATCAATCCCATTACAGGTAATTAAAATATTAGTTTAGCTATGGCGATAATATCTCAGTCAATATATTATGTATTTTAATTTTATATTTCAAAGTTATTAAAACAAAATATATTTACAGGTTCTGAAATCAACAAAAAAGTAAGTTCAATGAAATATTATTCATACCGCCTAATGATTCGGGAAAATGAAGACAATCACATATTGAAATGTCGGCGATTATATCACCAATATGTTGTTGACATGTATGTTAAAATTGAAACGAAGAGATTAACATTTATCAGGTTGAATCAAACTAAACTCCGATCTGAAGAGTATATTCACCTTCGAGATGCGATTAATACAGATGGCAATGCACAGAATGTGGGACGGATGACAATTCTTCCAGCAACATACATCGGAAGCCCTAGACATATGCACGAATATGCTCAAGATGCCATGTCGTATGTTCGTCATTATGCGTTATTATACAGCAGATTTGTTCATCACATTTACATGCAATCCACACTGGATAGAAATCAAGCAGGAGTTATTCCCTGGGCAATCACCCATTGATCGTCATGATATTACAGCCAGAGTCTTTAGACAAAAGTTGAAATCTTTGATGGATTTCATCGTAAAACATCATGTGTTTGGTGAGACACGCTGCTGGATGTATTCTGTGGAGTGGCAGAAACGAGGATTGCCACATGCACACATTTTGATTTGGTTGGTTGAAAAGATAAGGCCAAATGAAGTTGATGCAGTGATATCAGCTGAAATCCCTAATGTACAAGTAGATCCTGGATTGCATGAGGTAGTTATCAAAAACATGATACATGGTCCCTGTGGAACTCTTAATCAAAATTCACCGTGTATGATGAATGGTAAATGTTTGAAACGATATCCACGGACATTAATATCGGAAACAATTACTGGTAATGACGGTTATCCACTGTATCGTCGCCGATCGACAGCAGACAATGGAAGATCAACAATTGTAAAAATAAATCAACAAGATATTGAGATAGATAATCGCTGGATTGTTCCATATTCACCCATTTTATCAAAGACCTTCAAAGCACACATCAATGTTGAATCTTGCCATTCAGTGAAATCTATTAAACACATTTGCAAATATGTAACCAAAGGGAGTGATATGGCTGTGATTGGAATTGGTGCAGAGAATTCCAATGATGAAGTTACTCAATACCAAATGGGCCGCTATGTTAGTAGTAATGAAGCAATTTGGCGAATATTTTCTTTTCCAATTCATGGGAGACAGACACCCTTCTGTTATTCACTTAGCTGTGCATTTAGAAAATGGACAAAGAGTGTATTTTACAGCAGAGAACGCAGGTCAAAGAGCTGCTCAGCCACCATCTACTACATTAACAAGTTTTTTTGAGACATGTCAAAACGATAATTTCGCACAAACATTGCTATATTCTGAAATGCCAAAATATTATACTTGGAATCAATCCTCAAGGAGATTTATACGACGGAAACAAGGAAAACCAGTACCAGGATACCCAGATGTATATTCCACCGATGCGATTGGTCGAATTTATTCAGTACATCCAAGCAATGGTGAATGTTTTTATTTACGACTGCTATTAGTCAATGTACGTGGCCCAACATCATTCCAACATTTACGAACTGTTGATGGTGAATTGTGTGGATCCTACAGAGAAGCCTGTCAACGTTTACAATTGCTAGAAAATGACGCTCATTGGGATCAAACTCTCAGTGATGCTGTAATATCTTCACACGCTCATCAAATACGAACATTGTTTTCTATAATCATATCTACATGCTTCTCATCAAACACAATTGATTTGTGGATCAAGTACAAAGATTATATGTGTGATAATATTTTGTATCGAATACGGAATAGAATGGGAAATCCAAATATGCAAATCAGTGAAGAAATTTACAACGAAGCATTGATTTCAATTGAAGACATGTGCTTGATGATGTCAAACAAACTATTAATTCAATTAGGCCTGGCCGCGCCCAATCGTCCAATGCATAATGCTTTTAACCAAGAGTTGCACCGAGAAAAACTGTATGATCTCAACACTTTGAAAGAATTAATTCAAACAAATCTTCCACTGTTGAATGAACAACAGAGGTATGTATTTGATACAATTATGAAAGTAACAAATGATGAAACTGGGGGGATTTACTTCTTAGATGCATCTGGTGGTACAGGAAAAACTTTTTTGATTTCATTAATATTAGCAACAATTCGCTCACAAAATAAAATTGCACTTGCACTCGCTTCGTCGGGAATCGCAGCAACTTTGCTTGAAGGTGGTCGAACAGCCCATTCAGCACTAAAATTGCCATTAAATATGCAAAGCAATGAAACTCCAACCTGCAACATTTCGAAGAACTCTTGCAGCAATCTCAATTGATCGTTTGGGATGAATGCACGATGGCGCATAAAAAATCTTTGGAGGCTTTAGACAGAACCTTAAAAGATCTACGGAGCAATCAGAACCGATTTGGTGGTGCAATGATTTTATTAGCAGGAGATTTTCGTCAAACATTGCCAGTGATTCCACGATCAACGCCAGCTGATGAACTCAACGCATGTCTAAAGTCATCCAATTTGTGGAAATATGTCAAAGTACTTCATTTAAGCAAGAATATGCGTGTTGAGTTGCAAAATGACCAATCTGGAAACATTCTCTAAACAACTCATTGACATTGGTAATGGCAATTTTCCTATTGACATGTTGACTGGATGCATTAACTTTCCTCAAAGTTTTTGTCATTTAACTCAATCAAAAGAAGAACTCATTCAGAAGGTATTTTCAAATGTTGCTCAAAATTACAGAAACCATGATTGGTTAAGCGAACTATCTATATTGGCAGCCAAAAACATTGATGTAAATGAATTAAATTTCAAAATTCAAGAACAAATTACAGGCGAATCGAGGATATATAAATCAGTTGATTCAGCAACTAACCAAGACGATGTAGTTAACTATCCACCGGAATTTTTAAACTCGCTGGATTTGCCAGGATTGCCACCTCACAATCTTCAATTAAAGGTTGGATCGGTAATTATAATGTTGTGAAATATCAACCAACCGCGCCTTTGCAACGGCACATGGTTAGCGATAAAAAAACTACTAAACAACGTGATAGAAGCAACTATATTGAAAGGAAAGTATAAAGGAGAAGATGTTCTCATACCGCGCATACCAATGATTCCGACTGATGCGCCATTTGAGTTTAAACGACTACAGTTTCCAGTGCGGCTTGCTTTTGCTATGACCATAAACAAGTCCCAGGGGCAATCATTAAGTGTTTGTGGTATTAATTTGGAAAACCCATGTTTCTCACATGGTCAATTGTATGTTGCCTCTAATCTAAATATACATTTTAGCCCCTGTTCTCTTCCAATAAAGAATTCTGGCACTGCAACAACTTCAAAAGACATCCAACCGTAAGGTAATTAATATATTTAAAAAGTTCGTTGGAAAATCTGATCTGAATATATATTTTAGCCCCTGTGCTCCTTCATTATAGAATTCCGGCACTGCGACAACTTCAAAAGACCTCCAACCATAAGTTAATTAATATATTTAAAAAGTTTGTTGGAAAACCCAATCTGAATATATATTTTAGTCCCGGTTCTCCTCCAATATAGAATTCTGACACGGCAACAACTTCAAAAGACTTCCAACCATAAGGTAATTAATATATTTAAAAAGTTTGTTGGAAAATCTAATCTGAATATACATTTTAGCCCCTGTTCTCCTCCAATAAAGAATTTTGGCACTGCAATAACTTCAAAGGACCTCCAACCGTAAAGTAATTAGAATATTTAAAAAGTTTGTTGGAAAATCTAATCTGAATATACATTTTAGTCCCGGTTCTCCTCCAATATAGAATTCTGACACTGCAACAACTTCAAAAGACTTCCAACCATAAGGTAATTAATATATTTAAAAAGTTTGTTGGAAAATCTAATCTGAATATACATTTTAGCCCCTGTTCTCCTCCAATAAAGAATTTTGGCACTGCAATAACTTCAAAAGACCTCCAACCGTAAAGTAATTAGTATATTTAAAAAGTTTGTTGGAAAATCTAATCTGAATATAAATTTTAGCCCCTGTTCTCGTCCATTATAGAATTCTGGTTCTGCGGCAACTTAAAAATTCCTCCAACCCTATGGTAATTAATATATTTAAGGTTTGTTGGAAAATCTAATCTAATTTTACCCTCTGTTCTCCTCCAATATAGAATTCTGGCACTGCGACTATGTAGCGATTGCTACGAACCTCTTTATTTTTCCCTTCTCTCTATTTTCCTAAACCATATGATTAACCACTCTTAGGCCGTGATCTTCGGATCGGTGCCCGGAGAGAGGTTTTTAGTCGGTTAAGTCCGGCACTGCGTCTTGTAGATTTCCCCCTCTTTATTCCAATAAAAAAGGCACTGCGACAACTTCAAAATTCCTTCAAATGGTTGAACATATGGATGTTAATTAATATATTTAAAAAGTTTGTTGGAAAATCTAATCTGAATATATATTTAGCCTGTGTTCTCCCCCAACATACCATTCTGGCATTGCTACAACATCAAAAGACATCCAACCGTAAGGTAATTAATATATTTAAAAAGTTTGTTGGAAAATCTAATCTGAATATACATTTTAGCCCCTGTTCTCCTTCAATATAGAATTTTGGCACGGCGACAACTTCAAAAGACATCCAACCGTAAGGTAATTAATATATTTAAAAAGTTCGTTGGAAAATCTAATCTGAATATACATTTTAGCCCTTGTTCTCCTCCATTATACAATTCTGGCACAGGGACAACTTCAAAAGACCTCCAACCGTAAGGTAGTTATTGTAGAAAATCTTATCAAGATACCTCAAGAGGAGGTATTAGAAGGAGAAATAGTTCCACTACGCCAAGGCAGTAACACTTGAAAGATCGGCAACTGGGACTTGTTCAGCACCTCATTGTACAGAACAACATTAGACAAAGGATTCGTATGCCAATGATACTACCCCTTCTCCATCAACACAGTTTTGTGGCTGGCACTGATGAAATGGAGGCATGAATGAGGAATGGCGTCCAAGGACAAGAGAAAATGATTGCCGCATTTGTTACGTACTATCGCGTTCATAAGTGGTCTGCCACTTTCCGAAGCGCCTGACCTCGACCGTCACGTTCTGTTACAGTCTGTATAAGTTTTGACACGGTAAAAGGGGTATCGATTTTACAAAACAACATGCTACACTATAAACAGGGTTATAAGGATTGGATTTAAAACAATTATTTAAATAACAAATATTAAATTAATCTTAATTAATATTATTTTGATTTTTTACTAAGTAAATATTTTTAAAAATGATTTAAATTAGTATTTGAGCTAATGTGATATATTTTAAAAATATTTAAAAGATTACATACAAGAAATAAAAATTAACTATTTTCATAACAAAACCAAGTATTTACGATATGTAAAATAGTGCATATTAAAACATTTTAAATGTTATGAAATAATACACACAGTTATTTTTTAAAAACTTTATTTTATGGACAATTTTGTTCTTAATTTTTTTATGTAGATTAAAATTAAAAGAATAAAATAACAATAGTTATTAACAATATAACATACATTAACAGAATTCGGATACATGAATTCAAGAATGACACTTTGGTTTGTTCAAAAAGATCCTCACTCTTGTTTTTCTTTTATTTGAACATTATTTGATATTGAATCTTATAACTCATCCATGATTTGTAATCTGTTTCTATAAATGGTATTCTTTAAATGTCCAAACAAAATGTAGTCCAAAGGAGTTGAGGGGATCTCGGTGGCCAAATTTATCTACCAGTGACTCATCAGAGTGTTCTTCAAGAAAACGTTTATTTAAATTGTTTGAGATTCTGTACGTAATATTATACAAATATATAGATATTTGAAAAAAAAAAATGAATAAATGGACTAACTAAATTATAGGAGTTACCTAATTTTTAAAATTATTTCATACTTTCACTATTTTGACATATTTTTCTCAACAATGGATTTTTTAAAAATTATTTATACTACTTAATTTTTATTATAATTATAATATTTATGTCTATATGAGCATTTTGTATTCGGAACGTTACTGCTGTATATATTAGACGCGAAGTGTTTCTTTTTGTCTTTTTTATATCGCATTATTAAAATTGAATATAAGAAACTAACTACGAATCTACAACATTGTTGTTGATACATAATTTGAAATTAATATATGATATATAATTCACAAAATTCATGTCGCGTTTCGATTCGAAAACCAATACGTAGTAAAACTAAAACGAGCACTCGTTCCTAAATCTAAACTATCTCAGACCCCAGAAAGTCGGTTTGCAGAACGGCCATAATGTTTCCCAGTTCACAATTCATTTTATAATCACAAAATTGTATTTATTTTATTGTATGGAACATTCATTTGCAATATAATTTTTTAAAATTAAAATACTTGATAACAAATATTATATATATTATATATATATATATATATATATATATATATATATAATGAAAAACCTAAAACATTAAATTATATATAGAGATTCTCTTCCTTCGCTACATATAAAATTCACTAAACTCGAGATCTTTTTTAAAAATATCATGCAGTTTATCCCTGAACTATATGTAGAGGCTCTCTTCCTCCGTTACATATACAGTTCCTTAAAAAATAAATAATAAAAATAAAATTGTTGTACCAAACCGATAAACAAAAAAAAAACGCCCCCAAACTTTGATATCAACAAAGATATACAACCTTGGAGACAGCAAAAAAGTTATAAAATTACTTATAAACATATTCTCCCAATTTTAGTTCTTACCGAAATATTTAGCTCTCTAGCTATTTCAGAAATATTTTTTCCCCGTTCATTTAAAAAAATTATTCTTAGACGTTTTTGCTCGTTTAAATTCATTTTATTCGTGATCGTGATGTTTGTACTATAAAGGTTCACATTGAATTGACAACACATTTAGGAATCGCATCTTACGATGTGGTGGGGAGTCGGTAGTGCACGGTAATACAGAATGTGACCGTTTACGGCCTGACGTCGTTGAAGTGGCAGACCACTTATGAACGCGATAGTACCTAAGACGCCAATGGAGTTGGATAAATGTTTCGGTATTTGGCGAAGAGATGAGAATGAATAATTCTGTGGAAATATTTCACAATTCTCCAGTTAACATGATTGGGAGGAGACACCCTAACATTTGGGTATTTGTTACTCATCTCTTAAAAATAGAGAACGCAAAACCAAGCGACACACGTCTAAATAGGAGGATAGGTATGTAAACTCTTTCTCATCTCTTTTTTCACAAAATATTAATATGGTATGGGATCGACATACGGAACATCAGAAATGAGATATATGGATGATGTTCAGTATGTCCGTATGTTCTGTTGGAGGACAGCCAGGACAGAGAGGAACCAGATAAGACATCTGAGGTCGACATCCATATCGGCGCTCCCGGCCCACGGAAATAAAAGACCGCTTCCAGCCGAGAAAGGCACCAATTTGGTCTGACGGGCATCAATAAGCCCTCCGCCTGCAACCTGCACTTTTGGTGCACTGCATTACAGAGGGTCCCTCTGAAACCGAACCAGAAGATCACGCTAATGAGGGACATTATGATACCCAAAGTGCTGTATGGTCTCCAGAACACCAGAACCACCGGCACTCTGCTGAAAGATGCGGATAGGACCATCATCCACACGCCTGATGCAGTTCTTAATGCGAGCATCAGAGACGGGGGACTGGGTATCATGCAGTTACGGACAGCAATCCCTCAGCAACTTCTGAACAGAGCGCAAAACCTTCAGCAGTTACTGTTTCACATATAAACCGAACATAAGGACTGAACGCGACTACGTCAGGGCCATACACCTTAGGGCCAACGGCCTGCAAAACCGTGGGGATACCATCAAACCCCGCCGACAAGCAGAGATGCCGAAGAGGCTGCAACCGCATCGAGTCGCTGTCGCACATATTCCAGGCCAGCGCAGCTGGCAGACCGAAGTGGAGCCACACGTGCGTCACCGGGATGGGACCGTCTTCAAGCCCGACCTCGTGATCCACCTGGCCAACGGCAAAACCGTCGTGTCATGGGAGAAAGGGGACAGCATAAGTCTTTTGAAAGAAACAGATCCATCTACCACAATCCCAAGTTCATCGAAGCCGCCAAGCTAAGATGGCTCGGGATGAAGCCCTTATCATCGGGGCTCGAGGCATATGGCCGCGATGTAACCGTCCCGCTGAAGACATACTCCAGCTTACACTTCAACTTAAAGCTAGCTATGTAAAAAGCACTGTCAGATGGGGCGAATCAATCCTTGCCAGCCTCATGAGGATCTGGAAGCTGAATCGGCGATCCCGGAACACAAATAGGACCGACCGAAGCAGAACGAAGGGTGTGACTAAAAGAATAAGGGAAGAAAATATCAGAGGTAGATGATAGGAAGTCTTTAAAAAGGCTTTAGACCTCTACAAAGACAAAGTCCAACATGATTTGTTGTTGGCTAAACTAAACGGAATGCTGAAACAAAAATATCATTTACTAGACCAAAAATTCGATAATAAAATGTTACCCAGAGTCGGTAATTTTTATAGAATCGCATCATTTCTTCACAATCGGTACAACAAACGCCTTACTTCTGATTAAGAGTATTCAGATGAAATTGTTGATTTTGATGAATTGTTGAGGATTCAATCTCGAAATTATACTGATAATACATTGGCTAATGAAGTCGATAAAAATGGCTGGCAGCAGAAAAAAACGAAACAATTCTGTCTGATTTGATCGATTTTCCAGAAATGACAGAGAAAGACTTGAAACGTCTATCTACGGGTTCTTATCATTATAAACAAGCAGTACCATACCTCGTAGAGACGAATTGGATAATACGACCATTTGTTTGTCAGAGATAAAACCAATATTTTAAAGGCTCAAGTGCAATCTCGTCATACTGCTAGAAAAGTTTACAGATGTTTCATTGAATATAAACCATATACAATTGAATGGAGTGGAATATCCAGATATTGCTGTGAATGTGCTAATGGATTAAGGACAATCGGTTTTTGTTCGCACGTTACTGCAATAGTTTTCTACTTAGCTTACGGACGATATTTGGCTAAAATCCCGAGACCAGCGGCAATACTCTATACTTTATTCAATAAAGATTATATTTATTCAATAAAGATTATATTGATGAAGACAGTCATATATTCATCGGAAATTGAACGAGGAATTCGAAAAAAATAGTGTCATAATTGTGTCGTAACCGTGAGATGGTTAAAAATTGAAATTAAGAAAATAAACTCATTTTTTGAACCGATATAGCTCTCATTTTTTTTTCCCGAAAAGCTACCATCGTCCCCCAAAACATATCCGGCATCTAGATCAATCGATTCGCACAGCGCTGAAAAAATTAATTTTTCCTTATTCTCAGTATTTTTCGATTTACTCAGAAATGGTTACAGATAATGACCTGAAACTCGCACTATCGAAGTATCTTATTAGTACTAAGATTCCCTGAAATTATGAGCCCGATCTCTATTTGGGGCTGATTCGGTATATTTAACGTCTCTAATATTTTATATTTTACATTTTACTTTTACATTTTATATTGTATATTGTATATTTTGTATTTTATATTTTACATTTTAACATTTTACATTTTACATTTTACATTTTGAATTTTGAATTTTATATTTTGAATTTTGTATTTTGTATTCTGTATTTTGTATTCTGTATTTTATATTTTGTATTTTATATTTTATATTTATTTTAAATTTTATATTTTATATTTATTTTATATTTTATATTTTATATTATTTTATATTTTATATTTTATATTTTATGTTTTATGTTTTATATTTTATATTTTATATTTTATATTTTATATTTTATATTTTATATTTTATATTTTATATTTTATATTTTATATTTTATATTTTATATTTTAATTATTTTGATATTTTAAATTTTACTTTTACATTTTACATTTTACATTTTACATTTCACATTTTACATATTACATTTTACATTTCACATTTTACATATTACATTTTATATTTTACATTTTACATTTTACATTTTACATTTTACATGTCTCCCCCTAAATTCAGAGGGGTCAAACGCTTTTCCTAATGTACGTTCAACAGAATTATTTACTGACGTTCAGAAGTCCGATTTAGTTTGTGTTTTTTGTCATCTCACATCTGATGTTCAGTAAATTTTTTTCTGCTTAGTGGCAGTTCTAATCTGCTTAGCAAATTTGTATGTTTTTAAGAACTGGTGTCCAAATTTTATCTTGTTTTAGGCACCTTTTCTATTGAAATTATTTCTGTGTTTATGGATCTCAATAGCCACCGAAGCATTTTTGTGTCATATCCACTTGAATACTAATCAATATGGAACGTTTTGTGGTATCAATATATACTTTTCAGGTTGGATGTCTGACCACTTGCCATAATACCTGAAACAAAATTAAATAATAATTAAATTGAAAAATCAAGTCATTATAAGAGTAAAAACCACAATTCAACATTTCATAATTGTTTCTTGTGGTAGACATTTTTCTCATTTAAGAATTTCTTAAAAATAACATTAATTATTCAAATATTTTTGATTAAATTTTACTAATTATTGAATTATTTGATAAGAGAAACATTAATTTTCAGATATTTTGCTATTAGCAATCTGCTGCTTTTAAATTTTTTTGACTAAAGTATTAGAATCGAAATTAAAAAGGATTAATATTAAAATACATTATGAATTATTTGTTATTCCTTAGATATGATTGTCTTTTCTTCTGAGGTAAATACTTAAATAATTAGTAGATATGGAACCATTTTATTAAAAATTGAACTACTCAGAAATTTTTCATTAGTTTTTTGCTTCTCTATTCAAATAAAATTTAAATTTTACTCTCTTTTACCACTTAAAATCTATTCAATATGAAGGGTTTTTAATTGATGAATAAAATAGTTTTTGGTTCATATTAACCTTTTATATTGATGCATTTGTGGACAAAAAAGAAAGAATGACATAAAAATAATATTACTTATGTGCACAAGTAAAGAGGGAAGACAAAATTATTTATCGAATGCACACTTATAGACAGATTGTTCTGGTTCAAACAATGACTTACTCATATTTTAAATTAACACAAGAAATATCTTGAACTATGAGATATGATAATACTTCTAAAATAGCGAAAGGAGACTTTTTGATCTCCGTATATGCTGAAAACGTATTGCTTAAAAACAAAAGAAAACAAATAAGAAAAGTTAAATGAAATAAAATGTGGCAAATGGAACTATTACCAAAAACAAATAAACTAAAATAAAACGTAAGATAATATTTCAATTTTATGCTAACCTTTGTTTGTTGAGTTTTGTAGGTGTTTCCTGTGATAAATATTCATTGTTGACCTCAATTTTCTTGCTGCTGAAATCTAAAAAATTAAAAATTAAATAAAACATCTACTTGTCACATAGTAATATTGGTGTGAAGAAATCAGAATCAAAAATTTACTTCTTAATAAAAATAACAAATTTTCATGAAAGTATACTTAAAGTAACGTAAAAGACCAATATTTCAATAAAGAATTCAAAATTTCTAATAATAAAGAAAAGGGGAAAATCAAATTGCTATACATTATAAATTACCACGTTAACATATTTTAGACATAGTGTAATGTCATGTCAAAAAATAAATGCATCGTAAATTAATATTAAAATTAAATATGAAATAAATGATACCACCCAGCTTACAGCAATATATTCTTGTAAATTGTTATTTATGGTGGTTACACATTGCATAAAATTAAAATAGCATAACCACTCGTAGAACTCAAAAATTCTATTTAATATTCTGGAGCCAATATAATTTTAGCACTAAACCATAACAACAGATTAATGTGAATTATTGATTAAATTATTTCAATTTTATTTCTTATAGCCTATTTTGTATATTATATATTCTACTCTAAGCTACATTTCAACCCATAACTGACACATATGATACTGACCTAATATTGTGATGTTGGACTCATTTGAATATGGATAAACAGAACTGGAGAGGTTCTATGCAATCCTAAATGTAAACACCAGCATATTTTATCAGTTATTCCCACCTAAAATATAAAAAAAGAATAAAATACTATACAAAACACATTATGACAAATCGAACAATTATTCTATTAATTTTTTGGTTATATTTAATTTCTTATTTCTTAAATATCATTAGAAGAGATTTTTTATTAAATTGAGTTATTTTCTTTTTAGCCTAGAACATAAATAATATTGACTAATTAACTAATTTAGATTAGTAAAACAAGTTTCTTTTTAAAATTATTCACCTTTTTTTTTAGAAAACATGGTAACAAATCATATTTTTTGTATTTCAATAAATGTTGAAGTATTTTCACTTCTACTATGAGTTTATAAAAAAACATCCTTGTTCAAAATTTCAATTATTTGCATTTTTTCATTAATAGCAAGAAAGACGAGACGTATTTTTTTTTAATTTAAATGGTTTGTACGTATCTTAAACCAATAACGTTTTCACAAATCTGGTTTTACAAGATTTAATGTACCTAATCACTTCAAACATTCAATTAGAAATGAAAACAGAAGAATAACTGAAAACTGCAAAAAGTATGCTTAATATTTTCTATAAACAAATACAATTACTCAAACAAAATAATTGTAAAAACTTTCTTATCTAAAATGCATTACAAATTAAATTATTTAATTTATTTATTTTTATTAATTTATTGATATATATATATATATATATATATATATATATATATATATATATATATATATATATATATATGTCGCAGCGCGGTCAGGATTATCGGCCACTTCGAATATTACATAACACGCAAATAGTCCTTACAATGTAATTGAACTAACAGGCACAGGATTACAACTAATAGTCAAACAATTAGGTAGGAGTCGTATGAAACGCGGTGATCCCGACGGTTATGCCAAGCCAAGCCAAGACTTCTACGCAGCTTCCCTGACGGAGCTTTACTGTCCGCCCTCGCAGGTCTCCTCTACCGTCACCCTCGGTTCGAGTACCATCCCCTGCTTAGCACTTCCGCTGATTCCACCCAAGTACTATAAGTATGCAACCCATAGTACTACTTGCGTTTCACATGAACCCTCCGACAATATATATATATATATATATATATATATCTTAATCTTATAATTTTTTTATTTTCATTTACAATATTGATATTTAATTTATTTGTTTAAAATAAATATCAATAATTAAAAAAATTAAATAATTATAGTTACAAAATTATATAACATGAAAACCTAATGCATACATTTTTTTAATATCTTACACTCGAGGCTATTTAAACTCTATACAACATTTAAACAATACCATTTATAGAAACAGATTACAAATGATGAATGACATAAATCCAAATTCTGTATTCGTCGCTTTTTACAACGAAATATATATTATATTGTTATTTTATTGTTTTAATTTTAATCTACATAAAGAAATTAATTGCAAAATTGTCCATAAAAAAATGTTTTAAAAAAGTAACTGGGTGTTGTGAATCATGACCGTTAACTATTTATTTAACAGCATAAGAGTAAATTCAATTAACATTTTGCCATTATTATTAAACAGAATATTACATACTGATAACATTTAAGTAATTATCGTATATCGTGAAATTTCAACTCATAGGCACAAACAATTTCTAATCACTATCTAATTTTAAAATATATCACATTACCTCAAATGCATAAATCATATTTAAAATAATTCAAAATAATATTAATTAAGATTATTTTAATATTTGTTATTTAAATAATCGCTTTAAATATTTTAGTTATTATAACAATTTCAACAAAACACAAAAATTAGTTAATAATTTGGCATATTTCAATCCTTGCAGTCCAGTTTACAGTATATAATGTTGTTCTGTAATTTCAATACACTTCAGGCAGTGTCAAAACTTATACTAATTCAGTTTTTGAACCAAAATGATGCACGGTAACAGAATGTGATGGTCGAGGTCAAGCACTTCAGAAAGTGGCAGACCACTTATGCATCCGATAGTACTTATCAGATTACACACATATACATGTTATCGTAGAACATCAATGCAAAATATTGTAGTGTAAAAGTATTTCAATATATTTTCATATAACTTACTTCGATATTCTGTGGTAAAAGCATCCTCTAAGCCAGATGTCACATACAATGAAGTTACACTGATCTAATATTTTGACTCCCGACTCATTTGAATATGGTCAGCTATTGCCATCTAAAACATAGGAATATAATAGGTATAAATCTATTTGACAACACTAAAAATAAAATCTAACCTTCAATCATTTCACAAAAATTTGTTTCAAAATTTGTTCAAAATTGCAATCATACGATAAATGAATTGTAAATTTTACCAACCTGGATAATGGAGTAGATGCTCATCAATTATAAATTGACACATAATTATTACATTTTCAATTGATCAAAAGATTTGTCAGTGCATATATTAGACATTTCTCGAATCTCTACTCAAAAGGCGACATCTGGTGTCTGTGTGGTTAATTAAAACTACGATTAGACTAATATTACTAAATACTTATGGATTTTTCTTACATTTGTCGCGGTTGTTGTGGGATTACGACAATTTACTCCACATAAGTACAACACTGGTTTTGTGTATAGTTTGTTGGACACCATTTTTACATGAACAAAACTAATGAACGATAACCGTTGTTGGGAAGTTCACGCGCAAATTGTTAAGTGGCGAATTTCATTTGTCATTGTTGCCAACCTCAGAAAAATAAAACATTGAACTGGACTGTCGTCGACCGTCATCAGAAGAATATTGCACACAACGTTGCCATATTTGATAAACATTTTCGGTAAAGTTGCATTATAGCGACCTGAAAATATGTTAGTAGTACCCGTACGCGCATTAGCATTATTTTTTCGAAAAATTTATCAAAAACAGAATATTTCCAAAATAATAATAATATGTAACATAATTTTTGAATTTTTTATGAATTTTTGTAAATCTAACAATTTTTATTAAATTGAGATTTCACATTTTATATAAAAAAATCAAAGGATCAAATATTCATTTCATATATTTTTTATATATTCGATTTTTAGGAGTGATGAAGGATTTGTCTTGGTCAATTGAAAAAAAATTTTTGACATTTTTCCTTGAAATTTTTATCAAAAATTTATATAATTTTATATTTTCAAAAAAAAAAAAATTAAACTTGGCAGTTATAAAGACTGTCGATAGAAATGAAAATTTCATAATGAATTTATGAATGAATTAAATTTATCAACATCAATTTGGTTTTCACACCTATTGACACTCCGAGCAACAATTTTATGCATGTTTATATGTCTTTTTTTATTATTTAAATATATTACGGGCTGTACAAAATCATGATAAAATATAAATACAATTGAAATAACAATTAATATACACTCATATTATTTATGGATAGTATTTGTATTTACTTAAATTTCAATTTACTTGATTTTTAACATTATTTTAATTGTTTGCATCATTGTCATCATTAATTTCAACAATACTTAGACTTTTTGTACTTTTAATTATTCATTTTGTTCTAAAAAAAATACAATAGGCATCGATTGTCGTTTTATGTTTTGTAATAGTGAGTTTTCGATCATTGGACATATTTAAATAAATTTTTCACTACATTCAATTTCACTTATAAGATATACACAGCACTATACGTCAACTGTGTAGCTACAGATATACTGCTATAAGCATGTCGGTGAGGCGAACGCACAAGATTTCACCCATCCAAAAAGTGTCTAAGGCGCACAGCACACTGCGCATGCGCCAATCATGAGCATGTCAATGACGCGAACTCATAATATTTCCCTACCAAAAAGTGCCCAATACGGCTTTCACTTCTAAAAATACATTAATTCTGTGGTAGGTAAGGCTAATTTAAAGTTTACACAATTTTGTTGACGGTATAAAAAACAAGTATGTTTTACTTTTGCTTAATAAACATCCCTCCCTCGATTGTAATTGGAACCAAAATATGTACAACCGGTCACTTGATTTCAATACTGATCTTGAACGATTGTTTGGGAAATTTACCTGATAATCCTGAAAATTTCGAATATTTCTACATAGAGATTCCTTTCAGACGGCATTCTCCTCTATGAAGCCTCCACTTTCAAAACAGAAATAGATATTAGCGCCAAACTCATTTCCGGCTTAGCTGGAGGTCTTTAACAATACCACTGCATTAGTAAACTTTTACCTGATTTCAAAATGCTTACCTCTTGAAACGTCGGCAGACACGTAGTTTGTTGGTCTAGTAACTGAGGTTACCAGCCAAATCAACAACTTCTTTTGTCAAACGAAGAACGAGCTTGTCGGTGACGCAAACCCATAAGTTTTTCCCCTCCCAATAACTGCTCAACGTGACTAAAGAAGTTTTCACTATAGAAATTTAACTTAACCTAACCCATCAATAATATAATATTACAATACATAACATAATAAGTTTTTGTTATTAAACAAATTTTTGAAAATCTTATTAATATTAAAATATTTACAAATTTGGAACAAAATCAAAAATTTTGAATTAATACATTAATTTCAAGAAAAAACCTCAAATATCAGCATTTTTTGAAATGTATTTATTATTATTTATTACTCAAAAATCAGCATTTTTAAATTCAAAATTGATTTTTCTCTAAGAAATCTTATTTATCTTTATCGAAACATATTCTTTAATTCACCGAAGAGTATAATATTTTGAAAAAAAAAGTATGAAAAAAAATTGAATTATATGGCTACCGAAAAATACTAAGCTAAAGCTGAAGCACGATCTGAATTAGTTGAAATATAATTAATAATATTCAAATGAATTAATTTTTTACTTAACAAGAAAATTAATATAAATCAAAAGTCAAACACAATTAAAATTATCCAAAAATTAATGAAAACTAACACAATAAATTAATTCAATTAAATATAGCACTAAACAAAATAATTATATATACGCAAACAAATGTTAGAAATAAAAATTCACAGCGGCAACATTGAGTCCAATTTCGAGGTTTCAGGGTTGCCAACTTAAAATTTTCGAGATGTACAGAGAAGTCATTGGAGGGAAAATTCAGTGGTTTTTAGGTTAGAGAAGAGAAAGCATGGTCGAGGCATCTTAGTAGTTTGTGAAAGTACATTTCTGGTAAGAAACTTTTTGTATAATCAGTTTCAAACAAATATCTTATTAATATTAAAAATTTTAAGAATAAGCCTTTTTTAACCACCATCAAATTAAGATATAAATCTATCTCGGCGTTCTATTTGTTAAATTTACAGTTTTGTAAAAAAGTTTTATTTCTTACTTTCTAACTTCAATTTCAACAGTTCTTTCTACTTATAATAGTACTAACAATGTTCAAGTATCTGAAATTACTAGTTTTAGTTTTTGCCCCTCAGAAGAATTTAATTAATCTTGATAAAAAAATAGTTGTCCATTCCAATGTTTTGTTGCTCTTTTTATTTCAAATGTTCCTACGGCTCCTATTTTTTATTCTAATTCTAGTACCTCTTTAATGACTGAAAATTTTCTCTGATAAAAATATTGATAATATCAAAGATTCACATTGTAAATCTGAGTAAAATGCATTATAGCGGCCTAAAATTAAGTTGGTGACTCTGGAACCTCGAAATTGGACTCAACGTTGCCGCTGTGAATTTTTATATGTTGTAACATTTCATTTCTTACATGTGTTTACGTATATCCATTTATTTTGGCTAGAATTAATTAATTTATTTCCGTGTTTATTAATTTGTATAATGAATAATAATATTATTGAAACGAAATTGTTTTTTAAGGGTCCACCTCTTTTTGGCCATAAAAAATTGAAAAAACGACATTTTTTCATACGTTTTTTCAAAGTATTTTACTCTTTGGCACATTAAAGAATATGTTTCGATCAAGTAAAAAATTAAGATTTCTTGGAGAAACATTAATTTTAAATTTGAGGAAATGCAGATTTTTGCGGTTTTATGTAATAAAGAGATAAAAAAAGAAATGTAAACCTAACCTAACCTATTTTTTTTCGGAAAGTTCATAAAAATAGAATATTTTCAAAAAAAAAAAAAAATTGTCAATAACGTTTTTATTTTTTATGAAACGAAAACTTTAGAAGAAATAATTTTAAATTTGAAAAATACTGATTTTTTTAAGTTTTCTCTTGAAATTAACATATTTATTATTTAAAACTTTTTAGATTTGTTCCAAATTTGTAAATATTGAAACGCCTAAAAATAGAATATTAAAAAAAATATACGAAATAAATATTAAATTTTTTTATTTTGTATTTTATAAAACTAATGAACTTATGGAAAAAATAGGCATATAGTCAAAAAAAATGTTCATAAAAACAAGCAAAAACCACAGAAATCGGCACCTTTTCAAGTTTAAAATTAATTTTTCTCTAAAATTATTAATTTTTATTCTCAAAACATACTCCTTATTTAATATTATTTTGAAAAAAAATTGTCGATGGCACAATTTTTCTATTTTTTATGGCAGAAAATAGGTAGAATTGTGATTCTAAACAATTATCTCAAATGGGTGGATTATCTCAAATAGAATAAAGAAAACATGTGAATAAGGGCAAAAAGCACCAGTTTGGAACATCAGAATTTCTATTTATTTCGCATCTACATGAATTTATTTGGCGAAATAAGTATAAGAGTAACCGAAATTTCCGTAATTCATTCTTGGTTTGTCAAAGGGAACAATATATTTTTAATTAATTTATTGATAATGTTCATTTTCTGCTCATATCGGAATATAAAAAACAATCACAAAATATCTCAAAAAGTATTCGTGGTATACAAAATTAAACCCAGATCATAGTTCTCTTTTCTGCCACTGGCTGCGCAAATGTTCAGGACGTACCGATGTTTTATTATTGTCACACGTAAATACGCGCTGGCCCGCAAATGTTGAAATTATTAAAATTATAAAACTATGTATAAAATATTAATTTAATTCTTTAAAAATAGTCTTAATAAAAAAATTGGAAGGTGTTGTGCTGTTCATGGTTGCCTCAGTGGCCGAAAGGCAAGTGGAAATGTAGGGAAAGTGGGTTTATTCAAAGTGCCGAAAGTGAGTAACCTAAAAATAATATTAAAAATCAGTGTTGTTAATAAATATTTTATTTATAAATTTGCGCTATATTAAAATATAATTTGAAAAATATTATTATTTTATGTATCTTGTGTAATTAAGAAGTAATTATTTTTTTTATAGGATGATAAAATGCGTAAGAAATGGAACTTTGCTGTTAATCAAGATTTAAAAACTACTAGTTACGTATGCGAATTACATTTTAATCCTGAAGATGTGATTAAAAGTAATCAGGAGATTTTAGCGGATGGTAGTATATACGTGTATGAATATGAGAAAGTTCATCTACGAAAAAAAACTGTACCAAAGTGTAATAGAGCTAATAACGATAAAGAAAATAATGAGAGATTGCTATCAGATGATGTTTCTCTAAATACTTCTGATATAATTATCGAGGATGTAGTTAGTGACTGTAGCTTACATGCTATTGAGACAAGTATTGTTAATGAACCCCTAAACGAAGTAATTGGGCCTGAGACAACGAATGAGCCTGAGACAATCAATGAGCCTGAGAAGTTTTCTTTTCATTTCATAAAGAAAACTCTGGAAGCTCAACCACTACGCAAAAATTGGAGTTGGACAATAATTAAAAATGCGAATATTTCTTTATCATATATGAATTCGAAATTGGAACTAGTTTGTCATGCAAAAATTGATATAAATTTAAAAGTTACAGTAAGAAGCTGAAATAGAATTAATGACTTGAATAGCACTATGAAATTATTACTATGTTATAGATTACCAATGCAAAAACAAATATTCCGATTGATATGGGTGTGGAACTGACTATGATAAGAAAAAGTAAATATAAACACAGACACATTAATTAATCAATAATAAATAATACAATCACTCTCTGACAAATAAGATCTCAAATACTAAGTTAAAAATTGCATTGGTCCTTTGTTTTTTATTTTTGTAGATGCTCACAAGTTTGTGCTGGTATATTATTTTTACACGTAGAGACAAAAAATAAACTATAATTTTAATTCTTAAAAACCTGTTGATAACATTAATTTATTTTTTTAATAATATAGTTTGATTCAAAAGTTCCTGAAACTTACATTTTATTTCACATTTTTCGAAATAATATTTTCAGAGCTGTCAGTATCAACAAGATTACCCGCGTAAAGATTTAAATAAACGAGTACTTCTTCGAAACTGGCGCGCTCTACCGGCAAAAGATTCTTTTTGTCCCCTAAAATGCTACCATTTATTTAACATTACGTTCGGACTCCTTATATCTATATTTCGTGGTAATGCGCTTGCAGGAACTACCAACATAATTTTAGGCCGCCATAATGCAACTTGACCATACCGCATTCAAAATGGCAACATGGCTACATCCCGAAATCGTGCCAAGTTTCTCGTTTATAACATTGGATTGGTACTTCTTACGTTATCTATGTCCTGTCCCTAAATGACCGTTATTTTCAATTGTGAGTTAGCGTGGGTTATTTATATCTGATATTCTTTGGATAGCGTTGCTTTTATATATCGGTATTTTGTGATATTTGTGTTAACTTATTTTTTTATATACCGGTTTATTTTAAATTTATAACTATGTAAAGAGTAAAACCATGCTGTGTACCTGAGTGTAACGATAGAAAGACAAAAAAGTAATAATTAAACATTAATCATCATTAAACATTCAATAAAATTAAATAAAAAAACTCGCCCCATTTGGCTTCAAATTACCTTATTTGTGGTTTACATTTTGAGGATAGCTGCAAAGAAGTTAATGGAAAACTACGAACTTCATTTACCTGGTAATTTTTATTATTAGAGTTCATTTTTAATGTTTTTTAAATATATTTTTTTTTAGGATACGTAAAAACACGAAATGATCATTTTTTGTCTCCATCATCTCTCGAAACCGTCAAAACAACTCCTAAAAAGAAAAAAAAGGTAACATTTTTTTTGCAAAGACATGACATGAATTAATCATATTTATTTTAGAATTTGTGGCTGTTGCTTCTCCTGATGTTGAAGTTAGTCCAGTAGAATAGCTCTTAAACCTACAAAAATTTATAGTAGGAAATTGAATAACTATTCAGTGTTATGCAAAATGACACAGAATTAAATGTCAAAAGTCCTTCAACTTCAAATATTTCAATGTCATCATCTATGTTAAATTATGATGGAACAATAGCAGCAGAGTATCAACGAAACTTTCCCAAAAAAGTAAGTGTTATTTGTAATAAAATATATTAATGGCAGGAGTAGATTGTAAATACCAGTCAGCACATTTTTATTATTCATCTCATTTTTTATTTTTAATTTTGCAGTGTTACACCAGATAGCATAATAACTTTTTTGTTTAATTTTTTTACAATTATTGGTATGTTAACAAAACTTATATTTTTCATACAAATCATATAAGTTTTGAGCCAAATATTATTTAAATTTGTCACTTGATCAACTATAATTATCACATAAAAATTTTGCTTCATTTAAAAATTAGAACATTTCTTATTGTAAAATATAATTATTTGTTAATTTTAAATCTTATTTTCAGATCCATTAAGTATGGTATGTTAACAAAACATATATTTTTCATACAAATCATATAAGTTTTGAGCCAAATATTATTTAAATTTGTCACTTGATCAACTATAATTATCACATAAAAATTTTGCTTCATTTAAAAAGTAAGTGTTATTTGTAATAAAATATATTAATGGCAGGAGTAGATTGTAAATACCAGTCAGCACATTTTTATTATTCATCTCATTTTTTATTTTTAATTTTGCAGTGTTACACCAGATAGCATAATAACTTTTTTGTTTAATTTTTTTACAATTATTGGTATGTTAACAAAACTTATATTTTTCATACAAATCATATAAGTTTTGAGCCAAATATTATTTAAATTTGTCACTTGATCAACTATAATTATCACATAAAAATTTTGCTTCATTTAAAAATTAGAACATTTCTTATTGTAAAATATAATTATTTGTTAATTTTAAATCTTATTTTCAGATCCATTAAGTATGGTATGTTAACAAAACATATATTTTTCATACAAATCATATAAGTTTTGAGCCAAATATTATTTAAATTTGTCACTTGATCAACTATAATTATCACATAAAAATTTTGCTTCATTTAAAAATTAGAACATTTCTTATTGTTAAATATAATTGTTTGTTAATTTTAAATCTTATTTTTAGGTCCAATAAGACCAATCAGATTAAATAAGAAATACGTCAAGTTAAAGTGCACAATACAAAAAGTTGAGGATGCAGCTAAATGGACACACAAAATTGGAATATATAATGGCAATCAGAACATCAAGTTTTATTGAGAATCAGGTTTGTAATCAAAAATTGAAACCTAGGGAGAAACGACTTAACTATGGATAAGATTTTTGCTTTATGTGCATTTAAGCAGAGTGGATATCAATATCTGAGAAACTGAACTGATGTTCGTATCTATGGGGCTGTGTTTACCAATATTCAAATACATGTGAATCCAAAATGTTTAAGGTCAGTGTACATTTATTTAGCTGGCTACATGTGTGATTTTAATGGAATATAACCATTTTTAGTACATTCAAAGATGATTACATAAAACAATATTGAAATATAATTCCCAATCAATATTCTCATTAATATATTTATATTAATCTGCAGTTATGCTACATCAATATTAAATTTGAGTCATAAAGTCCTCTTTTATTGTATCAGAATTGGTAGATATTAATTAGAAATGTGTCAAGGTACACTGAATGCAGAGTGATTTTGACCACTACTATGAGATATTGTTCTTACTTAATTTCATTGTGTGTTTAATCATCATCAATATCAAACATGATAGATTGGAAATATGTAAAACATTTTTTGAACATATTCACACATTTCAAAATATTATTTATAATCATAACACAGTTTCTAATGAAAAGTTGTATGAAAAAACTTTCACATAACTTTGGTACTTAACAAACTTCAATAATTGCTGGAAATTTTGAGACAATATTTTCTCTTAAGTTACATTAAACTATTCGTTGTACATTAATATAACTGAAAATAAATATTTTTATGAATATGTATGACAAATACAGAATGTCATTTGTAAATGATCTTTTTTATAAATATTTTTAATCCAGTCTGAAAATATAGCTTTCTTTTTATATATTACAAAGCACCAGACATATTTCATTAATAGAACATATTGAAAAAACTCATATTTTATTTAAATATAAATGTTTCCTTTTAATTTAAGTGCATTAAAATGTAAAAATAATTTGTTACATCACAGAAACTTTTGTGCTAATGAAACTACAATCTTACTGAATAATTTTAACAGTATGATTAATTATTATTAGTGTAAAATGTGTCTACACAAGAATATATATTTAATGGAATATAATATAATAACAAAAGCAGTTCTTAACATAAATTTGAATTCAAGAACACTATTGTATAAAATACTATAATTTTTTACTTCATATATAAATATGAGTCTTGTCAATGTGTTATATAATTTTATTTGTATTAGTTTTGACATTTATTTGGGGTAATTCTAGTGGACTGATCACCTAGATAATGGCAAATTTTCGATATTTGATTGATTATGAGTGTCCAGAATGAATTGGTCCGATTGTGACGAGCTTTTTATTTAGATTAAGAAATAAATTTGTTTTAGTTTTTCTGATGGATCCACAACCTTTTTTTGGGTATTTAAGTGTTATGCACTGTTTTGTTTAATTTAAAACTTGTTACATATTTCTAATATCCGAATATTTTTATTTAACAGGTATTGAAAAAATTCAAGTCAGTTAATGACACCAAAGCCACAAAGAGATGAAAGTTACATAACAAAAATATCCAATTAGGAGGCCTAAAACCTATCTGATCATAACCAAATGTGAAATATTGAATGATAGTTTTTACTCATGGTATTTTAATTAATATATTGTTATAATAATATTTATTTGTTTTAGGTATTATGGCCAGTGATAAGATTCGTCCAATTTTTTCCATGCATGGTTTTAATTTCAGTTAACTGAGGAACTTTTGTACATATAAAACAAAAATTTACGTACACCTGAAGGATATTCGATGAGATAAAAAAAATCAAAACTGATCAATAATTGCCACATGTTGAAAAAAGAAGATTTTTTGTTTTAGAACATAGCTCTGATTTCGTCACTTCACATAATTTATAATAGGATTCTAATAATTTCATTGGAACTGTATATAAGTATTGTTTATTTTGAATATGTATAAAATCGTAATATACAATTGGGTCAATTTAAGGTTTATAACCTGCTGCTTTACAAACATTAGAGTATGTTAAGTTGACTCTTTTTACTTTACGTTACTGAATGCTGTGAAGGTTGTTAATTTGTTACATTATTTTCAGTTCAGTTTGGAAATTGGTCAGTTAAATTGAATTTCTTGAAACGTGTCTACTGAAGATGTTCAATCACTTCTAGTTACTTTTCAATATTCAATGATATTTTGAATTTCTTATATATATATATATATATAGCAGATTGATCCATGATTTTTTTCATTATCTATTATTTCGTGCTTCAAATACCAATTTGTATGAGTTGGATGATAGATTTTAGTTGAACGACTCCCATTTTGTGAATCTTTTATAGATACTATTGAAGATGATCGTCAAGTTCTCATTGAATATGAGGATAAAGCTTTTTTAATATGCCATAATTTCTGAATTCATAATTTAGTTCGTCCTCAATTTCTTCATCCTCCTTTTGAAACGATTGTTCTTTGATCACTTATTCAACCTCTTAATTATCAGCATTAAAACGAAGAGCCAAGTTGTGCATTACTTTCAAATCTTATTGACACACTTGACATTCATTCTTGCCCTCCTCAAATATATGTTGAATCTTCTCTGAGGTGTACAATTTTGAACATTTCCAGAATACTGTGTCATTAACCATGGTGATAAAGAATATTCTTCATCACCAACTAAGTGGTTTCTTCTAAATGCTATTTAATTATTGGTACATTTATACTATAAAGTCCTTTTCTAATATAGTAAGGACTAGCAGGATATTGGGGATGATTATTTAGGGGAGAAGAAATAATTGAACGCAGATTGTTCATATGTGGCAAGTTCCTACAGCTTTCTGTTCAAAGCCTCTTGGCTGAATTCTCTTTAGTCGATGACTATGCTGGTTTAGGCCATCCTAATCTAGATGATTATTTGTATATCATAGAGATTTTTAGGAATCTTCTTGGAGTTCTTCTGTGGCTGTCTCAAGTTTGGTGAGCCTTCCAGTCTGTCCTTTTTTATAAATAGTTCTGACTAGATTGTTCATTTCCCAGAGTGAGTACAACCGGATTGTGATCTGATGATGGTTAATGACTTGAAGGTCTACATCCGTTTTCACATTTTTTCATTGCACTCACCAACACAATTGTAAGTGTGTCCGATCCCACCAATTTCGTTCTGTCTTCCCTTATTAGCGGCAGTTGGGGAGATGTTAACTATCGCAACATCTGGATCCGACTCCAAAAAGCAGTGAGCTGTGCCCGGCCTGATAAGGATAGTGACTCCTCCATTCGGAGTGTCTTTATCATATTGGTAGGCGTGATAGCCCAGAGACACCATCCTGCTTTCTGGGGCAGTTTTAGTCTCCTGCAGACACAGGATGTCTGGAGAATGCTCCATTATGAAATCTTATTATTGGCAACTTCCTAATATTCTCGTTTAGGACAGATTGATTAGCCTTCCAGTCTGTTCTATTTTTATAAATAGTTCCGTCTAGATGTTGTTCACTTCCCAGAGTGAGTGCAACCGGATTGTGATTTAATTATCGTTAAGGGTTCTAAGGTATACATATGTTGTTGCATTTTTCATTATTGTAAAATCAATTACATCAGGAAGCCTCCTGCTATAAGGGACGTATGTTGGTTCCGTTGGACTACTACTCCAAAATTTCTCCATTCTGCTAATCTTCCATTTGCATTATCATTCTACTATTCCAATCAGAGTTTTTGCAGTTTAGGCCGCCTACCACAGTTGTTGGTATGCCCGATCTTAGCAATTTCTTTATCTCTTCCCATTTTAGCGGCAGTTGGGGAGATCCATCGCAACATCTGGATCCGACTCCCAAAAAGTAGTGAGATGTACCCGGCCTGATAAGGCTAGCGACTCCTCCATTCGGAGTGTCTTTATTATATTGGCAGGCGTGATAGTCCCGAGATGCCCTCCTACTTTCTGGAGCATTTTTGGTCTCCTGCAGGCACAGGATGTCTGGAGAATGCTCCATTATGAAATCTTATTATTGACACCTTCTTAATATTCCTGTTTAGGACAGTTTGGTTAGCCCCCCAGTTTGTTCTTTTTTTATAAATAGATCTGACTAGATGTTCACTTCCCAGAATGAGTGCAACCGAATTGTGATCTGATGATGGTTAATGATTCTAAGGTATTGCTAGCTAGCAGCTATTATTGTAAAATCAATTATATCTGGAAGCCTCCTGCTATATGGGATGTATGTTGGTTATTGACACCTTCCTAATATTTCTGTTTAGGACAGATTGATTAGCCTTCCAGTCTGTTCTATTTTTATAAATAGTTTTGTCTAGATGTTGTTCACTTCCCAGAGCGAGTGCAACCGGATTGTGATTTAATTATCGTTAATGGTTCTAAGGTATACATCTGTTGTTACATTTTTCATAATTGTAAAATCAATTACATCTGGAAGCCTCTTGCTGTATGGGGTGTATGTTGGTTCCGTTGGACCTATGACGACTATTCCAAAATCTCTCCATTCTGCTAATCTTTCATTTGCATTATCATTCTACTATTCCAATCAGGGTTTTTGCAGTTTAGATCGCCTACCACAATTGTTGATGTGTCCAATCCTAGCAATTTCTTTATCTCTTTCCTTATTAGCGGCAGTTGGGGAGATGTTATACATCGCAATATCTGGATCCGACTCGAAAAAGCAGTGAGCTGTGCCCGTCCTGATAAGGATAGCGATTCCTCCATTCGAAGTGTCTTTATCATATTGGTAGGCGTGATAGCCCAGAGACGCCTCCTGCTTTCCGGGGCATTTTTGGTCTCCTGTAGGCACAGGATGACTGGAGAATGCTCCATTATGAAATCTTATTATTGGCAACATCCTAATATTCTCGTTTAGGACAGTTCGATTAGCCTTCAAGTTTCTTCTTTTTTTATAAATATTTCCGTTTAGATGTTGTTCACTTCCCAGAGTGAGTGCATCCGGATTGTGATTTAATTATCGTTAAGGGTTCTAAGGTATACATATGTTGTTGCATTTTTCATTATTGAAAAATCAATTACATCGGGAAGCCTCTTGCTATATGGGACGTATGTTGGTTACGTTAGACCTATGACGACTATTCCAAAATCTCTCCATTCTGCTAATCTTCTATTTGCATTATCATTCTACTATTCCAATCAGGGTTTTTGCAGTTTAGGTCGCCTACCACAATTGTTGGTGTGTCCGATCCTAGCAATTTCTTTACCTCTTCCCTTATTAGCGGCGGTTGGGGAGATCCATCGCAATATCTGGATCCGACTCCAAAAAGTAGTGAGCTGTACCCGGCCTGATAAGGCTAGCGACTCCTCCATTCGGAGTGTCTATCATATTGGAAGGCGTGATAGCCCCGAGACGCCATCCTACTTTCTGGAGCATTTTTGGTCTCCTGCAGGCACAGGTTGTTTGGAGAATGCTCCATTATGAAATCTTATTATTGGCACCTTCCTAATATTCTCGTTTAGGACAGTTTGATTGGCCTTCCAGTTTGTTCTTTTTTTATAAATAATTCCGTCTAGATGTTGTTCACTTCCTACAGTGAGTGCAACCAGATTGTGATTTAATTATAGTTAAGGGTTCTATGGTATACATATGTTGTTGCATTTTTCATTATTGTAAAATCAATTACATCAGAAAGCCTCCTGCTATATGGGACGTATGTTGGTTCCGTTGGACCTATGACGACTATTCCAAAATCTCTCCATTCTGCTAATCTTTCATTTGCATTATCATTCTACTATTCTCATAAGGGTTTTTGCAGTTTAAGTCGCCTACCACAATTGTTGGTGTGTTATATCCTAGCAATTTCTTTATGTCTTCCCTTATTAGCGGCAGTTGGGGAGATGTTATACATCGCAATATCTGGATCCGACTCGAAAAAGCAGTGAGCTGTGCCCGGCCTGATAAGGATAGCGACTTCTCCATTCGGAGTGTCTTTATCATATTGGTAGGCGTGATAGCCCAGAGACACCATCCTGCTTTCTGGGACAGTTTTAGTCTCCTGTAGGCACAGGATGACTGGAGAATGCTCCATTATGAAATCTTATTATTGGCAACTTCCTAATATTCTCGTTTAGGACAGTTTGATTAGCCTTCAAGTTTCTTCTTTTTTATAAATATTTCCGTTTAGATGTTGTTCACTTCCCAGAGTGAGTGCAACCAGATTGTGATTTAATTATAGTTAAGGGTTCTATGGTATACATTTGCATTTGTTGTTGCATTTTTCATTATTGTAAAATCAATTACATCAGAAAGCCTCCTGCTATATGGGACGTATGTTGGTACCGTTGGACCTATGACGACTATTCCAAAATCTCTCCATTCTGCTAATCTTTCATTTGCATTATCATTCTTCTATTCCCATAAGGGTTTTTGCGGTTTAGGTCACCTACCGCAATTGTTGGTGTGTTAGATCCTAGCAATTTCTTTATGTCTTCCCTTATTAGCGGCAGTTGGGAAGATGTTAACCATCGCAACATCTGGATCCGACTGCAAAAAGCAGTGAGCTGTGTCCGGCCTGATAAGGATAACGACTCCTCCATGCGGAGTGTATCATATTGGTTGGCGTGATAGCCCAGAGAAACCATCCTGCTTTCTGGGGCAGTTCTAGTCTCCTGCAGACACAGGATGTCTGGAGAATGCTCCATTATGAAATCTTATTATAGGCAACTTCCTAATATTCTCGTTTAGGACAGTTTGATTAGCCTTCCAGTTTGTTCATGTTTTTATAAATAGTTCCGTCTAGATGTTGTTCACTTCCCAGGGTGAGTGCAACCGGATTGTGATTTAATTATCGTTAAGAGTTCTAAGGTTGTTGCATTTTTCATTATTGTAAAATCAATTACATCAGGAATTGATTTTACAATAGCCTCCTGCTATATGGGACGTATGTTGGTTCCGTTGGACCTATGACGACTATTCCAAAATCTCTCCATTCTGCTAATCTTCCATTTGCATTATCATTCTACTATTCCAATCAGGGTTTTTGCAGTTTAGGTCGCCTACCACAATTGTTGGTGTGTACGATCCTACCAATTTCTTTATCTTTTCCCTTATTAGCGGCAGTTGGGGAGATGTTATCCATCGCAATATCTGGATCTGACTCCAAAATGCAGTGAGTTGTGCCCGGCCTGATAAGGTTAGCGACTCCTCCATTCGAAGTGTCTTCATCACAGGATGTCAGGAGAATGCTCCATTATGAATGAAATCTTATTATTGACACCTTCCTAATATTTCCTGTTTAGGACAGTTTGATTAGCTTTCCAGTCTGTTCTTTTTTTAAAAATAGTCTTGTCTAGATGTAGTTCACTTCCCAGAGTGACTGCAACCGGATTGTGATTTAATTATCGTTAAGGGTTCTAAGGTATACATATATCTGTTATTTTCAATTACAATCGGTGGGACTTTTGCAGTGTCTGCCGGAGACGTCACCTTTGCATATGTAATTTCATTTTTAGGCTCTTCGCTTGCCAGATAAGTTGTTTTTGGGGAGGCTCCTCGTTGATTGGAAGTAATGAAACTTGCTTTTCAAGTTTCTTTTCTGCCTTGGATTTAGCCTTAAAATTAACGATGTTACTTTTGACTCTTCCTGACTTGTTGGGCTCGTCAGTTGATGTGTGTTCATTGTCACTGCCACTTTACTCATTTTCGTCCATAAGTAATGAAACTTGCTTTTCAAATTTCTTTTCTGCCTTGAATTTAATCTTTACATTTTTACCATTTTATATTTTTACAATTTGACATTTTTACATTGTCATTTACTGACTTGTTGGGCTCGTAAGGAGTGGAGATCCCTCTGCGAAGAGATCAGCTCAGGACCTGTCAGTTTCCCAAATAAGTTCTTCACCAACCCATTCACAGAGGGAGAGTATAATATCTTAAATTCCATTTCAGTTCCGAAGAGTTCCGAAGATCCTTTACATCCAGGCGCCGCATCCAACCATGATTTCCACAGGTTCCTACCCTGCCCATCCTAAGCTGCTTACCCCAGGATTACCCCCAGAATATCTCTAGGCATTTTATGTCTAGATTTCCCAAACCATATTATTTCTGTAGAGCAGTGAGTACAATTTCGCCATAACAGATTTCGTTTTGACTCTCAATTTATCAGAGTTTAGTTGTCAGGTGAGACGTGAGTCAAGGTGAACGGTTTCGTTGTTTTCTTTTGTTTGGTCGCTTAATTTTGCCAAGAACCTAAAGTTGACTCAGGGTGTCACACTCCAAGATATCCGCGTTTTGTTGCGTGTGTGCACCCTCCAATCAGGCACGGCACTATTTGTTTGTTGTCGGCTCTCATCGTCTGGAAAATATGGACCACGTCACCGTACATTCCATTAAAATTTTTATGAAATCATTATTTCCTCAGGTATTAAAATCACCAGAGTTCTCGCACCTTTTCCTCTATTCATAACTCTCTTGTAACGCGTAGCCAGAACTTTTTCAGTCACCGACAACGCATTTTCAAGATACTTTTTGCTCATTCTTGTAGTCAATTATTTTCGTGTATTGTACATCAGCAATTCTTCGTCTAATAAAAATACTAAGTAGCGGGAGATTTACATTCAACAATGGTATTATAATTTTGTGTACTTTCATTATTTTCTTTGACAGTTTTGAATGGTTCTTCTCTGAATTATTTAACATTGCAGACCAGTGAGAAAAGAATCTTAAAAACGCCCGATGGGCGTCTCCAACAAAGAATATGACAGGACCAAATAACTACCTATGTAGCAATTGATCACCTTAGCCTTGCTACTAATTTCACGAGGCTTTTTGATTTGACCCACTGTCCTACTCCACTCTCCGGATACTTTCAGTCCGTTACCCAAATTTTTCATTTCCCAAAGAACGGGTGTTTCCGCCAGTATCCAATGTTTTTCCCAGTTTCCTTTTTATTCTGTTGTACCATTTTCCCCATTTTGGGCTTCAGCAGCCGTCCGGAGGGAACAGACGACCACTTCAAACCCTTTCTGGGTACTTTCAGTCCGTTGCCAAATTGACGAGTGCCGGTTTGAGCCATCTTTAGTTTTTCCCACCGCGAGGCTTCAGCAACCGTCCGGGAGGGAAGACAGTCACTTCAAGCCCACGATGGGTACTTAAGCCCCCACACCACGCCAAGGTAGCTACTCATGGTGAGGGTAGCGACGACACAGGGGGGCGAAACGGGGGACAGCCTAGACCCTAGGGGGGAGGGCACTGATAATGAAACAGAAGAACTTACCGGGGTTCCACCGGGGGACACAGAGTATAAACGACGCTGGAGACTCTCAGCGCCGCCTGCACCCTCAATGCATACTCCAATGTGACCCTTGAGTTGGGATTTCTTGGTGGGCCGGGTAGGCACTCCCGGCGAAGAACCACGCGTTGTCAGAGTCCTGAGCAGGCGAAGAACACCCTCCCAACCTTCGCGATCAATTATTACCGCTAAACTTCATAGCGGTACTGCGCAAACACTGAACACAACACTACAACTTGTTTGTATTAGGAAATAACCCAGGTTACAACCTAAATTAATCAAGTTTTTCGCTAGTTGCTACCGGCGACCGTCTAGCACCACGGCTCACGCCAGCATAGGATTTGCCTTGTAACACAAATCTGATGTGATAAAATAACATAATATAATATAAAATAAAATAAAATAATTCAACTTGGTGATTTCATTTAAGTTTACCTGAGTAGAATAGCTTAGGATACATATTTTATAATTGCAATTAAAATTAAGTCAACTGTACAAAATATAAGAATTTGAAAGTATAAAAATAAAATAAAATAAAAATAAAGTATAAATATATTTCTAGTTGTCCTTTTTCCACCATTTTTCATTTTTCTTTTCCACTTTCATCATCCGTTGGGAATTAAAACAACCAGCAATTTATTTACTCAACTTCACCAATTTATTTAAATTCACATTCTAAATTTAATTTTAAGTAAATATTATTTTCAATCACGAAAAACTACACATCACCAAATTTAAATGAAAAATTAATTATAACAAAAAGTCGTGATGTTTGCTCATCCTCAGATCAATGTACTATTTGTAAACACTGATGAATATTTGTCTTTAATAATGGTACAATTTGAAGTAGCTACACATGAAGTACCAAATTTATGAATTAGCTTTCACAACGTTTAACAGTATTAAAGATACAGTTGGGCGTATCGCATAAAACATCTCCGGAGATATGGAGAACTGTCTGTACCCAAACATATTTCAAATGAGAAATGTGTTCCTTTGAGCATTTGCGGTTATTTGATATTAAAACGCGGCAAGTTACTAAACAAATCAATAAATAATATTTTATATTATATATTATTTAAATGTGTGGGTGAAGGTCGTTTCTAAAATAGATAAATCACTTTTCCTTTGTACAAATTCGTTTCATTTCTATCATAATTTTTTATGATTTTATTCCTTGTTTACGTACAATCCAAGCAACATTTCCATCGTCTTTGATTAAATCAAAGAGATTATGCATTTATCAAACAAATATCCCACACCAAACGACAATAAAAACGCAACATTTTAGCCGGAAATCATCATTTTCTATTTTAAGTAACAGTATATCAGAATATCTGTCTTGTCACATAACCCCTAAATCCTTCTTCAGATTCCGTAGAGATTGAACATGAAACAGAGATGTCTTCTTATTCATGCTGAATTTGTTACGTGTTATTGGTCAGTTTTGCGACATCGGTCTTTCTTTGCGACTTTTAAAGTTCGCCTCATTAAATCATACATTCACATTAAATCACATTTAATAAAGATAAAGTATTTTTACGGTTTCGCAAGGATTGTCCGCTAATTTGAAGGATCAAATCTTATCAGACATAAAATCTAAAATGGCAGCAAGATAGAGCCAGAAAATTATCACTTTATTTATATTTTTTCATGTAGTTATCATCAAAATCAATTAAATAATTACTTCTATTATCTTATGGCTTTTGATATTTTTGAGATTTTTAAAAAATTTAAAAAAACTCCCTTCTTAACAGTTACCAGTTGAATAAAGAGGTAATTACTTAATGAATTAACATTTTATAATATTTAGATTCGGAGCTTTCAGAATTTGCAGAAATTATAAATGTAACTTTGAATTTTTTATTCATAAGTCTGTTGAATAATGAAGTTGTAATTAATAGATTTACAGCTTTACACAATCTATAGGTCTCATATATAAATGATATAGCATTTCTGCATTTTTAAATAAGTAAAAGTTAAAAAAAATCATTTGTATAAGTATGTAACACAGATACTTTTCCTAAAAAAGAGAAAGTAATTTTAGGGTTTCTCAAGGACTGTCCGCTAATCCTGAGAATCAAATCTCACCAGACATAAAATCTAAATTGGTAGCAAGATAGCTCCAGATTTGCTTTAACATCCAGCAGCGTTTTCAATGTATAGAGAAGATTGGATTTGCTATAAAATAAATATATAAATAAAACCAGAATTCCAATTACCTGCCCCAGGACGGATCCACCTTGTCGTGGTCTTGGGGCTCAGTACCGCTCCACAAGCCAGTGGTAGTGGGGAGCTAACGGATCCAGCACCTACAAGTCCAATCCATCCCCAGGAAGATCTCCGATCTTTCTCAGATTGGACTTGTTCTTCTCGAACCAGTTGACAGTGGGCTGGCGTCTACGTCAGCTTCAGTCTTCTGGTTCAGCTCACCCGCATACGTTTACATGCATGTTTTCCATCTGGGTTGAGATCTTTTGGATCGGTACCCGGAGGGGGGTTTTCTGTCTTCTGACTTTCCCCTCAGCAACAAAAAAAAAAATCCAATTATCTGATATTTTATTGAACTATATTATGTACCCTTTCAAAAGTAATGAATATGCTAAAATTTGACACTTGAAAGTTTTTACATCATAAGTTACGTAATTCAAATTATAACATTCCCAATTCTAATCACAGATGTCATATCATATTATATTAAAAGTATAAAACAGTTTTTTAAAAAGGGCATATAGAGACATTATAAATATACATATTTTAATTTAATTTTAATTAATTTAAGAAAATATGTAGAACAATTTAATTTTCATTTAACATACACAAAAGTCATTTCAACCAATTGATTAGATAACATGGGTGACAGGAAGAAGAAAATATATTTTGTTGGTAATTCAAATGTAATTCAAATTATAATAGTCTCAAGTCTAATTATAGATGTCACAACAATTACATAGAAAAGTCATATTAAGACATATAAACGATCATATTTTAATTAATTATAGATGTTATTTATATAATATATATAATTTAATAATTTTCGGTGTTGAACACGGTTGCAGGTGAAATATGATCGCGGTTTTCTATTAAAATTCTACAATATCTCTTATAACACTTCTTCTCCATCTGCCAAATCTTACTTATTTACTCGCTTAAAAATTTTCTAACATGGACTTTACTTGGATAGTCTCCTTGAAGCCGCCATGTGACAACCCCATCCCCTTTGACATTATGTAGGTCAGCACTCTTATGAGATCGTTCAGTTCGTGCTGATTAAAACGTTACAGTTTAGTCAGAATCTGGTCAAAGTTTTCACAGCTATTTTCCTGCGCCTAACAGCTGCTTAATTCTCGAACGACCAGGGGCAATCTTCTCCCTATTAAGTCAGTCACTCACTGCATTGACGCTTCCTTATTTTGACTGAAGAGTGACAATTAAAAATACTAATGGTCCCTCTCAGATAGCGACTGACTTTGTTAGGAATAAATCGTTAGAAATCATTTCTGCATGACTAACACTTTTTATTATTGTACCTCTTCTTCTTTTGGTACTGTTCAGGTTTCAGTATTTTTTCAACAAATTGTCCAATTATTTTAACAACTACATATATAACAATATTAACACAACACAGAAGTGCCAAAGGCATTATAACTGAGCTGTGTTGATTTCCCCCCGGACTTTTCCAAAAATAGGACGTACACACCGTGCAAGTGAGTTTAATTAATTCGCCCCCGCTAACTTCCCACGAACAATTTATGGTGTGTAACCTGGCCAAAAACGGATTCCCGCGAATTTTATACATATACGTCCAACGTGTTCCTCCCGAAACTCGATAATGAAGCAATTAAGGGGGAACAGTAATATGTATTTGATGGCGGGATAACATAACAAACTCGCAGACGATTAGTATGCAATTCGCACGGAGCTATCTCATCGCCTTTAGTTTTCGCCAATATTCACACCCAGTTATGTCAATTAAAGGTGCGATAATGATCTGATTCTCTGCGGTCCCGTGTAGTGTAAAATACTATTTAATACTTACCTTATAACTTTCAGGGAATAGTGACATTTATACTTTAACTACACTCATGTCCTTATGACATGGTTTCAAAATTTTTTTGGCAGCTCACTTGAAACATCAAATTATTTGACATTTTACAATTTTAGAAAGTGAGTAAATTATTATTAACAATCCGTCGCCAAGAGTTAGCACACCTCCTGAAGATTCACATCAGTACCTCCGTGTCTGGAGTCATTGGTTCATCTTATGTTTAAGCTGACTTCTTTATTCCAATCCAATTTACTCCTTTTAATAAATATTATCCAACTAATGGACCAACGGAGTGCTTACACATAGTAGTACTGTTCTCAGTTTGATTTCAGGTGACCTACCAGTTCTTAAACTGTCCACATAAAATAACACCCTTCTTGTAAATGAATATTCAAATGAAAAATCTTGATTCAGAAACGCATCCTTGTTGGATTAACAAGATAGTTTTCTGAACTAAAGGAATACTTAAACTACTCCGTAAGATAAACCATGAGGTCAAGCCAAGAGATTGTGAAACATTTTACGATCCTCGTTACTATTGGTACTGCTCTGCAATTATGGCTGGACCTATGAGCTAAGCTTACAAAGGTGATTTATTTAAGTATTCTTCATCCCAGAAAACTATCTGTTTATACCTGGAACTATGTGTTTTCTAATCAAGATTTTTCACTCTAGAAAGGTGTTGTCTATAAGGATAATTTAAGAAATAGTTGGTCCCTGTCATGAAACTCAGTACGGTACTCGTCTGTTTAAAAAACATCGTAGGCCCATATGAATTCCAGAAATAGCAATTATCTTATACCATTCAGATTCTCCACACACTGGAGACGACATCTCTGGAGGTGTTCTAGCCCTTGGCGACAGATTGTTAAACAGTTGTCTCTTTTCTTCAGGACTTTCCCTGTGCGCTGACTGGACCTAATGAAGACTTCGTTATTCCAGGAGATTACCCAGTTGGTCCTTCAATTAACAGACCATTGAAGTGCTTACACAACATTTCACCTTGTTCCTCCAATCAGGACTTTCACGGACTGACTGAACTCATTGGTTCATCTTTTTATTTGTTTCGTTGTTTCTTACGAGGTTCTTGGCTACCGTCCTAAATTCCCATAGGTTAAGTACTCCGACTAAAACGGAACTGAAGCAAGAGTTGCTGCAGTGCATTATTTGCTTACTCAAATGCGTTTACTTTTATAGGTTTCCTTAATTCAACAAAATCTATCGGATTATTGAAAGTAGGATGGGTCAGCGCAGAATTTATACATAATAGCACGGTTCTCAATTTGATAGCAGACAACACCACACACACCACTGTGTATAAATACTCCGTCGACCCATCCTACCCTGAATTACCCTGTTGATAACATTGAATTACGGTAAGTTATTGGAAGAGTAAATGCAGTGAGCTAAACATGGAATCAACTGTATGGTCGACTACAATTCTGATTCCCCGAACACTGACTACGATTCCCACTACAGTTCCATTAGAAGTCTGAGACTAAAACCTATGAGAACTATGGACGGTCTTGTATTACATCGGAGTATGTGGATTACTTGCGACTGTTCTGTACGAGGTTGTTCGAACAACTAAACTATGCTGCTCATTTGATTGACCACGTAAACTATTTCAACAATTGAATGTGGCAACGAACAAACAAGTCTCCAATGCAACGTAAGAACAAATGCGCATCGTCAACAAATTCAATTTATGAAAATAAGTATTATTACAACTTAAAACCATGGATACGTTCTGTCAATACAAGCAATTCATAGCTCACTGAAAATCAGGGGTGGCCAAGTGAATAGAAACGGAGGGGGCAACAACCGATCGGTGTCGCCGAAAAGGCACGACCTTTAACTCTCGGAATGCAGACTGGTGAGAAATGGACAGTTGGAGATTTGTAATATTTGATTTTATAAATTGGTAATAGAAATTCTGTGATGAGCAACATGGGGGGGGGGGCAAGTGAATAGGACCGTTAATTTTTTTGACCAATGGCAACGCAGTATTTAAATATGGCGCGAGTATTTTTAAAAGTCCGCGATTTAAGCGCGGGCTTCTATCCGAAGTTGCCGGGAGGATGGAATGGAACGAATGAATAAAATGGTTTGAAATTTTTGTTTTAGGCAAGTCATTTCTTATAATATCTTACTAAATAAAATCATGCTTGGATTCTATGCTTTGTTATTCAGTAATTTATTACTTAAGATGTTTACTTTATATCACATTTATATTAGTAATAAAATAACCTCAAATTTGATTAAGATCCTTTATATATTAATATATGTTTATCTGTTGAATAATTTAATGTTATTTTGTAGGTTAAATAGGTTCCCGGACCATTGATTTAACAAGAATAGACTCGGCACATTTTAGATATATTAATCTTATTATATATATTTATTATTAAAAGTAGGCATTCTAGGTTCCAACTAGACTGGGAAGGTTCGATCAATGGGAATTAGGTATTTTTAGTAGAATATAGAATTTTTTTCTGTGATATTTTCTTGTAATTTTATTTTATAATCTTATGAAATATGAAATTTTAATACATATTATAGTGATGTTCATAATCCTAATTTTAAAAATAAATCTTTTTTTTAAGCCACCTTCTAATTCTAAATTAAATTTAATTTAGCCTTCAATTTGTAATATTAATCCTTCTATCAAAACATTTCATGTCTGTGAAGACCATTTCTCTACATCAGATTTCTCTGTGACAAGAAAAATTCGTCGCCTTAAACCTAAAACAGTTCCTTTGCCACCACTATTTTTTCATTCTCATATTCCTTCCACTTCCAGGGATCTTAATTTTGATGTTTTTGAAAATTCATTGTCTAATTTGAATTCTAGTCAGTCTATTCCTTCCACTTCCAGAGATCTTAATTTTAATGTTTTTGAAAGTTGATTTGAATTCTAGTCATTATAATCCCTCTTCTAATAATTCCACTGTCAAAGATAATGTTAGTAGTTTAAATTTTTGTAGTCTTTCACCTATTGCTAAACCAAGAGTTTCTATTTCTAATCCCAAAATAATAATTCATCCAAATATCTTGTTGAAAAGATCAAATTCTAACAAATCCAATGGTTCAATTAATCACTCTTATAGTCATTCACATAATTTACATCAAGATCTTTCTTCTTAAAATAGTTTGAATTTTTATAATAATTCCAATGTGATAAATTTTCTACATGATCATACATATTGTCGCTCCAGAGAACTTATCACTAAAAAAATTTCGAAACAGGTTGAGAACACATGTAGACTGTATAAGTTGCATCGATCGGCAATATCTAAAATTTCTCAATTAAAATATCGTTGTAATAAACAAAAATCTGATATTGATATTCTCCGCAGTATCTTTAAAACAGGAAATTTAGAAAATCTTTGTGATCACTGAAACGATGTCACCAAAACATTCATATCTTCTCAACTTCGAAATGCTTCTCGTAAAGTCCATGGTGGAGTCTGGTCGTTTGCTCTTAGTATGTATAAACGTAGTGGTAAACTTAGTGGTGAACGATAGATAATTATCGTCTCATTTTTCTTTGCCCTCAATTTCTACACTTAAAAGTTTTTTAGGAAAAATTCAGTTTGATTGTGGAATTAATAAATTATACTTTGATCATTTAAAATCAGTAACAAGTAGTTTAAAAGATAAAATTGTTCATTAATTTTTGATGAAATATCTTTAAGTTTAGGTTTATATTTTAATATTAGAAATCAAAATATTTGTGGTTTTGAAGATTTTGGTCACATTGGTAAAACTTCTAGAAAAGCTGACCATGCTCAAGTTTTCAAGGTAATGGTTCCAGCTTTAAATTTTTAAATCTCTTATCGTTCAAGTTATCTCTAGTCTTCAAGAAATTGGTTTAAATGTTAGAGTTACAATTTGCGATCAAGGTAGTACAAATAGAGGTGCATTAAACTATTTATCTAATGAAAATTCTCAGAATTCAAGTTCATTTTATTTTCAAGTAAATGGTTGTCGTATTTATAAAATTTTTGATGTTCATCATTTATATAAGAATTCTAGAAACTCTCTTTTGTGTGATGACATCGAATTCGAAAAAGATAAATTTGCTAAATTTGAATATATTATTCAATCTTATGTTCTAGATAAGTCTAATGGTAACTTTAGAATGTGTCCTAAATTAACTGATCAGCATTTCGATTTTAAGAATTCGTACACTAAAATGAAAGACTGCAAAAGAAGTCCATCAACTTAGTCATTCTGTTTCTTCTTATATTTTTTATATGGTTTTTAATAATAAATTGCCGGAGGATGCTACTTATACTGCTGAATTTGTACGTACGATGAACACTCTAGAAGCAGATGAAGACGAGTTGGGGCTGATTCCTGATAAACATGTCATACATTTTTATTTAAATTAAGATCTAAATTCTTCTCAATCGCTCATGATAAATATAGTAATTTAAAATTTGCTGTCACTGAGTCTTCTGTCCATTTGGAGTTTTGGAATGAAATTTTGCTTAAAATTGAAAATTGGAAAATTTTCGATACTGTGACTAGAATTAGTATTTTACACTACAAGGGAATAAAGTTTGAGATTCAAACTCATTATTTTAATGAAAGTAGTTCCTTTCAAGGGGCTGCTTATGTAGTTGGGTATTTATTGAAAAAATTCAAATTCCACAATGCGATTTATACCATGGGGCCCTCTTATCTGAATTTGTTTGGTTCCCAAATTTCACAGAAAATTTTTATTATTTTGAATTTTCAGACTGTTCATCGTATGTATGAAATATATTTTTATCTGTATTTGCTGTATATGATTTTGAAATTAGAATGTTGTATATTCATTTTTGAGAGTTAATATTTATTTGTTATTGTCTTATACATGTTTATTTGTTTGTTATTGTTATTTAAGATATTTACTTTATGTATTTATAGTATATATAAGACTGATGTATTTTTTATAATGTTTTATTTATTTGTTATTGTCTTGTATATATATATATATATATATATATATATATATATATATATATATATATATATATATATATATATATATATGTTAGCTTACGTCATCATCTTCACCGATGGACCGATGCGACGGGCTCACATCTATTTAGACTATTTTGTTTTGTAAACAAATCTGAAGGATTTTTTTATATTTGATAATCGGGGCAGTTTTTAAGAAAGAACCGGGCAGTCAAGCTTTAGATGTCGAGGATTAAACTACGTTTGTTGTAATAAAGCGTATTATTGTGAATTTAGTGTTTTAATCAAACTAAAATGACAGATTAACAGTCGCTAATCCATCATCAGAAGGATGTCTTCTCGTGAATTATTTCCGGAAGAAAGGACCTAAAACGTATTTTTTTTTGTGTTTGTTTGTGAACGAACAAAGGCTGACAATAGTGAAAAACGCAAACGCACAGTGAGTCTAGGCATTGTGAACAGAATGTACATCGGAGAAAGACAATAATATGGCGTTATTATTCAAAATGCAGCAAGAAAGTAACAACAGATTCCAAAAACAAAACATGGAAATTTTAGCGACAATGGCCAACGCCCAAACAACTCAAGCAACATTGAAGATGGCTGCGCAGAAGGTTTAAGTGTGGCTGCAGCGCAGTTTCGACTTGTAAGATTTAGAAATTGCATTTGAGGAATATGACTTGAATTTGTCAGGAATGGACGAGTGGGTTACGAAAGAAATAAAAGAACAACCGAATGCCGTTTGATCTCATAAACTCTCCATCAGATTATCAGAGCGCCATCGTTAAAGCCCTAGGACCACTTAAAGACGATATTACGTTTGTTTATGTTGATGATGTGTTGTGCCCTGCTCGACCCATTCAAGAATGTCTTAAGAATTTAAGAAAGGACATTGACGCCCTTAAATATACAAAAATGTGACTTTTTCAAACATCTGTGAAATATTTAGGTGTGATCGAAAAAGGACTGGCTGGATATTTTAGCATCTTGTGAAAAACTTTGCATCTTTAACAGCACCGATATCTGCAATGTTACGTGGGGAAAAATCTTTTGAATGGACATGTAAATGTGAAAATGTACGATTGACTTCTTATCCGATTTTCAACATTTTTGATCTGGAATTGTCAACCGAACTACATACAGAAGCAAGTTCGTTAGGATTAGATGTCGCTATTAGCTGTCGAATAGAGGAAAGTTGAAACCAAAGTATCAAGGACCCTTTGAGGTAACGCATTGTTTACCTAATGAGAGGTACGCACTCCGAAGGATTGGCAGCAGAGGTAGAACTACAATAGCAGCGCATGAACAGTTACGAACCTGGCCAGATACAGAAATTCTATAAGGTTTGATGGATATAGATTTATTTAATAAGATTGATGTGTGAATGTGTGTAAAGGTCCCTGCTTTGTAGGCTGTTTAAGGTCCCTGTGTATCAGGCTATATGTGAAGGTCCCTGCTTAGTAGGCTATGATTAAGGTCCCTGCTCGGCAGGCTATTTTTAAGGTCCCTGCGTCGCAGGCTATGTTTGAGGTCCCTACTTTGTAGGCTATGTTTAAGGTTCCTACTTTGCAGGCTATGTTTAAAGGTCCCTGCTTGGCAGGCTATTTTTAAGGTCCCTGCTCTGCAGGCTTAGATTGTTGTGTTCTGGGTCTGTGAGACAAGCGGGTAATAGACCTGGTAGTGGTTGAACCGCCTCTGAGCTCCTGGCTAGAATATGGTATCTTTTGATAGCACTTGAGACATGGGTGTAACAGACCTGTTGATGGTTGAGCCGCCTCTGTGCTTCTAGTGATTGTTAACTGTGCCGCATAACAGTCTATTTTGTTAAATGATATGAGGTTTAGGCTTAGTTCTTCGAATATATTTTGAGCTTGTACTGCTGTTATAATGTTTACAGATTACCGGTGTCAGGTGAATCTTTGAAAAAACTGCGCAAGGCCGTGTTAGCTTACGTCATCATCTTCACCGATGGACCGATGCGACGGGCTCACATCTATTTAGACTATTTTGTTTTGTAAACAAAACTGAAGGATTTGTTATAATTTGTTAATCGGGGCAGTTTTTAAGAAAGAACCGGGCAGTCAAGCTTTAGATGTCGAGGATTGGGCGTGCTGGAGCGCGCCGGCGCACAATGTAAATTAATCTTTGCGAATGCATTTAGTAACTCTCCGTATACGTAGGGATGTAGTTCGAGTTCTTCGGATGCTCCATTTAAATTCCGTAACTTTGTATAATTTTCAATCTGTAAAATGAAATATTTTTTGAGGGCATTTCAAAAACAAAAATAAATATTCTAAAAATAAACTACTTTTTTCAAAATAAAAATGTATCCCAAAAATTAAATTAAATAAATAAATGCATAAGTAAAAAAAACTAAAAATAATTAAATAATGTGTTCAAAGACACCGACTCGTCTGCGGAGACAAACCGCATGCTAAACGCAGCAAAACCAAATGATCCCCTCCAGTCAGTTCGGCCCGCCCACATAATTGCATTTATATCTTTCCTTTTTGTTTACAAAGGGGTATTGATGTTCCGTCTCAATATGCGAGTAGACACCTTCATCATTTTTGATACGGTATATATATATATAGAATTATTTTTTACTTTTATGTTGTTTATTATTGTTGTTATAATGTTTGTAATGTACAATAAATAATTTGTAATAAAAATGTTTTAATTCCACAGCTTGTTTTATTTCTCAATCAATAATATATACCAATTAATTTGAATTTGAAACTATTCCCGCCATTTTTTCCAAATGTCAAATACAGAAAACTATAAAGGCGACATCTATTGAATAATTTAATCACTACAAATCAATTTCTCGTCCAGTGTTGTTTCTCATTTTTAGTAGAAGGTTTGTACTTCTTGGGTGTTCTGTAATGAGCAGGGAATATCTAGTGTTTTTAATTAGAGAAAATAATCTACTACATTTCAGAAGAGTGAGTCATATATTTCTGGTAAAAGAGGCTTACGTCATATAATTGTTTGTGTCATTGTGTATTATTGTATAAACCGTATTATTAATATGTTCATTTCTTTTTATTCATTGAATTTGAAGTATTTTTTTTAATTCATTTCATGCTTCCTTCTTAGTTGCTTTAGTCAAAATTCAGAAAGTTACTTTTACAACAGTTAAATTAGTTATAATGATAATATTACAGTTTTAATTTAGATGAGTGTCAAAGTGATGTATCCTTAAGTACTCATTTGATGTTTTACGTATCATTTGTATATAGTATGTATTTTTCATATTTTTATTTTTTTCATTTTATATATAGTAAAATTTATGCGAAATATTTAATTGTTTTATTTTTAACTATTTTCAGAAAAACCTAATATATACTTATTTGATATAAATTTTAAATATAAAGTTTTCCGCCATTTATAAAGTGTCAGATGTACAAAGAGATATCTGTAATCTATTTAAGAAATGGCAACACCGCGTTTAACATGGCAACATGACCGTATCCCGGATTGGTGATTCTTAGGTTTCCTATGTTGAACGCATAGAAAACCTAAGAAGTACCAACCCAATGTTATAAACGAGAAACATAACTGGGCACGTTTTGGGGATGTAGCTGAGTTGCCATTTTCAATACAGTGTTGCCTTTCCTTACAGATTACAGATATCTTTTCGTCCATCTGTCACTTCATATAGGGCTGGAAACCATATATTTAAAATTTATATTAAATGTGTATAGGTTAGATTTTTTCAATGGTATATAAAAACAAAATTAAACATTTCGTATAAGCTTTATTACATATTAATGGTAAAAACAACAATCATAAAAATAAACATACTATATACATATGTAAGTGGTTTATATAAACAATACAATATAATATCAATACAATAAATAATTGTAAAATGAATTATATAAATGTGTCAATACTATACTACAGTAGACTATTTAGAATTACCCAGGTTACACCACGTGGAGGCAGTCTACATTGTAACCCGAACATGAACTATACTAAGCACCTTTTTGAATATAATAAATGAATAAAAAGGAGATCAAATTACTATTTTAGTCTAATGAATGGAAATATATTGTTAATATAATTCATGAGAGTATTTTAATTCTCTCCCAGAATAAAATAAAAAAATATTGCACAATGCTAAAATAAAAATCAATTCAAAAATAAACAAATTAAAAACAATTCAACAACAAATTAAAAAATATTCAACAATAAACAAAATAACACCTATAACTAACATGCATATAAATATATATATAAATAAGAAAATATTTTAAACATAACATTACATTTCACAAGAAACAATAAATACACAAAATAAACTCTCTTTAAAAAATAAGGAAGATCATGAACATTTAAAAAAAAATTAATACTTTCTATGAAATTTGGGACCCTCTTTTTTATTATTATCTCTCATATATTTATAAAGTGTGAGTCTAATACATTTATCTAAAATTTTATTTTTACAATCATGAATTTGACAAAAGAGAAATTGTTCGGAAATTTTAGAAAAATATTCTTTGAAATTAATTTCTAATGAACTTTTATGCGAATTATCATTTAAAAACATATATAAGTGAATATGAATATTAGAAACAAAATCAACAAGTGAATCGCTGGGATAAATTAATTTATTCAAATTTTGATCAAATTCCTTAAAAGATATAAAAATATGTTTTTCAGTTACATTTTCTGAGAAAAGGGTCCCATGGCATGAGTCGCAATTTGGAATTTCAATTTTATTTAACAAATACCCAGCAACATAAGAGGCACCTTGAAGTGAACTAGAATCTTTAATATATTTTTGAACTAAATTCAAATCAGACTCGAAAATGGAAACATCTGGTATAGTCGCCGAATTAACGGAATTGGAAAGAAATTTTGAAAATGCCCCTAAAGATTTGCCACCATCATCTTTTGAATTACTTTTAACAAATGGAGAAACACTTAATTTATTAACAACGACAGTTTTTAATGCTGCGATGAATTGGTGATATGTTGGATTGGTATTGAAAAAACCATGCTGGCGTATTTGACAAAATAAATTTTCTATGGGGTCTTGATTAAGAAACCTGGTATTCAGAGACTCATAGCCTTCATTTTTCAACTCGTGCCATAGTGAAGCAACAGACGTTAAAGTAATTATCCAGCCTTTTAAAAATGAATATTGACATGTGACATCTCTACCTGTGCTTGAATCAAGAATTTTCCAATATCGAATTTTCGATAAAATTTCTTTCCAAAATTCTAAATGTCCAGATGATTCAGTCACAGCGAATTTTAAATTGACATTATTATTTGGCGACGGTTGATTAGAATTTTTATAGAAGTTTATGTCGTGTTTTTCTGGAATAGGCCCTAAATCATCGTCATCTTCAGTTTCCATGACCAAATGTTCCGGAATTTTTTTTTCAGATTTACTTTGAATACCCATGCCATTTAAAGAATCGAAGAGAGAGTTCATCATGTGTACAAATTCTGCTGTATAAGATGCATCATTAGGTAATTGAGTAGAAGAGACTAAAGATAGAATACAGGCAGACATTGAAAAAGAAAGCTGATGAGCAGCGTACGAAACCTTCATTTTAGTATAAGAATTTTTGAAATTGAAATGCTGATCAGTGAGTTTAGGACACATTCGAAAATTACGTTTAAACCTATACTTTGAAGATTAGAGATAATTTCAGTAATAATTAACTTTAAATTTAATGTGGGAACTGTACCTTTAGAGAAATAATATGCAACAACCTCTTTCCAATTAGATGACAACCCACGAATCATAAAAACTAAAGCATGATCTGCCTTTTTAGAAGTTTTGCCAAGATGACCATAATCCTTGAAACCACAAAATTCTTGTTTTTTTACTTGGAAATGTATGCCAGAACTTAAAGATACTTCATCAAATAATAAACAACAATTTTTATCATTTAATTCACTGGAGACAGATTTTAAGTGTTCAAAATATAATTTGTTTATACCAGACTCAAATTCAATTTTACTTAGAAGACTTTTCAGAGTAGAAATGGAAGATAGAGAAAAATGAGTTTGCAAATAACGATATAGTTTACCACTTCGTTTATACATAGAGAGAGCGAAAGTTTTATCGTCAAGAGACCAAATTTTACAATTAGATTTTCGAGAGGAATTTCTCAATTGGGATGCTATAAAATTTCTTGTAACCAGATTCAAATTGGAACAAACTTCTTCTAATTTTCCATTTTTAAAGATATTACGGAGATTGGAAATGTCAGACTTTTGTTTTCGACAACGAGCTTTTAACTTTGAAATTTTAGAAAGAGCATTTCGATGCATCTTATACAGCAAAGAATTTTTCTCAGTATTATTTTTACTATTTGTAGTTTTATCACAGACAGAAGATAAAGATTTACAATATGAATGATCACTAAGAATATTGGAATTTTGCTTACTAATAAAATCTTTTATAATATCAATATTTGTACTTTTATCACAGAGAGAATTTTCAGTCACATGGGAGATACTAGAATTGAAATGAAAAATAGGAACTGTAGAATCATTAGAAAGAGTATCAGAACTTTTTAACAGAACATTGGAATGGATAATACTTTTATTAAGATTATTTGAATTATTAGAATGTGAATGGGAAAAACTAGAACTAGGAATTTCAGATACTTGAACATTTACAGTACTTATAGAAGTAGAAAGAACTGTAGAAATTTCTTGAAGAAGTGGAACAGGTACAGTTCCCTTTTTTAGGAGAGGCCTTCGCTTATTATAAATAAAATCTGAAGATAAAAAATGATCCTCACATATATAAAACGTTTTTACAGAACTTTTAATATCACAAATAGAACGCCAAGATAGATTAATATCTGAATTTAATGGTGGTTTAAAAAAAGACTTATTCTTAAAATTGAAATTTTTAACAATAAGATATTTGTTAGAACAATTGGGATAACTACAATATTTAGTACTATAACCAGAAACTAGAGATTGCTGAGAAAAATCCATTACAAAATATATATATATAAAAAATAAATAAAAATATCACAGCTTACAGTCTTACGTGTAAAGTTGGAGAAGATCGAACCTGAAAATTTGTGTTCCAAATAAATAACAAAAAACAAATAAAAAAATATTATACCTGAAAGTACTTTTTACTATGGGGATTCTTAAAGACACATCTCTTCGAGAGGCCATCTAACCTAAAACTGTAACATAATTATTACAACTGCTGTATAAAAACTATATGAATTTTGGCAAAAACAATAACTAACCAAGTATAAAATGAATTAAAACAAGAAATACTTTACATTAAATTCAATGATTGAACAATTTAAATAAAAATTAATAAAATTCTAACATTACGCTATGTAAAATAATATACAATAACAAATACAAACAATTAAATTATGTATAGTAGTTATATAAAAAGATTCTTACCAGAAATATACTTTTTCAAAGTATTCACATTCCCCGGCCATGCTCTCTCTTCTCCAACCTAAAAACTACTGAACTTTCGCGCCCATGACTTCGCCATTCTGAAATCTAGTAAATTATTTTCTCTAACTAAAATCACTAAATATTCCCTAAACATCTCGGAAATTTTTGGGGAATTTGTAATACCAATTTATAAAATTAAATATTAAAAATCCCTACAACCTCAAACAAAAAGGTCGTGCCTTTCCGGCGATTCCGAACGTCTATCATCGGCTGTTGCCCCTCCGTCCCTATTCGCTTGCCCCCCCCTGGTTGAACGTACCAATACCAACTTAAAATTATATGTTGTGTAGTTCAAAACCATGGATATGCAATAGCATATGTTTTGTTAACAAAGGAAATAATTTTCTATTACACATATTTTACTCGTGTGTGAAAATCGAAATAATAAAAATAAATAATAATTTTCTTCAAATTATTATTTTTTAGAATATTATGATACCTTCTGTAGTTTGTTACTAGAATTTATAAAATAATATTTATTTTTATTATTTAAGTCCCACGTTGGGCGCCACAATTTCATATTTTACATGTGCATTGGTTTTGTTGCGCATTCGCCAGTTTTAACAACAGTTGTAAAAATGGTAGATGCGACACAAAAATCTTAATTAAGATATTCAATTGAATTAGGATAAGATATTTGGAAACATAAAATTAATTGCCTTATGGATGTAGTTGTAATTATACAATTTGTTTGCGCATTCACGATGTTTAAACATTTATTAAACATCAAAATCATATTTTTTATACTATTTTAAAGGTTACTTTACTGATTAATTAAAAAAATTTAAATAGTACTTATTAAAAATGGATCAAACAATGAATAAAGTAAATTAATTTAATTTAATTAACTTATTCTTAGAATTTGTTCATTAATAAATAATTACATAAATGTAATAATATTTTTCTATTAAAAAATATTCTACTAGTATGTGAAAATCGAAATAAAAAAATAAGTAATAATTTTCTTCAAAATATTATATTCTGGAATATTATTAAACATTCTGTAACTTGTCACCTGGATTTAAAAATTAATAATTATTTTTACAAGTCTATTTCTATTAAAAAATAATTTTCGGTATATTTGTCACCTGAATTTAGAAAATGAATCAATACCTGAACGTTGCACCGAACTTCTGAGAAGTAGAGTAAGACGTACTCACTATTATATATAAGGATATCTAATCTTTTGACATTTTATAATGTTACATTAATTTGAATTTTACTGCATATTTTAATTTTTGTTACGCCCTCCTCCAGTGTTTTTATTCGGATAACAAAATTTCATTTCGACATATTTATTAAATAAAAAGTTACAAACACTTTTTGAAGTGTTAATAATCAATTAATATCTCATAAACTTCAGTACAAAAATCAATTTTGAAAATGACTCAGATAATGCCGATATTGCATGTAATAATTTGCAATCAACACATAAGACCGAGCCGACTCTAAAGGACATCTGTTGCTCGCCACACACCCTCGAAAAATTGTAGAACGAAGACGCGACACTCAGTTCGCGCTGGCACGACGAAGGCCTCACAAAAGAATCGAAATCACCTTCAAATTTATTCCGCAAACCTCCCGAGTCTCCCATATCATATCGCCTTAATCGCGTTTGAAGTGGAATAAGAAGGGGCCTCCCCAGGCGGCGGCGGAGCTCGACATCTTGCGGCGGCCTGGGCCATCCGCGGAAAGCAATTGTCAAATGTAATATCACGTCTTTACTGCCGCCAAATATTTGGGTCATCCGCCACAACGACACGGACCATTCTACCTGTACGGCACAATAAAAACTAAACTGAAGCTGTTATTGTGTGAAGAATTTGATACCACTTATTGCACACTCCCCCTGAAAGCTTTCGTTGTCTGTGATCTAAGCCGATATTTGTTTAAGAATAACAATCTTATGCATCCACGTTTGATTTGTTTTGAAGTTTCCGGAGATTTACGTCACGAATTAAATCCCGGCCTGTTTTAGGTGGCCCGTCTAGTTCCGTACCAAAAATTTATGACAATGTGGGAAAACTAGCGTAGCAAGTTCAAAATGAATTCGTCGCGATAATTCATTTGCTTGGGGGCTGTTCAAAGTTGACTGAATTTGTGTATCTAAATGTAATTAAATTACGCACTCTTTATGCCGGATGATTTATTGCTTAAGTTTCTTAGTACTTTGCGCAATAAAGACGGGTAATTTATATGTGTTGTCCAATGCCGTTATACCATTGTAATACGTTTCTAATCTAATCTAATTACATCTCTGCCAACTTAAAATTATATAATATTTTATTAGCAACTTACTGAACATTATGTTTCAAATTGTTTTAGACATATTTGTTAGAAAACATTAAATACAAATATAAAACTTTTAATATTTATTTTTTAAAATAAATATAAATGAGTTGTAGTAAAAGAATGAAATTTAATTTTAAGTTGTTATAAAAAGTTGTATAAATCAACTCTTAATAGAAATTATTTTGTTATTTAAACATGGAATTATTATACAGAATGTTTGATAATTATTGTGACAAAGTAATAAAATTCATTAAAATAAGCCATTTTGTTCCATAAACCACTATCTGGAATTGGGTATGTAGTTAATAGTGCTTTTTTATCACGGTGTATAATAAATTAAATCTAAAATATATTTTTGGAAATGATTGTGTTAATTCTACTCTGTAATCAAAAATGATTAACAATACATCAGTCTATTGATTAAAGAATGATTATTACAGATGACTCAGGAGAAGTCATAATAAAACAAATATAAGAAACAATTAAGTCAAAATTAATATCACTTTTGATATATAATATTTTATTATGCGGTAAAACAATAAGTAACTAAATCTCTGTATAATATGATGAAGTATTTATGATTTTTTAGAGTTATTAGAGTAATTCTATTGAATGATCAAAGATGAATGAATATACCGTGAGAGAAAAAAGTACATAATAAAACCATACAAATTTAATTGTTTTAAAAAATAAATAGGTTGCATAATGACAATACCTATCCCCAATAATATTTTTTTATCACCTTCTATAATTATAATTAAATTAAATCTAAAATAAAAATAAATATAATTTATATAATATTTTATTTTTATTTTTGAAAATGATTGTGTTAATTCTACTGTGTGATCAAAAATGATTGACAGTCAGCAGTCCATTGATTAAAGAGTCATTATTACTAACGATTATTATAAAAGGAGTACGTCGTAATAAACAAATATAAAAAATTAATCAAAAGTTAATATCACTTTTGGTATACAATATTTATTTATTTAATTCTATTAAACTAATTCATCGAGTAAGCGGGATAACATCTGCAAAATTCGTCAAAATAAATTCGACGGCGTCGAAGAAGAAGAGGGGTGATGCCCGAGAACAAAAACCGCCCGTAGATTTCTTTTGTTGAATGAGCGAAATCAGCATGCCATGCATATTTTACAAGTATAATTCAGTTTATAGCCTACGTTCGTATTCATTCTCACAATACTTTTAAATATTTGAGGCCCTGCCTGGGCAACCGTGCTCACTTATTAATTTACTATCACATAGTAAGATTTAGGTGGCTGTGAGTGGGCTTTAAATCTACAGAGTACGTGAGTGAAATTTTAAATGGTTTTCTGCAACGCGAATGTAATTTTACAAGATTAAATAAGTTTGCTATTTGCTCATTTATTAAATGGACTTTTATAGAAGTTCCGAAACGAGAAATTAAGTAATGTTTTTACGTCAGAGGACACATTAATTAAAATGGATCATTTTGAATAATTATTGAATTTGAATGTGTAATGCGATTAAATATTAATAGTAACTTATAAGCTAACTTATAAAACTAATTAAAGTACACTTAGGGGCTCAAAAATCACCCTGGTTTCAAGCAAAATTCATTTTTAAAATGATAAAAATTATAAATTTAAATAGTAAAAATAACTAGTTAAAGTAGTATTTTATTTTTATTTTTGAAAATGATTGTGTTAATTCTACTGTGTGATCAAAAATGATTGACAGTCAGCGGTCCATTGATTAAAGAGTCATTGTTACTAACGATTATTATAAAAGGAATACGTCGTAATAAACAAATATAAAAAATTATTCAAAGGTTAATATCACTTTTGGTATACAATATTTTATTATGGGGTAACATATTAAAAAATTCAACCAGATAGAAAATACATGCATATTTATTTATTTAATTCTATTTTTATATTGTCAATATCCAGAAAAGAAGATATTTTATATAATATATATTATTGATATTTAGAGTAAGTTAAAAAATGTATATTGTTATTACATGTAGTTTAAATGTTTTTCCATCAATGATTTTTCAACTTTAGAAACTAAATTAACTATAAAATGTGTTGTGAGTTGTAGTAAATTAATAAAATATAATTTTAAGTTGTTATAATGTATACAATATTGATTTTAGCGTGGACTTAACATGCTTTTTAACAATTATATCTATTAAACAGATAATCATTATATTTCTTCTTAGCTAACGAAACTGAAAAGAATATAATTTTAAGTTGATAAGATATTCATATTTAAGTAAGTTAAAAAATATATTGTTATTATATGTAGTTTAAATGTTTTTCCACCAATTATTTTTCAATTTCAGGAACTAAATTAAGTATAAAATATCTTGTGACTTGTATTAAATAAATAAAATTTAATTTTAAATTGTTATAATGTATACAATTATTATATGCGGTATAAATGTTTTTCCACCAATTATTTTTCAATTTTCGAAACTAAATTATATATAAAATCTCTTGTGAATTGTATTAAATGAATAAAATATTATTTTAAGTTATTATAATGAATACAACTCTCTTGAAGAAGCTAACGCAGTATAAGATGGAGGAAGATGAGAACGTGCGTGAACATCTAGACAATTTTTTTGGCGCTGTTGACAAGCTGGACATCATGAATGTCGACATCAACCCAGACTTATTGGCCATCTTACTGTTACACAGTCTACCAACTAGGTACGAGAATTTCAGATGTGCTATTGAGTCGCGAGACGAATTACCGAGTCCCGAAGTTCTACGGGTGAAAATTATGGAAGAAAGCGAAGCTAGGAAGGGTGAGACAAGCAAAGTTGCAGGCGCTCTGTGGGCAAAAGGCCCCAGAAAACATCAAATTAATAAGAAGCAGAACGAGAAACCGAAGCGCGCTGACCCATCTAAAGCGTTTAAGTTCAAGTGTCATAGATGCAGGCAAGTAGGTCACATGGCCCAGAATTGTCCTGGTAGGACAAGCACGGAAACCACAAATGCATGTTTTCAAGTTAACGCACGCATAAACGAACAATGGTGTCTTGATAGTGGAGCAACTTCTCACTTATGTAAGGACATCGAACGATTCGTGAAGATAGACAAAGAACATACTAGGAAGCTAAGTTTAGCGAACGGGGACAAAACCGACATAACGGCCATTGGAAAGGTTAAGTTGGAAGCTGTGAACGGGAGAAGCGTGACAAATCTAATATTACAGAATGTATTGCACGCACCAGCACTTGCGGCGAACCTGATGTCCCGAAGGTTATCTGTATATTGTAACTGAAAGTACAAAGAACGAGTCGGCGTGCATAGCGAAACCGAAGAGAAATTTTCGCAAATATCATCGCCTGAATTTACGCAGTCTGAAGGAAGCTATAATAAGCAAGCGAGTACAGGCAGCGGAAGTAAAATATGTTTACGAGCGATGATAGCTGACATCTTGACCAAGGGTCTGCATGGATCGAAGCACATGACTTCATCACGAAGACGGGACTGAAGCGAGCTGTTAGCCGTCGTTCCTGATGCAGCCCATCTGGCACACGACAGACGCGATGTGAATGTTTTTCTGCATTAATGATGGAATTGTCGAAAAATGCTGTTTCATTTGTAGTTAAAATATCCATGGTATTTATTCTGATGCTGACGCTGCTGCTGCTGCTTCTTAACTTTGAATCCCAGCGATATTAAAAAAGCGATATTGTTAGTGGTTAACCCTTCAGATGACTGTGTTTGAATAATTCTAGATTGAGATCTATTATATTTTATAACCATTTTCTTTGTTTTCTATTACTTTTCAATCGATCGACAGCTCTCAGATGAGTTCTTAGTGTTATCGTTTCTCCCCTAAAATTGAGCAGTTTGCCATCTTGATCGACCAATTTAAATGTTATGTTGTTGATTATTTTCGTATTTAAAGGAAGATATATGACATTTTGTGGGGATTCTATAATTTTAAAACCAGCACCTACGCTTGGGAAAAATTCATGTAAAATATGACTCATGACACCATTATCATAGGAACCAATTATAATATTACACAGTACTTTGATTGCATTCACTTTCATTATATTAACTGGTTTTTTCGATTCGTTTAGTTTGTTTACATCCGAGATTTTATTCTCAAACCCCAATAAATCTCCGATGAAATCTGGTTTGGAAAAGTCCACAACATGTGTACATTTTATTTCACATTTCAATGTATTTAAATTGGGATGTATTGTGTTTATATGTTTTTTATGTATTTTATTTAACAGATCAATTTGATTTAAAAGATTTGAATTAATGTCTTTAATATCATAGGTGCGTTTTCGTATTCTCTAAGATCCAAGGGTGGATAAAAGTCTGCTGATAAAACAGATTCGGTGCCTGTAAAACTGAACGTTCTCATTCTACCTCTCTCTCTCTTAAAATACAAATTATGTACTAAACAAAAACTGTATTTTTAAGAAAGAATACTTATACAAAAATTCCAAACATAAATGACCGCAATTGTAGTAGTCATTGGATTTCTGAAAATTATTATAATTACAATCAATTGTTGTTGTTGTTGTAAAATCGGATGAATTAAAATAATCAATAATATCTTTGGGTGGTTTAAGATTACCAAAACTATCGAAATATAAGATGTACTCTTTATTTCTTTTTATATAAGAAACCCAGTGGGTGTCTGGTCCTTGTTCACAATCGAGATTAACAATACCGCATTCTTTGGGTTTACGAATTTTTTTTGGTAAATTGTCTCGCATAAAGACACCTCGAAAATTTTTAATTTTTAATAATTTAACATATCGATTCAAATCTAGATTTGTTAGAGCACGTTTTGGTAATCTTTCTAGGGAAAATTTTTTTCTGTTGCAGTTCCGGCATAATACGAATAGGGATTTACGAAAAGTCCCAAGCCTTTTTTATGTGGTTTTAAGACTAAACCCTTTCCCATAGCGATCGCTTCCATTTTTTCATTATGGCGTTGTTTTTCTTTTAGCTGGTCTTGAGCTGATTTGGCTTTATTCACGGCCGAGGCAATCGAACTCGCTCCCCCCGCTGACGCTCTCAATGCACTCAGACCGGCAAAAAGAGGAATTAACGGAAGAAAACCTCCCGGTTTTGGTATAGGAATTATTCTAGACAGTTTACTTTTTTTCCTTTCTTTATTTTACTGTCTCGAATCTCTCTAAGAGCAATTTTGATTGCAGAAGAAACATCGTCACCCATCTATCAATATTTGAAAAAACTACTCGCACCCATCAAAGATATTAAGTACTTTGAATTTCATGATAACGAAAATATTATGAGTCCTTCTGAAGCGAGAAAAAATTCAATTTTCATATTTGACGATGTGGCATGTGGAAAACAGAGTGTAATGAGAAATTTTTTCGCAATGGGTCGACATAACTTGATCGATTCGTTTTATTTAACGCAAACCTACGCTCACATTCCCAAACATCTTGTACGTGACAATGCGAACATGTTGGTGTTATTCAAACAAGACAATATGAATTTAAAACATATTTATAATGATCACGTCAATAAGACATGTCATTCGAAATATTCTACGATATGTGTTCGGAGTGTTGGACAACAACAAAACATGGATTTTTGGTAATCTGTAAGGATTTTGATTTGAACTGCGGTCGCTATAAGAAGGGATTTGATAATTTTATTGCATTATAGTATTTTTTTATTATAAATAATATACCCACACTTAAACAAAACAACTATTACGATAAAATTGATGCAGGTGCGCTAGAAAATTCGACATAAATTGAATGCTTTAAAATCGGGACGAATTAATATTGAACGAGCCTTACAACCATTACGTCAAATTATTACAAAATCTGTTGAACCATCATCATCATCATTATCACCATCGTCATCTTCAACCGTCAAACAGGAATATATAAAACAAGAAGATAATAATAATGTTACACCTAAGAAAGAAATGAGAAAAAAAGAAAAAGAAAATAAGAAAACAAAAGATGTCGGAACAAGTCCAATACAACAACAACAACAACAACAGAAACAAACGTTTTCTCCAAGGGAAGTACAATTTATAGATGATAGTGTGACATTTACACATACACCTGATAATGATGATTATTATGATGATTATAATAATACTATCAACAATGAGGGAAGTTACATTTACGATGATGATGATGAAATTCTAAATCTAAATAATAGATCAATTATTGAATCGATACCTGAAGAATCTTTTATGGAATACTTGGAACAATGTCATGAATTACCACAAATTTTTATATCTCGATTTATTAGGGACACCAATCATGAATTTGATCACTACTATCTAAGTCACAATCCTCTAACTGATAAATTTAAATTTGGCGATTCAGAAATGGATTTTTAAGGTCCCAATATAAGGATTAAGAATAAAATTTATGAAGGGACTCCCGGTCTATATGACTTGATATTTTTAAATAAACCGAAAAACTCTGCTACACCCCAGGATATAAAGAATTTTCAAGAAATACTTTTAGAAACAAATGCTCATAAAAGGAATTTTAAAAAAGACGAGCAAGTGGCTGGAAACAGAGGTGACAAATACAAATTTGTAATCAAACCAATGTTAAACGCGTTGGCAGAGGAGCAGATTGATGCAGACAAACAGCATAAAAAGATGAAATTAAGAACGCATCATTATCATCATCATCATAAAGGAGCAGGATTGGGAGAAGAAAGTAAAAGAAGAATAATAAAAAGAATAAGAAAAGGAAAAGGAATTGGTACTTTAATGCGGTTTAATGAAAAACCCATAGAATATGTACACTGGGATGATCCAAATGAATTGGTGGAAAGATTAAAATTGTTAGTCGCTTCCCAAATGGCTGGAAATAATCATCATACCAACGAAATAAACATCATAATTGAAGAACTAAAAGAAGCCAATATAATTGAATAAAAATCATTAATATTAAGTCATTTACAAAATGTCAGTTGATAAGTTTGGACGGCGTCAACTGCAGCTGCAGCTGCAGCAACAGCAGACATCGATAATGTTAAGTGAAGATTTTCTTAATCGATTGTTGATAATAAACTAACAACAACAACATCAATACTCGATAAATCCGATGTTGAATCATTAATGAACTCTAAATTGACAAACATTATTCCAAGTCTTGAGAAAATGGCTAACCCTTATAAACAAAATGATTATCATGTTCAGTTAAGTAGCGGTTTGACAGAGTTCAAAGTTCCATTGGATTTAACTATAAAATCAATTGCATTTATATTTCCATCTACACTAACCCTCTACATTGATGGGAAAAAGTTAAACAACCCCCTAATAAATATTATCGGTAAAAAAAATAAAAAAGGACAATCTATCATTATAACGCATTCGAAACCAGGTAGCGTAGGTCAAAGATCACTGGTAACTTTGCTTATTAACTTACCCTTAAATAATTAAAAAAAAATGAAAAAGCAAAAGAAAATTTTCAACGACACCGCAGCCACAGCCGCAGTTATCATTTACAAACGTGAGATTATTAATGAACTACACAAACCGGCACGGAAAACTTTTAAAAGACGACATATAATAGTGAAAGGTTTAAATGATTTGTATCAGCCGATTTGGTGGAAATGATACCGTATGCACGGCAAAACAATGGATTTCGCTATATTTCGGTTGTTATCAATGTATTCACTAAATTTGTATGGGCCGTTCCGGTTAAGAATAAAACCGCCAAAAACGTAACAAAGGTAATGCAAAATATTCTAATTTCACCAAATAATGTTCCCATCAATCTACAAACCGACATGGGTAAGGAATTTTATAATAAAGACTTTAAAATGTTAATGAGAAAATTGAAAATTAATCACTATTCAACGTACAGTTCGAAAAAAGCATCGGTAGTCGAACGTGTTAATCATACATTAAAATCGTTAATGTGGAAAGAATTTAACTATCAAGGCAACTACAAATCGTTGAAAATTCTACCTGAAATCGTGTTAAAATACAATTCAACTAAACACACCACAATAGGAATGAAACCAATAGATGTCACAGCTAAAAATGAACAGTCACTATTGAAAACTGCATTTAATCACATAAAAATCTATCGCAGAAGTAAATTTAAGGTGGGCGATAAAGTGCGTGTTAGTAAATATCGAGAGGCATTCAACAAGGGCTACACACCGCTATCTTGTGGAAAAAGTCCTTAAACAAAAGGGCAATAAGGCCTACGTGAAATGGTTTGGTTTACCAACCAACCAAAACAGTTGGGTTAATAAAAACGATTTGTTGTAAACAAAGAGAGAGAGAGAGGTGGAAGAAGGAAGTGGGGGGTTATGAAAAAATTAATTAATAATTTTATTTAGATTTATTTCATAGTCTAGTAGCGTCGCTCGTAGAAATAATAATAGTAATAATGATGATGGATAGTGCTGCTGATGCTGATAATGCTGCTGCTGCTGCTGCTTTTCAAACGTGTGGTGATGAAATTAATAATAATAATTATAGTGATATTAAAAGTGATGGTATGAGTCAAGGAGGAGGAGGAGGAGGAGGAGGAGGGGGAGAAGGAAAAAGTAGAAAAAGAAGAGGAGATTATGAAAACCTGCAAGATGATGATGATGATGATGATGATGATCCATTGCAAAATCTTCTTATAAAATCAACTTATATCACTCAGACAACTCAAATTACATGTGGATTGAATAAATTCAATAATTTTCGAATTGTTATAGAACTGCAGGATAAATTTAACAGAGATATAAAAATTTCATTTACTACAGTAGAATGGGATGATCTCATGGAAATATTGTCGGAGGCTTCAGACTTTATACAACTGAACAACAACAACAACAACATTATGAGAGAATGTTACGTTAACGAAAGCATTTATGTCTGTGTCTCATTAACCAATGATCAACATCATTATCATCATCATAAAAAATAATTAAAATATGTGAAAAATACAACATACTTTTCGATTTATGTGTGTCAGATGTGAAAAAAATTCTATGTTTGATATTTTTCAAGGATCAAGTGCTATTGGATATGGAATATTGTAAATAATTTAAATAAAGATATATATAAAAAAAACAACAGTGTTTTTATTAACAATTTTATTAATACATACATATATTATTACATTCCACATAATCATCAAAAGTTATAGAATTTTTTATAATATTACTTTAACTCTTTTAGCTCTTTTAACGCATTTAACAGATTTGTTATTACTATTATTATTATTATGGCAGCTGCTACTGCTGCTTGTGCTGCTACCTTCAATAAATTTAAATGAATACATTTTAGATCGCAAACCAACGAAATGAGTCATGATGTTCCCATTTAATTCATCCTTCATTAAACCCACCACTTTTTTATTAGTCAAAGGAATATTGTAAACATTGTTTGCATGATAGTCACTGGTATCAAATAAATTTAAATTTAACTTGATAAAATCCGTATAGACATCTTCACATTCAATTCGATATATAAGACTGTCTGTATCGACATATAATAATTTTAAATTATTATTAAAATGAGGAATCATTTCCTTATAGTGAAATTCGTAAAGATATACTTTTGATAAGTCTAAAATGGACATGCCTATGTAAAAGGGCTTATTACATACCACCTCTAATTTGTGGTGCGACTATGGAAACGGGGGCTACTAATAAAAATTTTGGCACCATAACGACGCTCCCAACATGTAACCAATTTAATATTTCGATATTTTCGTACGTTTTCCATTGTTTTTCCAAACACTGCATTATTCATAAGTTTAAAAATATCTTTTTCAAAATCGTATTTAATTCGATGTACGGTTTTAGCCAACAAGATTGATTAAATTTTAAAATTTTATGAATTTTTTTCAGCACCAGACCAAAACGCGTCACTTGCTTTAAATTTCGATAATGAATGACGTAATTCTTCTTAGGATGTAAAGTGACAAGTAGTTTAGGTAATTTTGAATTTGGTGGTATAAGAGATTGCGGACAAAATGGTAGATCGGAATGTGTGTCGTGCAAGTGTTGAGGATAATCCAAATCAACTTCTAAATTTTATCCAATATCCAAATCGTCGGCAACTTGTAAAACATCGAAATCATTATTGACATCAATCCATCCGAAATTTTCATAGGGTAAAGGTTGACACATTGCCCAACCATATAAGTTATTCACGTCGAAGTACATCAAAAATTTACTTGGACCCTCTGAATCATAATCTTCATTCATATATTTATCATTAGCAGTTGCATACCTATGAGAACATTGACTGATTCCACCTCTCAACCCCCTCTCCACAAACAACACAGTATCGACATTTTGATGCATTATTATTTTTTTTCATTTTTCAATTTGTGATTTACTCATTATAGTAACTGCATGATTAATTGTATTAACTATTTCATCGCAAACATTACTAATTTCACAGATAATATTATTATTATTATTACAATTATTGGATATCATATTTTTACAATTAAAAATAAATTAATTTTCTATTATTTCAATATCAACCGTATTGTGAGGCAAGTCTGCTTTATATATAAGCGAATATTTGTCAGATTTAAATTTGGAGATTTCAGCCTCTACTATGGGTACTAGCCTTTTGGGCAGATAAACTATTTCATCATCCAATTCAACTTGTACTGTTTTTCCATATTTACTGCCCACTATATGCATGTCCCTTATAATATATTTTTTTTGTTTTTTCAAACTTCTTATTGGTGAATGTTTCTTCAATTGAACCTTCGAATTAATTGCGTTTATATTCATTGTTCTAAAAATATTTATTGTAACTAAAGAGACATATAAATCACACCAAAAAAAAAATACTTACATTTTTATGTGGATAACACAGACAGATACAAACTCAAATACAGACAATTGCAAAATTGTTGTCGATGGATATTTGTTTCTCTTCGAACTGATTCATTTCTAAAAAATGTGGTCAATTTATATTTGCATGCTCCCTGAGATGATACCTACCATTTTTTTTTAATAAAACCAGATTTTAAAGCAGTACACTGCAATTGCAACTGCTGTATGATTTATTGATCAAGTTATTGTTCCACTTTCCACTGGTTTTTATTTTTTTCTTTTTTGCGGACCATATTTCTGTATAAATAGTGAGCTCAGACTTACAGAATTACTATCATAAGAAATATTCACACAGTAAGTGTATGTACAGTCATCAGCAGAATGGCATTACCACTTTCCAAACAAAATCCCTTGCGACCCGCTATCGCTAAGCCCCGCCCAGAACCCCAAAAAAAATAACCATAAAACCCAGGTAGACGTAACAAAGGGTCAATGGTACCAAAATATTTACTTCTGTCGATTATATAATAAGTATTTCATATTTTTAGAAATATTTCTTTAATCTTGAAAAAACTTAGTTTTTGCAAATTATTATCTCAGGTAGACATAAATTAAATAAAATAGCCCTATTTATAAAAACTAATAAAAATGTATAAAATTATTTCGCTTTTTTGAGAATTCAAATACTATTGTTTTTTAGTATTTATTATAAATATTTTAAAATATAGTCATACTTTTTAGTTGTAAGCAATTGGGATAATAAATTATTATGCGGTCATTGGTCATGATTTCACTCTATTCAGTGAATTGAATAAAACGACTCCTTCTAATTATATAGCGGCTACTTTTTTACGCTTTACGTTATATTAGCAACCACTACTGCCATTCGTAATTGAGTATCTGAATAGTAGGAACATAACTCAGACTGACCGATCCTTTACCCAGCCGATGATATGGAGGTAATTAATTTTGTTGACGACAATTGCCCCATTCATCGAGCTCGTATTGTGAGAGAGTGGTTTGCGGCCCACAGAGAGATAAACAGAATACCATGGCCTTCTAGGTCACCGGATCTTAACCCAATCGAAAACCTTTGGGGGCTCATGATGCAGATGTGGGAGAACCACAACGAACGAACGCCTGGAGACCTGTATCAGCATTGCCTCCACATATGGGAAGGTTTGCGAAGACGGAACTATTGTCACAATATTGTTAATTCAATGAGGGATCGTTTTGAAGCCGTAATAGCTGCTGATGGCGGCTACACTCGTTTTTAATTTTATTTATATTATTAATATATTTATTTAATAAAACTATATAATAAATAACTATATATTTTGCTTTATATTTAGTTATTTTATTTCATCTATTAATATCAAAAATAAATGCACAAAATATATTGTAAATCATACGATGTAAATTTATAAATAATAAATTTATAATAATATAATTATACATCTACTCCAAAAACTTTAAATTTACAGAAGTATTCTACAATTATTGCGTTAAGATGGTCACACAAAATGTTACTTACCTACTAAAATACAAATAAATGTAAATTTTGGGATAATTTATGCGAGCCCGCTTGTTCAGGTCGCAAACGAAACTCGACCTTAGGGTGGTAATGCCATTCTGCTGATGACTGTACATACCTATGTGCTAACCACATCAACAACAGCAACTGCAACAGCAACTGCAACCGCAAACGCAACAGCAACAGGAACCGCAACAGCAACAGCAACTGCAACCATAACAGCAACAGGAACCGCAACAGCAGATATGGATGGGTTCAACGTGAACAAAGAGTTTCTTTCCAAAGAATTAGCCATATTAGACACGGATTCTGAACGTACGTATTTACATTACTTTAAAGTGGGTTCGTTCAGATCCTTGCCTGATAAAGATCGACGAACGGCGGTATGGTTAAGGAATCACCTGCATGGATTAGATTTCAAAGATTACAAAGATGATTTGGAATCTAAGGAAATTATTCGTATATTGGAGGACCTTTGCCGTACCGCCGAGTCTGTGAATGGGAAAGTAGCATACAAAGGTGGCGTCTGTGAAAAGACATATTTAAATAAAATAAATTATGGGTCCAAAATTAGATATATTAATTGAAACGTATAATCACAGTGCCACCGCCGCTGCAGACCAAAATTGTTCACGGCACAACCAATTGATTAGAACTAAATCACCTCCCCACTGCTCACAAATTATGATGATGGGGAGTCATCGGAGTAACAGCATCAACAGAAATTACACTTTACTGAATGTTGCTGGTCCACTCCAGACGCCACCGACGGTCCCGACACGTGCAATTGTTTTCACATAAGGATATGTATTCAAAAAGCCAATGATCTGATCGATCAATATAAATAACTATAATGAAGTAGTAGAACAAGAAATGAAAGTATGATTTTAATATCGAGGTCAACTTGTTCTATATATATCGTGTCTCGATTATTGCTCTTAATAAACAGGTATACGTGTATGAAGGTACTCCGGTACGTATTAATTGCATTCGCAGTCAAATATGCACAGCGAAACAACAGCAGCAGCAGCAGCAGCGACGGCGGTGGTGGTGGTGGTGTTAGTGCATGATATAGGTGCGCGCGAAAATTATCATGAATATTAGAACTAGAAACCAAACAAATAAGACTGTTAAAAAATTAGAAAGGTTTTTAAAAAAACGTAACAGATGTAAAGGAAGAGTAACAGCAGCAACAAGAGCAGCAGATTTTGATAGAAACAACACGTGGATGGATGAGTTGGAGGAACTAAAAGAAAAAATAAGTAAAGAAAAATTTGATTATCTTTTAAATTTAGCACTGTTCTTGAGGTTTTGGCCAATTATTAGATACTTGTCAGAAATATAAAAGTAATAATAATAATAATTATAATTATGTACCTTACATTAGTAATGTTGGATTAGTTAATTTTAAAGAATTAATAGACATAAGTGATAGGATTTGGGATAAATATGCAGATTTTTTATGTCAAAGGAAACATTGAAAATGGTAGTTACCTTTTTGATTTTAATTTCCACTTAATCACTTGTATCCGAATGGTCGAGAACTGTTGTCATCCATGAAGTCTCTTTGTTGAATTCATTCTGAATGTCTTTGTCTCCTCTTTGGTTATTACGCGATGATCTTTTGTCCGCACAAAGTTCATCGACGTCAAACGAATGGGATCTATTTTTTTCAGAATCACTTGTTTAATTTTCTCAAAATTAATCAACTGAGAAGTGCCGTATGTTAAGGCGATCCCTTTCACCTTAAAAACATGTTCGATACATTGCTTCGCGTTGACCACACCGAGTATGCGAAATTTTTCGGTCCGCCCGAAACAAATTCCGTGATGTAGGAACCGATACCATATACCTCCAACTCATCGGTCATATCCCCAATGAATTTTCCAGTCGGGGGATCTGGAAAAAGGTTGTTTGACACATAGATAACGGAATCGGTATCGTAGTATAAAACACGTGTATCCAACATCTCTAGATATTCGTACAACTTCAAACGGGCCTGTGCTGTAACAAAAGCTGCAATTACCACATTCACAGTGGGCAGAGATTCCACAGCCTCGTCGGCGTACTCCCAGTTGATTACAACAGTTTGTTCATTAACAGGAGTTATACTGTTGACATTCTTCGACGGATGCGCAAGGAGATCAAAGCATTCCTGAGGATCGTTGACGATGGTTGTTTGGGGTTGGTTTTAGTGTTGTCCAAACTTTCCCCAGAACGAATTCACCATTAGTTTGGCGAGGGATTGAAGACCAGGGTTATTTTCGATGAGTTCCGGTGTTAGCTTCGGAGGCTTCCTGTTTAATTTTGATGAATTTATTCATCAATAAACGCAAATAGATAAATAAATAAAAAATAAATAAAATCAACAACAAACCATTTGTATTCTGAAGAATTAGTCAGTCTACAATTTTTATTTAATTCTTAAAATCATTGATAATATGGCACCCAGGACAAACTTGATTGAGGTGAGTTTTTAGCTTATTATATTATTACAGTTTACTTAAACATATATTTTCTTATATAGGAAAATTAGGACGACGATTGCGGCGGCCCTTCTTTTTTTGACACCGATTTTTACACAAAGACGGAGAATCTGCCGATCATCCGGTATCCACCTCATGGTCTCACTCGTGGGGAAAGAAAGGCATTTAGACGTCGCGAGGGTGAACGTCATCAAAGATTACGGAGGGAGGCGGAAGCAGATGCGGCAGCGGAGGACGCGGAGGTTGTGGCAGCATAGGCGGTGGCTAAGGCCGCTGTAGCCAAAGCCGAGGCGGCAGAGCGCCGCGCCGTTGAGGCTGCGGCGACACTTGCGGGTCTCCAAATAGAGGCTAAACGACTCCGCATCATTGCGAATTCGTCAAGTGCAACAGCGAGGGGAATGGCCGTCTCCCTCGATGCAAAAAAGACGAAATAAATAATATTTTACTTATTTATATTACATTGAGAAAAAAAAATAAAAATATAGGCTACAAATAAATTTGAATGATTTTTTTATTTTCCAATTACCTCACTGTTTGGAAACATCGGTGATAAATATGATGTACAGAGTGCTGAAATATCATTTCAATGTTAGTCATTGAGTATCGCGGTAATGGTTTATTAAACTCTGTTATTGACAACATACCGTTTAAATTACATCTACCATTTTATTAGTACTGTGGTCCTGGTACGAAATTGAAAAAAAGACTTGTGAGAGGTGATACAGGTATCAACGAGTTGGACAAAGCCTGTAAACGACACGACATTGCCTACGAGGAAAATAAATCGCTGCAGGACAGACTTTGTTTTGAAAAACGAGGCGTGAACCGTGTAAAATCCAAGAACGCTAATTTGGGTGAAACAGCAGCCGCGTGGCTTGTAACAACGGGAACGAAAATAAAAAGGGAGCTCGGAATGGGCCATCGTACACAACACCAATCAAAAATTTCATTCAAGAAAGACATAGTCGACAAAATCGATAAAAAGATTTTAAAATCGGTCGACATAAGACTTGATAGCAATTCACTACAAAAAATCGCTGCAGCGGCAATAAAAATGGCCAAAGTCAATACTAAACGAATTGGGGGTCAAGGAGGAATTCTGCCATTACTGCCAATTCTCGCTGGATTATCGAGTCTTGGAGCATTAATGGATGTTGCTGCCGGTGTGGCAAAAACAATAGTCGACGCGAAAAATGCAAAGAAGAATCTAGATAAACAAAAACGACACAATCAAAGCACGGAGCAAATAGGAAAAAAAGGTAGTGGATTGTACTTACGAAAAAACCCAAAAGGGTACGGTTTGTTCTTGGAAAAGATTCCAAAAAACTACCGATAGGATTGCCCGCACGAGCACTCTACAATCATGAAATAATCAAATTTGCCAAACAATTAAAAATACCCTATTTTAGGGGTATTAGGACCTTCGTGTCTTAAGAAAAACGAAAGTGTCGTCGTGAACCTGGACGATTCAACAAATTACAGAACTCACTGGGTTTGTTACGCAAAGAGAGGAAATCAAGTCAAGTATTATGATAGTTTCGGGGATTTACGACCACCGCTGGAGATAATTCGATACATGGGAAAAAATTGTCAAATTTATTACAATGTACACAATGAGCAGAAGTTTAACGAGTCATCCTGTGGTCGTTACTGCTTGAAATTTTTATACAATATAAAACAATGAATACTTTGTCATACTATAATAATAATAATAATAATAATAATAATAATAATAATAATAATAATAATAATAATAATAATAATAATAATAAAGAAAAATCATTAATTTTAATTGAGCTTTATTTAGTGGTATTTTACATACATTATCTTTTCAACATACACACACATACACACGCATTCACAATTGTTGTTGTTGTTATTGTTGTTGCATTTTCTATTATTTTGTGTTAAATAAGCAGTGAGTTATTACTATTACTCAGTCTTATTTGAAACGTTGTGAGAGCAGAGTTGTTGGGTTTTTCGGCAAAACGTCTAGAAACAGGATCACTTTACGAATCTGACTTATCTGTGGATATTATAAAGGTAAAAACATTACATATCGACTGTAACATTACCACGGGTGCGTTTTACAAGGACAGACCGACACACACCATCTACGAATTTGCATTGGACAGCAACCCTGGCTACGTGATTGACGAAACTCCAAGACATATTATCTCCCCGTAGTAAACAGGAATCAAATTTCAAACATTCCACTGCAGATTTTGGATCAAATTTTGAACCTGTTAATTTCCGAGGGGAGGAAATTATTATCCGATTGGAATTGAAAAAGCTCACGTAAAATGGATTTGACTTTCGATTACTATAATTCGGACAACAGTACAAATCCATCAGTATATGAAAAACCGTCATCGTGTGTGAATCAACATAATTATCAACAGCAAAAGAAGAAACAGAAACAGAAACTGAAGCAGAAGCGCAGGCAGAAGCAACGTTTGTCTCTAGACAATGTATTGCTTTTACAATCACTGGGTTACAATGTCGTCGTACAACCAGGTGTTCGAGGTCTACCGCAAACCACGGTACGACGAAACAATTCAAAAAATGGAAACTCGCACCTATTACCCATACATAAAATCGTTCAATAATAATGACGTTATTGAAATCTCCATAAACCAGAGGGATTCCTGGGTACTGATGCACGAGGCGGCATCTGTGATTGAAGGGGAGCTGAGAAGAGACGGAGGTGAAGGTGAAGTTTCACTGGTCAACAATGCTGGCGCATTTATGTTTGACAATATCACGTACGAACTAAACGGAAAAGAAGTGGACTCTGTTCGTACATCGGGAATCGTCTCCACAATTAGAGGATGTCTTTGTTACAATCAAATGGATAGCAATATTTTGAGTAAGGCAGGATGGTGTTGCCCAAACAATCTAGTTACGACCAAGAACAAGTCAACGTTTATTTTAAGAATACCACTGCATCATCTGTTTGGTCTATTTATCGACTATAAACTAGCTCAATTTGGTAAACACACCTTAAGATTGGTCAGAGCTCGAAGTGATCTAGATGCTATTGTGTGCAAAATCCTTGAAAGATACAGCACACACCTCAGCAGGTATCATCAAAATGAACAACATTTGTCTAAAAGCGCCCATTGTTGTTCTAAATGACATAATAAAACTGCTGGATTAGATAAAAAATGATAAACCTATACTTTTACCATTCAGAAGATGGGAATATCATGAACTGCCACAATTAACAACTGGATCAACGAAGAAAATTTGGGGTGTGAAAATATGTACGGCTGTGGAGAGTCCACGATTTGTAATTGTTGCTTTTTAATCGGACAAAAGAGAAAATGATTCGGTTGATACGACCGTCTTTGATAATATGAACGCATAGGAAGTACGTGTCGTGTTGAACGGTGAATATTATCCAGCTGAACGGCAGGGTTTGAATTATGCCAAACATAGTTAAACCGAATCACATTACAACTATAATCAGTTTTTTAACAATTTCAAACACGATGCATCCGAAGCAAAGCAACCTCTACTCGATTATTCAACGTTTAAGGATAATACCATATTTGTTATTGATTGCTCCAAAAGAAATACAGCACTGAAACTGGGCACTATAGATGTTAAATTGGAAATTGAATCGAGGGTCGCATTTCCCGAGAAAAAGGCATATTGCGTAATATGCCCGATTGTGTTTTGGAGTATCTACCGCTAAGTGAAATTGTACGCACTGTGACTTAAATATAAGTTGGATATCGGCATCACAATGTGAGTAGAACGAGAAAATATTTCATTGTGTTAACACCACAACGTCCACAACAGTAGGAAACACATGGAATCTAGCAAGCCTGTCGACGTCGACGTACCGGAGGACAACAACAACAATGTTGCAATGAATTGCTGGCGGGATGTTTTCGAGCATCCGTTTAGATTTAAAAATTTAAAATATAAACCTGTTGTTAAAATAATTACACCATGAAATGTATTGTAAAATTAATTGTGTGTACGCGTAGTAAAAGTATCATAATAAAAAACCAATGTAATAGAGACCGTTGTTATTCAAGAACCTCTTCGACCATCCTCTTCAGAACGACACAAAACTATTTTGTGGGAAAACTATTTTAATGAATGCCTAATGATTATCAACAATCCTAAATATGGCAAAGCAGTTTATCGTTATCGGTTCGACACAGAGTCGTAAACATTCTTCAATCAATTGTGGATGAGATAAGATTGTAACCACACGTTGGGTGGGAAAACTATTTTGTGAGAAAACTATTTTAATGAATGCCTAATGATTATCAACAATCCTAAATATGGCAGAGCAATTTATCGTTAGCGGTTCGACACAGAGTCATAAACATCCTTCAACCAGCTGTTGATGAAAATGACAACAATCAAACTCTGAAACCACCCTAGTGTGAGAAAACTATTTTAATGAATATACAATAATTATCAAGAATCGTAAATGTGTCTGAGTAGAGTATCCTTATCGGTTCGACATATGAACACACATCAACCCTACACCTAAATTATATTTTCATATTTCCGTATTTGTAATGAATTTCTATAAATTATCGTTTATCGTTATCGGTTCGACACAGAGTCGTAAACATCCTTCAAACAGTTGTGTATGGTAAGATTGTAACCACATGTTGGGTGGGTAAACTATTTTGTGAGAAAACTATTTTAATGAATGCCTAATGATTATCAACAATCCTAAATATGGCAAAGCAGTTTATCGTTATCGGTTCGACATAGAGTCGTAAACATTCTTCAATCAGTTGCGGATGATAAAATTGTAACCACACATTGGGTGGGAAAACTATTTTGTGAGAAAACTATTTTAATGAATGCCTAATGATTATCAACAATCCTAAATATGGCAGAGCAGTTTATCGTTAGCGGTTCGACACAGAGTCATAAACATCCTTCAACCAGCTGTGGATGAAAATGATAACAATCAAATTCTGAAACCACCCTAGTGTGAGAAAACTATTTTAATGAATATACAATAATTATCAAGAATCGTAAATGTGTCTGAGCAGAGTATCCTTGTCGGTTCGACATATGAACACACATCAACCCTACACCTAAATTATATTTTCATATTTCCATATTTGTAATGAATTTGTATAAATTAATTAGCCGTCTATATTTAACGTTTAGTTTCGAAATGTCATCGGTACCGAGCTCTTCGTCATCATTGTCGTCACCGTCGTCGTCGTCGTCGTCATCGCCGTCGCTGTCACCGATCATCAAGTACACCTTAGAAAAAATTGAAGAATTTATGCAAACGTGTATAGATCGGGAAAAAATCAATAGACTTGAACTGCTTAAAAATAAACTTGAGAAGGTTGTTAATGTGCGCGAGATTTACACTGAATCTTCTGGTACACATTTTGAATCATGTATTTGAGCTAATCCAACGACAGTCTGATGGAATCCGATACTGAATGTGTTTACATATTCCGTGCCGTGTACGATAGCAATCAACTGATGGGTTTAGAGGCTGAGTTGTCCCCACACGTGGTCGCATCATCACCGTCCTTATCTTCGATGTCCGATTCTTCAGAGGCAATAAATCCATCACACTGTCTACAATTTTTATGTAAACCAGAGAGTTTCGATAAACTTTTGATATGTACAATTGAAATGTTAGGCATTATAAGAGAGTTGCTCAAGAAATAACAATAAATTTTTTTTGCTGTAAATTTATCTTTTGTTTTTATTCCTTTGTAAAATACTTATATACCTAGTCAAAATTTTAAACTGCTTCAGTGTAAGACAAACCAATCATGCAGTACATACAACAGTGTCAAAAGATACCCATTGAAAATCTAGATTATCTTGATGACGAAGCAGCAACGGGTGTAAAAAACAGAAGGCATGATGAATTGTTACCCAAATCATTCAGAGCTCTGTTTATTTATCCAAATTGTGGAAAAACAAATGCATTACTGGCTTTAATTTATGATCCGAACGGAGTGCGTTTTGAAAATATTTACGTATATTCAAAAACTCTGTATCAACCAAAGTACAAACTGCTCGAATCCGTTTTAAATCGTGTCAAAGGAATTGAATATTTTCAGTTTAGTAACAAGGATGAGTTGATTGAACCGTCGGAAGCTAAATGCAATTCGGTATTTATATTTGACGATGTTATATGTGAAAAACAGATTAATTCGCTAGTACTACTCCATGTGTAGACACAAGAATATCGATGCCATGTTTGTAGCACAAACATACACCAGTGTATCCAAACAACTCATTCGCGACAACAGCAATGTAATTGTACTATTTCGACAGGACAGGAAAAATTTAAAGGTTGTGTACAACGAATATGTGTCTCCCGACATGGCGGACGAACGATTCAAGGTGCTGCGACTGTTGGATGGAAAATTATGGTAGTTTAGTGATTATTAAAAATTTTCCTCTGGACAATGGACGCTTCCGAAAAGGATTTGATCAATATATAAAAGTCTAAGTTTAACATACAACGGAAACAGTCATGACAATGTCGTCAAACAATACTCAGGTTATGCGTAAAGTCGATGAATTATCCCGCAACATACGAAAAAAATACCAGTTACTTAAACAGGACAAATTGGATAGTGAAGCACTGTTGGGTGAACTATTTACCCCAATCACCAAACCATTAGCTGAATTGACGGCCAAATTTAAAAATTCTACAAAATAAACCACACCGGCAACACAGCAAAAGTTGTACAGCGACCCACCACAATTGAAGAAAATCTACGACGACGACGATGACGACGATGACGTCTCCAATCAGCTAAAATCCGAAGGTGAAATTTTTTATTATCCGGAACAATCAACTTTGTCCAAGAACAGTAACAGTGATGGTTCGTCTACACTCCTTTGACTCGTGCATACTTGGACCTGTATTTAAATGACTCTAAAAATAGGGGGGTCGATAAAACGTACGATGCAGAAACGGACCGATGGTTGATTGGAAATTCTGAAATTAATTTCGATACCGAACTGGATCGTTTTACAATTGGAGGTCAAACGTACGACGGACGAAAGGGCATTTACGAGTTATTGTTTAAAAAACGCCCCGTTTTTTTTTACAAGACACGATACAAAAGCGTATTTAGAAATTTTAAAGTGTACTAATGTACATTGAAGAGATTATGTACCTAATGGCTCTATAAGAGGCACGAGCACGCTGAAATACAGAAAAGTGATTAAGCCGCTTATGGAAGTAGAGGAGGAGGAGGAGGAGGTGAAGTACGTCGACAACAACAACGACGACGACGACAATGACGAGTACCCTGTAATACGTTGAATAATCCCATCGAATACGTTTATTGGGATGATATAAACGAACTGGTACAGCGTCTAAAACTATTGGTTTCATCAAAACATGCCGGAAATAACGCACATGACAATGAGATTATTTCAATCATTGAAGAACTTAAAGAGAGTGGAATAATAAATTAAAAAAATTTAATGCATTTTAATCAGTGTACGAATGGGGCTGAACAAGTTCGGACAGTCCTCACGCAAACAGTTCAGCAATAAGGATCATAAAAATTGGATTCCCGTCTTACAACCCTTTGAGTTTACTCGAGACGGAAATATTGATTGTAAAAGTCGAAAATTGTGTAATGTCTTGGCATCCACGAACCTTCTCGACACAGTCAACAAGAAATATGTGGATAAAAGGTTTGAGGATCGTGAATACGAAATAATTGTTATAAAAGAGAGATTGGATAAAACTACAGAATGAATATCATGGCTCATGAACCGTTTAGACCCAGCGATACAATCAGATAATCAGTAAAGTGGAAATGAAACCCTTAAATCACACAGTTGACAGATGGCTAAACAGACTGCTACCACAGCAACAAAAACTACAACAATCGCAAACACCACAACGATAAAATTGACCTGGTAAATGAACTACATCGACCGATGCGTATAAATTTGCCAAGAAGACAAACCGTTGTTAAAGGATTGGATGATTTGTGACAATCGGATCTTGGAATATTGGACAAGTATGCCAAATACAATAGAAACTATAAATATATACTGGTGGTGATTGATTGTTTCTCAAAGTATTTATGGGTGGAACCATTAAAATCCAAGACGGGGACCGAGGTGGCGACCGAAAAATCTTCAAACTGATCAAGGCATCGAATATTTCAACAGTCCATTCGAGCGACTGATGAGGCAGTACACCATAAATCATTTCAATACGTTTAGTTGCAAAAACGCAGCGATAGCTGAAGGTGTAGTACGAACAATAAAGGAGAAATTGTATAAACATTTTTCACTGAATGGAGAATACAAGTGGTTAGACGTAATTCCTAAAATAGTGTCGGATTATAACAAAACGATGCATCGAAGAATTAAAATGAGACCGTCGGATGTGAACAAGGAAAATGAGGAACGTTTATACAGAGATGTAGTTTTCCGTCGGTGATTTTATACGAATTAGCAAAGCAAAACATGTGTTTGAAAAGGAATACACTCCAAACTGGACCGCTGAAGTTTTCAAGATATTCAAAGTGGAGCACAGCAATACGGGAACGTACATATTAAAAGATCTTGAGGGTACCATAATCAATGGTGGTTTTTATGAACAAGAACTGCAAAAGACAAAACACCCTGACCTGTTTTTAATCGAAAAGATTTTACGTAGACGGGGAAATTTATTACTCGTCAAATGGTTGGGTAATAAGAAAGAGGAATGGATTGACAAAAATAACGTTGTAGAGTAACCTGTAGAGACATGTTGAGATCCGTCGAGACCTGTTGTACAATTTTCTGGGAGTTAGTTGGGTGAGATTTCGTTATTTGTGTATGTGTATTGTGTAATTCGGTCCGTGCAGACTAAATAGTGAATAAAATTGTAATAAAAGATAACATAAAAAAGACAACGAAATGAACTTTATGGACTCTTGTGGAACAACGCTTGTGGATATTGCGGAACAAGGTATCAATTACAATACCGCGTCGGATCGCATGTAGAGGAACTTTCAAGTAGAGATTCAGAAAGAAAAACATCTGTTTTGCACCACCCACGAATTCAGTCATGTTTGCCAATACGAAATTGAGTGTGGATTAAGTATCGTCAGTCTCTGAGTGAACACCTGTGAAGATGAAGCCAACGTGTCCTTTGACAATGAAGAATGGATAAACTTTATTCGAATTATTCAGAATATTTCAACTGAGCAGCCGGAGGAGATGACCAGTTTATCAGTTACTGTTTTGTATGTGCTGGACTAGTAAAACTGCCAAGTTTGTGATTTTTCTGTTTATTTTGCTCGGAGCATCTGAACGTTGTGTGTTGCTCTCGAGCTGACTTAAAAGTAAGTAAAAAGGAGGGGGTTGCGCATTAGATGTTGCCAATGTTGACAAATGCTCTAACATGCCGCCCGCCTTGAAAATACAATTTTCAATAGACAAATAATATAATTAATACATTGGAAATCAGAATAGGAGTCATAATAGAAAAGTCAATCACAAGGTAGCGCACACACTTTCGAAATTGCTCGTTTTAGCACACCGGTTGTGCTTTTTACACTAACTACACGCACTTCTCCATCTTCACCAAGATGTAACTCAAGAATGCGTCCCACTGTAGAGGGGGCAGTTGATCGTCCTTAATGATGACTAGATGTCCTGGTTTGAGGATGTGTTGACCCGCTTGTTTCCATTTCAACCTGGCTTGGAGTTCGGACACGTACTCTTTTTGCCAACGTTGCCAAAAGTGGTGTTTCAGTTGATCCAGTCGCTGGTAATTATTGAGTCGGTTGACAGGAATGTGGGAAAGGACAGGTTCGGGAATTGAAGTTAAACATTTGCCAATTAGAAAATGACCCGGCGTTAGCGGAGATAAATCATCTGGATTTGTTGATAATGGACTTATTGGACGCGAGTTTAAAACTGCTTCAATCTGTGACATTACCGTATAAAACTCTTCAAACGTAAACTTATCATTGCCTAATATTCGCCTCAAGTGATGAATCTCCGGTACAGTTTGACCAATACCAGAAATTTTAATATTGGTTTTATGTTTATCTAAGTTTAACCTTTTAACAGCCCTTTCAGTCACAAATGAACTTTGGGATCCGTTGTCAAGTAATGCACGTAGAACTTGGTTGTTGCCTTGTGCATCAGTTACATGAATTAAAACCGTGGATAAGTAGACTTGCTTGTGTTCATTTGCCACTGAATGATTAGAAATGGTAACTGGCACTTCAGTATTAGTGACAGTTTCACTGGTAACATGTGTCTCAATATGTAACAAGGTATTGTGCCTTTTGCCACATTTTCGACAACTACGTGAATGGCATGTTTTTGTGTTGTGTCCCTGTCTTAAGCAGTTTAGACACAGCTTGAGCCTTTTAGTTTCTGCAATAGGGTCATTTATTGAAAGCCCCTTAAAATTGGTACAGTTGTAAATTGCATGATCCTTTTTACAATAATAACAACTGACCTTGGCAGACACAGTGGTTATATAAGCGTGTGATTTGAATGGTTTGTTCTTTGGCTTTGTAGACCTTTCGTGATCAAGTTTTTCTAAAAGCTCACAACGCCCTTTTAGAAATTTATACATATCCGCCATGTTTGGAATTTGTGCCTTGTTAACGATCTCCCATTCGCGTCGGGTAATATCGTCCATTTTGGTTGCGATTATATAGATTATAAGCGTATCCCACGTATCTGTAGATTCGCCTAAAGATTTTAAAGCACGCAAGTTTTTTGTCACAGAATCGTAAAGAACTCGCAATAGAATATGAGATTCTTTTGTAATATTTGGATGATCGAAAATGACTTTAATATGATTGTGAATTATTAGGGATTTGTTTTCAAACCTTCCAACAATTGCCAAGTAATATCATAATTATATGCGGTAATTTCAATGGACTCGATTATATGAGCAGCATCCCCTTGAAGACACGAGCGCAAATAATAAAGTTTTTGAACGTCGGACAAAGATTGATTTGCATGTATCAATGACTTAAATGCATCGCGAAATTCTAGCCAACCGTCATAGTGGCCCTTAAAACAAGGTAGATTTATTGTAGGCAATTTTATACCTGTAATTGGATTGCTCGCGACTGTATCTGATGATGACCTATTCGATTGTGTTTGATTATTTATGGGATAATCGTTGATTAATCTAGTAATTTTTGTTGTAACGTCATAGAATGAATCTTCAAACTCCGCCAATTCAGAACTATCCTCATTATCTTCGAGGTAGTCTATTTCTATGCAAATGAAAGAAAATTCATCTAATATACACGAATGTTTTTCCAAACGAATTCTTAATTGTGCTATTAATTCGTCATTAATGTTTGGGGTGTCTATAGAGTTTATGTAATTTTGCAACCTGGTCAGCTTGCCTTTTATTGTACGACGTTTACATTGTAGTTTCTTAATGCTTTCAGTAGACATTGTGATCGTTTTGTTTTTCAAATGTGATTTTTTAAATTGGCAAATGTGCATGCAGGTAGTAGATGGGAAACAAACTTACCGACTCAAGTGGTTGTAGACACGTGTTACGCAGGCCTTTCGACTTGAAACCAATGGTTGTGGACACGTGCATTGCAGGCCCTTTTGACTTGAAACCCTGGTATGTTTTTGAAATGACCTTGATGTTGCTATGATTGTTGATTAGACTTCCCCTTGCTGGAATTCTTCTGGAATCGATGCAAAATCCAAACTTGACTTGCCTGCACTGGTTATTTCAACTGGAACGGTTGCCAATTGAACACTAATTGCTGTTTTCGGTACGACGGAACTTATCGCCAACGTATTCTTCTGTGTGTTGAACAGGTGTTTTCCGTTCGCCCTTGCTTCTTGATGATCTTGTACACGTAGATCCGGCTCGAAGGACCAATGTTTTGTATGTGCTGGACTAGTAAAACTGCCAAGTTTGTGATTTTTCTGTTTATTTTGCTCGGAGCATCTGAACGTTGTGTGTTGCTCTCGAGCTGACTTAAAAGTAAGTAAAAAGGAGGGGGTTGCGCATTAGATGTTGCCAATGTTGACAAATGCTCTAACAGTTACATTTCAAAAAGTATCCGAAGAAATTTGTTTATCCTACGATCCGATATTTAATTGTGTAAATTTATATCGTGCAGACAGTTTTGTACTTTTACACATGTGCGACAATGAAAATATTTACTACAACTCATTTATATTTCTACTTGAAAGTTCCTCTACATGCGATCCGACGCGGTATTGTAATTGATACCTTGTTCCGCAATATCCACAAGCGTTGTTCCACAAGAGTCCATAAAGTTCATTTCGTTGTCTTTTTTATGTTATCTTTTATTACAATTTTATTCACTATTTAGTCTGCACGGACCGAATTACACAATACACATACACAAATAACGAAATCTCACCCAACTAACTCCCAGAAAATTGTACAACAGGTCTCGACGGATCTCAACATGTCTCTACAGGTTACTCTACAACGTTATTTTTGTCAATCCATTCCTCTTTCTTATTACCCAACCATTTGACGAGTAATAAATTTCCCCGTCTACGTAAAATCTTTTCGATTAAAAACAGGTCAGGGTGTTTTGTCTTTTGCAGTTCTTGTTCATAAAAACCACCATTGATTATGGTACCCTCAAGATCTTTTAATATGTACGTTCCCGTATTGCTGTGCTCCACTTTGAATATCTTGAAAACTTCAGCGGTCCAGTTTGGAGTGTATTCCTTTTCAAACACATGTTTTGCTTTGCTAATTCGTATAAAATCACCGACGGAAAACTACATCTCTGTATAAACGTTCCTCATTTTCCTTGTTCACATCCGACGGTCTCATTTTAATTCTTCGATGCATCGTTTTGTTATAATCCGACACTATTTTAGGAATTACGTCTAACCACTTGTATTCTCCATTCAGTGAAAAATGTTTATACAATTTCTCCTTTATTGTTCGTACTACACCTTCAGCTATCGCTGCGTTTTTGCAACTAAACGTATTGAAATGATTTATGGTGTACTGCCTCATCAGTCGCTCGAATGGACTGTTGAAATATTCGATGCCTTGATCAGTTTGAAGATTTTTCGGTCGCCACCTCGGTCCCCGTCTTGGATTTTAATGGTTCCACCCATAAATACTTTGAGAAACAATCAATCACCACCAGTATATATTTATAGTTTCTATTGTATTTGGCATACTTGTCCAATATTCCAAGATCCGATTGTCACAAATCATCCAATCCTTTAACAACGGTTTGTCTTCTTGGCAAATTTATACGCATCGGTCGATGTAGTTCATTTACCAGGTCAATTTTATCGTTGTGGTGTTTGCGATTGTTGTAGTTTTTGTTGCTGTGGTAGCAGTCTGTTTAGCCATCTGTCAACTGTGTGATTTAAGGGTTTCATTTCCACTTTACTGATTATCTGATTGTATCGCTGGGTCTAAACGGTTCATGAGCCATGATATTCATTCTGTAGTTTTATCCAATCTCTCTTTTATAACAATTATTTCGTATTCACGATCCTCAAACCTTTTATCCACATATTTCTTGTTGACTGTGTCGAGAAGGTTCGTGGATGCCAAGACATTACACAATTTTCGACTTTTACAATCAATATTTCCGTCTCGAGTAAACTCAAAGGGTTGTAAGACGGGAATCCAATTTTTATGATCCTTATTGCTGAACTGTTTGCGTGAGGACTGTCCGAACTTGTTCAGCCCCATTCGTACACTGATTAAAATGCATTAAATTTTTTTAATTTATTATTCCACTCTCTTTAAGTTCTTCAATGATTGAAATAATCTCATTGTCATGTGCGTTATTTCCGGCATGTTTTGATGAAACCAATAGTTTTAGACGCTGTACCAGTTCGTTTATATCATCCCAATAAACGTATTCGATGGGATTATTCAACGTATTACAGGGTACTCGTCATTGTCGTCGTCGTCGTTGTTGTTGTCGACGTACTTCACCTCCTCCTCCTCCTCCTCTACTTCCATAAGCGGCTTAATCACTTTTCTGTATTTCAGCGTGCTCGTGCCTCTTATAGAGCCATTAGGTACATAATCTCTTCAATGTACATTAGTACACTTTAAAATTTCTAAATACGCTTTTGTATCGTGTCTTGTAAAAAAAAACGGGGCGTTTTTTAAACAATAACTCGTAAATGCCCTTTCGTCCGTCGTACGTTTGACCTCCAATTGTAAAACGATCCAGTTCGGTATCGAAATTAATTTCAGAATTTCCAATCAACCATCGGTCCGTTTCTGCATCGTACGTTTTATCGACCCCCCTATTTTTAGAGTCATTTAAATACAGGTCCAAGTATGCACGAGTCAAAGGAGTGTAGACGAACCATCACTGTTACTGTTCTTGGACAAAGTTGATTGTTCCGGATAATAAAAAATTTCACCTTCGGATTTTAGCTGATTGGAGACGTCATCGTCGTCATCGTCGTCGTCGTAGATTTTCTTCAATTGTGGTGGGTCGCTGTACAACTTTTGCTGTGTTGCCGGTGTGGTTTATTTTGTAGAATTTTTAAATTTGGCCGTCAATTCAGCTAATGGTTTGGTGATTGGGGTAAATAGTTCACCCAACAGTGCTTCACTATCCAATTTGTCCTGTTTAAGTAACTGGTATTTTTTTCGTATGTTGCGGGATAATTCATCGACTTTACGCATAACCTGAGTATTGTTTGACGACATTGTCATGACTGTTTCCGTTGTATGTTAAACTTAGACTTTTATATATTGATCAAATCCTTTTCGGAAGCGTCCATTGTCCAGAGGAAAATTTTTAATAATCACTAAACTACCATAATTTTCCATCCAACAGTCGCAGCACCTTGAATCGTTCGTCCGCCATGTCGGGAGACACATATTCGTTGTACACAACCTTTAAATTTTTCCTGTCCTGTCGAAATAGTACAATTACATTGCTGTTGTCGCGAATGAGTTGTTTGGATACACTGGTGTATGTTTGTGCTACAAACATGGCATCGATATTCTTGTGTCTACACATGGAGTAGTACTAGCGAATTAATCTGTTTTTCACATATAACATCGTCAAATATAAATACCGAATTGCATTTAGCTTCCGACGGTTCAATCAACTCATCCTTGTTACTAAACTGAAAATATTCAATTCCTTTGACACGATTTAAAACGGATTCGAGCAGTTTGTACTTTGGTTGATACAGAGTTTTTGAATATACGTAAATATTTTCAAAACGCACTCCGTTCGGATCATAAATTAAAGCCAGTAATGCATTTGTTTTTCCACAATTTGGATAAATAAACAGAGCTCTGAATGATTTGGGTAACAATTCATCATGCCTTCTGTTTTTTACACCCGTTGCTGCTTCGTCATCAAGATAATCTAGATTTTCAATGGGTATCTTTTGACACTGTTGTATGTACTGCATGATTGGTTTGTCTTACACTGAAGCAGTTTAAAATTTTGACTAGGTATATAAGTATTTTACAAAGGAATAAAAACAAAAGATAAATTTACAGCAAAAAAAATTTATTGTTATTTCTTGAGCAACTCTCTTATAATGCCTAACATTTCAATTGTACATATCAAAAGTTTATCGAAACTCTCTGGTTTACATAAAAATTGTAGACAGTGTGATGGATTTATTGCCTCTGAAGAATCGGACATCGAAGATAAGGACGGTGATGATGCGACCACGTGTGGGGACAACTCAGCCTCTAAACCCATCAGTTGATTGCTATCGTACACGGCACGGAATATGTAAACACATTCAGTATCGGATTCCATCAGACTGTCGTTGGATTAGCTCAAATACATGATTCAAAATGTGTACCAGAAGATTCAGTGTAAATCTCGCGCACATTAACAACCTTCTCAAGTTTATTTTTAAGCAGTTCAAGTCTATTGATTTTTTCCCGATCTATACACGTTTGCATAAATTCTTCAATTTTTTCTAAGGTGTACTTGATGATCGGTGACAGCGACGGCGATGACGACGACGACGACGACGGTGACGACAATGATGACGAAGAGCTCGGTACCGATGACATTTCGAAACTAAACGTTAAATATAGACGGCTAATTAATTTATACAAATTCATTACAAATATGGAAATATGAAAATATAATTTAGGTGTAGGGTTGATGTGTGTTCATATGTCGAACCGACAAGGATACTCTGCTCAGACACATTTACGATTCTTGATAATTATTGTATATTCATTAAAATAGTTTTCTCACACTAGGGTGGTTTCAGAATTTGATTGTTATCATTTTCATCCACAGCTGGTTGAAGGATGTTTATGACTCTGTGTCGAACCGCTAACGATAAACTGCTCTGCCATATTTAGGATTGTTGATAATCATTAGGCATTCATTAAAATAGTTTTCTCACAAAATAGTTTTCCCACCCAATGTGTGGTTACAATTTTATCATCCGCAACTGATTGAAGAATGTTTACGACTCTATGTCGAACCGATAACGATAAACTGCTTTGCCATATTTAGGATTGTTGATAATCATTAGGCATTCATTAAAATAGTTTTCTCACAAAATAGTTTACCCACCCAACATGTGGTTACAATCTTACCATACACAACTGTTTGAAGGATGTTTACGACTCTGTGTCGAACCGATAACGATAAACGATAATTTATAGAAATTCATTACAAATACGGAAATATGAAAATATAATTTAGGTGTAGGGTTGATGTGTGTTCATATGTCGAACCGATAAGGATACTCTACTCAGACACATTTACGATTCTTGATAATTATTGTATATTCATTAAAATAGTTTTCTCACACTAGGGTGGTTTCAGAGTTTGATTGTTGTCATTTTCATCAACAGCTGGTTGAAGGATGTTTATGACTCTGTGTCGAACCGCTAACGATAAATTGCTCTGCCATATTTAGGATTGTTGATAATCATTAGGCATTCATTAAAATAGTTTTCTCACAAAATAGTTTTCCCACCCAACGTGTGGTTACAATCTTATCTCATCCACAATTGATTGAAGAATGTTTACGACTCTGTGTCGAACCGATAACGATAAACTGCTTTGCCATATTTAGGATTGTTGATAATCATTAGGCATTCATTAAAATAGTTTTCCCACAAAATAGTTTTGTGTCGTTCTGAAGAGGATGGTCGAAGAGGTTCTTGAATAACAACGGTCTCTATTACATTGGTTTTTTATTATGATACTTTTACTACGCGTACACACAATTAATTTTACAATACATTTCATGGTGTAATTATTTTAACAACAGGTTTATATTTTAAATTTTTAAATCTAAACGGATGCTCGAAAACATCCCGCCAGCAATTCATTGCAACATTGTTGTTGTTGTCCTCCGGTACGTCGACGTCGACAGGCTTGCTAGATTCCATGTGTTTCCTACTGTTGTGGACGTTGTGGTGTTAACACAATGAAATATTTTCTCGTTCTACTCACATTGTGATGCCGATATCCAACTTATATTTAAGTCACAGTGCGTACAATTTCACTTAGCGGTAGATACTCCAAAACACAATCGGGCATATTACGCAATATGCCTTTTTCTCGGGAAATGCGACCCTCGATTCAATTTCCAATTTAACATCTATAGTGCCCAGTTTCAGTGCTGTATTTCTTTTGGAGCAATCAATAACAAATATGGTATTATCCTTAAACGTTGAATAATCGAGTAGAGGTTGCTTTGCTTCGGATGCATCGTGTTTGAAATTGTTAAAAAACTGATTATAGTTGTAATGTGATTCGGTTTAACTATGTTTGGCATAATTCAAACCCTGCCGTTCAGCTGGATAATATTCACCGTTCAACACGACACGTACTTCCTATGCGTTCATATTATCAAAGACGGTCGTATCAACCGAATCATTTTCTCTTTTGTCCGATTAAAAAGCAACAATTACAAATCGTGGACTCTCCACAGCCGTACATATTTTCACACCCCAAATTTCCTTCGTTGATCCAGTTGTTAATTGTGGCAGTTCATGATATTCCCATCTTCTGAATGGTAAAAGTATAGGTTTATCATTTTTTATCTAATCCAGCAGTTTTATTATGTCATTTAGAACAACAATGGGCGCTTTTAGACAAATGTTGTTCATTTTGATGATACCTGCTGAGGTGTGTGCTGTATCTTTCAAGGATTTTGCACACAATAGCATCTAGATCACTTCGAGCTCTGACCAATCTTAAGATGTGTTTACCAAATTGAGCTAGTTTATAGTCGATAAATAGACCAAACAGATGATGCAGTGGTATTCTTAAAATAAACGTTGACTTGTTCTTGGTCGTAACTAGATTGTTTGGGCAACACCATCCTGCCTTACTCAAAATATTGCTATCCATTTGATTGTAACAAAGACATCCTCTAATTGTGGAGACGATTCCCGATGTACGAACAGAGTCCACTTCTTTTCCGTTTAGTTCGTACGTGATATTGTCAAACATAAATGCGCCAGCATTGTTGACCAGTGAAACTTCACCTTCACCTCCGTCTCTTCTCAGCTCCCCTTCAATCACAGATGCCGCCTCGTGCATCAGTACCCAGGAATCCCTCTGGTTTATGGAGATTTCAATAACGTCATTATTATTGAACGATTTTATGTATGGGTAATAGGTGCGAGTTTCCATTTTTTGAATTGTTTCGTCGTACCGTGGTTTGCGGTAGACCTCGAACACCTGGTTGTACGACGACATTGTAACCCAGTGATTGTAAAAGCAATACATTGTCTAGAGACAAACGTTGCTTCTGCCTGCGCTTCTGCTTCAGTTTCTGTTTCTGTTTCTTCTTTTGCTGTTGATAATTATGTTGATTCACACACGATGACGGTTTTTCATATACTGATGGATTTGTACTGTTGTCCGAATTATAGTAATCGAAAGTCAAATCCATTTTACGTGAGCTTTTTCAATTCCAATCGGATAATAATTTCCTCCCCTCGGAAATTAACAGGTTCAAAATTTGATCCAAAATCTGCAGTGGAATGTTTGAAATTTGATTCCTGTTTACTACGGGGAGATAATATGTCTTGGAGTTTCGTCAATCACGTAGCCAGGGTTGCTGTCCAATGCAAATTCGTAGATGGTGTGTGTCGGTCTGTCCTTGTAAAACGCACCCGTGGTAATGTTACAGTCGATATGTAATGTTTTTACCTTTATAATATCCACAGATAAGTCAGATTCGTAAAGTGATCCTGTTTCTAGACGTTTTGCCGAAAAACCCAACAACTCTGCTCTCACAACGTTTCAAATAAGACTGAGTAATAGTAATAACTCACTGCTTATTTAACACAAAATAATAGAAAATGCAACAACAATAACAACAACAACAATTGTGAATGCGTGTGTATGTGTGTGTATGTTGAAAAGATAATGTATGTAAAATACCACTAAATAAAGCTCAATTAAAATTAATGATTTTTCTTTATTATTATTATTATTATTATTATTATTATTATTATTATTATTATTATTATTATTATTATTATTATTATTATTATAGTATGACAAAGTATTCATTGTTTTATATTGTATAAAAATTTCAAGCAGTAACGACCACAGGATGACTCGTTAAACTTCTGCTCATTGTGTACATTGTAATAAATTTGACAATTTTTTCCCATGTATCGAATTATCTCCAGCGGTGGTCGTAAATCCCCGAAACTATCATAATACTTGACTTGATTTCCTCTCTTTGCGTAACAAACCCAGTGAGTTCTGTAATTTGTTGAATCGTCCAGGTTCACGACGACACTTTCGTTTTTCTTAAGACACGAAGGTCCTAATACCCCTAAAATAGGGTATTTTTAATTGTTTGGCAAATTTGATTATTTCATGATTGTAGAGTGCTCGTGCGGGCAATCCTATCGGTAGTTTTTTGGAATCTTTTCCAAGAACAAACCGTACCCTTTTGGGTTTTTTCGTAAGTACAATCCACTACCTTTTTTTCCTATTTGCTCCGTGCTTTGATTGTGTCGTTTTTGTTTATCTAGATTCTTCTTTGCATTTTTCGCGTCGACTATTGTTTTTGCCACACCGGCAGCAACATCCATTAATGCTCCAAGACTCGATAATCCAGCGAGAATTGGCAGTAATGGCAGAATTCCTCCTTGACCCCCAATTCGTTTAGTATTGACTTTGGCCATTTTTATTGCCGCTGCAGCGATTTTTTGTAGTGAATTGCTATCAAGTCTTATGTCGACCGATTTTAAAATCTTTTTATCGATTTTGTCGACTATGTCTTTCTTGAATGAAATTTTTGATTGGTGTTGTGTACGATGGCCCATTCCGAGCTCCCTTTTTATTTTCGTTCCCGTTGTTACAAGCCACGCGGCTGCTGTTTCACCCAAATTAGCGTTCTTGGATTTTACACGGTTCACGCCTCGTTTTTCAAAACAAAGTCTGTCCTGCAGCGATTTATTTTCCTCGTAGGCAATGTCGTGTCGTTTACAGGCTTTGTCCAACTCGTTGATACCTGTATCACCTCTCACAAGTCTTTTTTTCAATTTCGTACCAGGACCACAGTACTAATAAAATGGTAGATGTAATTTAAACGGTATGTTGTCAATAACAGAGTTTAATAAACCATTACCGCGATACTCAATGACTAACATTGAAATGATATTTCAGCACTCTGTACATCATATTTATCACCGATGTTTCCAAACAGTGAGGTAATTGGAAAATAAAAAAATCATTCAAATTTATTTGTAGCCTATATTTTTATTTTTTTTTCTCAATGTAATATAAATAAGTAAAATATTATTTATTTCGTCTTTTTTGCATCGAGGGAGACGGCCATTCCCCTCGCTGTTGCACTTGACGAATTCGCAATGATGCGGAGTCGTTTAGCCTCTATTTGGAGACCCGCAAGTGTCGCCGCAGCCTCAACGGCGCGGCGCTCTGCCGCCTCGGCTTTGGCTACAGCGGCCTTAGCCACCGCCTATGCTGCCACAACCTCCGCGTCCTCCGCTGCCGCATCTGCTTCCGCCTCCCTCCGTAATCTTTGATGACGTTCACCCTCGCGACGTCTAAATGCCTTTCTTTCCCCACGAGTGAGACCATGAGGTGGATACCGGATGATCGGCAGATTCTCCGTCTTTGTGTAAAAATCGGTGTCAAAAAAAGAAGGGCCGCCGCAATCGTCGTCCTAATTTTCCTATATAAGAAAATATATGTTTAAGTAAACTGTAATAATATAATAAGCTAAAAACTCACCTCAATCAAGTTTGTCCTGGGTGCCATATTATCAATGATTTTAAGAATTAAATAAAAATTGTAGACTGACTAATTCTTCAGAATACAAATGGTTTGTTGTTGATTTTATTTATTTTTTATTTATTTATCTATTTGCGTTTATTGATGAATAAATTCATCAAAATTAAACAGGAAGCCTCCGAAGCTAACACCGGAACTCATCGAAAATAACCCTGGTCTTCAATCCCTCGCCAAACTAATGGTGAATTCGTTCTGGGGAAAGTTTGGACAACACTAAAACCAACCCCAAACAACCATCGTCAACGATCCTCAGGAATGCTTTGATCTCCTTGCGCATCCGTCGAAGAATGTCAACAGTATAACTCCTGTTAATGAACAAACTGTTGTAATCAACTGGGAGTACGCCGACGAGGCTGTGGAATCTCTGCCCACTGTGAATGTGGTAATTGCAGCTTTTGTTACAGCACAGGCCCGTTTGAAGTTGTACGAATATCTAGAGATGTTGGATACACGTGTTTTATACTACGATACCGATTCCGTTATCTATGTGTCAAACAACCTTTTTCCAGATCCCCCGACTGGAAAATTCATTGGGGATATGACCGATGAGTTGGAGGTATATGGTATCGGTTCCTACATCACGGAATTTGTTTCGGGCGGACCGAAAAATTTCGCATACTCGGTGTGGTCAACGCGAAGCAATGTATCGAACATGTTTTTAAGGTGAAAGGGATCGCCTTAACATACGGCACTTCTCAGTTGATTAATTTTGAGAAAATTAAACAAGTGATTCTGAAAAAAATAGATCCCATTCGTTTGACGTCGATGAACTTTGTGCGGACAAAAGATCATCGCGTAATAACCAAAGAGGAGACAAAGACATTCAGAATGAATTCAACAAAGAGACTTCATGGATGACAACAGTTCTCGACCATTCGGATACAAGTGATTAAGTGGAAATTAAAATCAAAAAGGTAACTACCATTTTCAATGTTTCCTTTGACATAAAAAATCTGCATATTTATCCCAAATCCTATCACTTATGTCTATTAATTCTTTAAAATTAACTAATCCAACATTACTAATGTAAGGTACATAATTATAATTATTATTATTATTACTTTTATATTTCTGACAAGTATCTAATAATTGGCCAAAACCTCAAGAACAGTGCTAAATTTAAAAGATAATCAAATTTTTCTTTACTTATTTTTTCTTTTAGTTCCTCCAACTCATCCATCCACGTGTTGTTTCTATCAAAATCTGCTGCTCTTGTTGCTGCTGTTACTCTTCCTTTACATCTGTTACGTTTTTTTAAAAACCTTTCTAATTTTTTAACAGTCTTATTTGTTTGGTTTCTAGTTCTAATATTCATGATAATTTTCGCGCGCACCTATATCATGCACTAACACCACCACCACCACCGCCGTCGCTGCTGCTGCTGCTGCTGTTGTTTCGCTGTGCATATTTGACTGCGAATGCAATTAATACGTACCGGAGTACCTTCATACACGTATACCTGTTTATTAAGAGCAATAATCGAGACACGATATATATAGAACAAGTTGACCTCGATATTAAAATCATACTTTCATTTCTTGTTCTACTACTTCATTATAGTTATTTATATTGATCGATCAGATCATTGGCTTTTTGAATACATATCCTTATGTGAAAACAATTGCACGTGTCGGGACCGTCGGTGGCGTCTGGAGTGGACCAGCAACATTCAGTAAAGTGTAATTTCTGTTGATGCTGTTGCTCCGATGACTCCCCATCATCATAATTTGTGAGCAGTGGGGAGGTGATTTAGTTCTAATCAATTGGTTGTGCCGTGAACAATTTTGGTCTGCAGCGGCGGTGGCACTGTGATTATACGTTTCAATTAATATATCTAATTTTGGACCCATAATTTATTTTATTTAAATATGTCTTTTCACAGACGCCACCTTTGTATGCTACTTTCCCATTCACAGACTCGGCGGTACGGCAAAGGTCCTCCAATATACGAATAATTTCCTTAGATTCCAAATCATCTTTGTAATCTTTGAAATCTAATCCATGCAGGTGATTCCTTAACCATACCGCCGTTCGTCGATCTTTATCAGGCAAGGATCTGAACGAACCCACTTTAAAGTAATGTAAATACGTACGTTCAGAATCCGTGTCTAATATGGCTAATTCTTTGGAAAGAAACTCTTTGTTCACGTTGAACCCATCCATATCTGCTGTTGCGGTTCCTGTTGCTGTTATGGTTGCAGTTGCTGTTGCTGTTGCGGTTCCTGTTGCTGTTGCGTTTGCGGTTGCAGTTGCTGTTGCAGTTGCTGTTGTTGATGTGGTTAGCACATAGGTATGTACAGTCATCAGCAGAATGGCATTACCACCCTAAGGTCGAGTTTCGTTTGCGACCTGAACAAGCGGGCTCGCATAAATTATCCCAAAATTTACATTTATTTGTATTTTAGTAGGTAAGTAACATTTTGTGTGACCATCTTAACGCAATAATTGTAGAATACTTCTGTAAATTTAAAGTTTTTGGAGTAGATGTATAATTATATTATTATAAATTTATTATTTATAAATTTACATCGTATGATTTACAATATATTTTGTGCATTTATTTTTGATATTAATAGATGAAATAAAATAACTAAATATAAAGCAAAATATATAGTTATTTATTATATAGTTTTATTAAATAAATATATTAATAATATAAATAAAATTAAAAACGAGTGTAGCCGCCATCAGCAGCTATTACGGCTTCAAAACGATCCCTCATTGAATTAACAATATTGTGACAATAGTTCCGTCTTCGCAAACCTTCCCATATGTGGAGGCAATGCTGATACAGGTCTCCAGGCGTTCGTTCGTTGTGGTTCTCCCACATCTGCATCATGAGCCCCCAAAGGTTTTCGATTGGGTTAAGATCCGGTGACCTAGAAGGCCATGGTATTCTGTTTATCTCTCTGTGGGCCGCAAACCACTCTCTCACAATACGAGCTCGATGAATGGGGCAATTGTCGTCAACAAAATTAATTACCTCCATATCATCGGCTGGGTAAAGGATCGGTCAGTCTGAGTTATGTTCCTACTATTCAGATACTCAATTACGAATGGCAGTAGTGGTTGCTAATATAACGTAAAGCGTAAAAAAGTAGCCGCTATATAATTAGAAGGAGTCGTTTTATTCAATTCACTGAATAGAGTGAAATCATGACCAATGACCGCATAATAATTTATTATCCCAATTGCTTACAACTAAAAAGTATGACTATATTTTAAAATATTTATAATAAATACTAAAAAACAATAGTATTTGAATTCTCAAAAAAGCGAAATAATTTTATACATTTTTATTAGTTTTTATAAATAGGGCTATTTTATTTAATTTATGTCTACCTGAGATAATAATTTGCAAAAACTAAGTTTTTTCAAGATTAAAGAAATATTTCTAAAAATATGAAATACTTATTATATAATCGACAGAAGTAAATATTTTGGTACCATTGACCCTTTGTTACGTCTACCTGGGTTTTATGGTTATTTTTTTTGGGGTTCTGGGCGGGGCTTAGCGATAGCGGGTCGCAAGGGATTTTGTTTGGAAAGTGGTAATGCCATTCTGCTGATGACTGTACATACACTTACTGTGTGAATATTTCTTATGATAGTAATTCTGTAAGTCTGAGCTCACTATTTATACAGAAATATGGTCCGCAAAAAAGAAAAAAATAAAAACCAGTGGAAAGTGGAACAATAACTTGATCAATAAATCATACAGCAGTTGCAATTGCAGTGTACTGCTTTAAAATCTGGTTTTATTAAAAAAAAATGGTAGGTATCATCTCAGGGAGCATGCAAATATAAATTGACCACATTTTTTAGAAATGAATCAGTTCGAAGAGAAACAAATATCCATCGACAACAATTTTGCAATTGTCTGTATTTGAGTTTGTATCTGTCTGTGTTATCCACATAAAAATGTAAGTATTTTTTTTTTGGTGTGATTTATATGTCTCTTTAGTTACAATAAATATTTTTAGAACAATGAATATAAACGCAATTAATTCGAAGGTTCAATTGAAGAAACATTCACCAATAAGAAGTTTGAAAAAACAAAAAAAATATATTATAAGGGACATGCATATAGTGGGCAGTAAATATGGAAAAACAGTACAAGTTGAATTGGATGATGAAATAGTTTATCTGCCCAAAAGGCTAGTACCCATAGTAGAGGCTGAAATCTCCAAATTTAAATCTGACAAATATTCGCTTATATATAAAGCAGACTTGCCTCACAATACGGTTGATATTGAAATAATAGAAAATTAATTTATTTTTAATTGTAAAAATATGATATCCAATAATTGTAATAATAATAATAATATTATCTGTGAAATTAGTAATGTTTGCGATGAAATAGTTAATACAATTAATCATGCAGTTACTATAATGAGTAAATCACAAATTGAAAAATGAAAAAAAATAATAATGCATCAAAATGTCGATACTGTGTTGTTTGTGGAGAGGGGGTTGAGAGGTGGAATCAGTCAATGTTCTCATAGGTATGCAACTGCTAATGATAAATATATGAATGAAGATTATGATTCAGAGGGTCCAAGTAAATTTTTGATGTACTTCGACGTGAATAACTTATATGGTTGGGCAATGTGTCAACCTTTACCCTATGAAAATTTCGGATGGATTGATGTCAATAATGATTTCGATGTTTTACAAGTTGCCGACGATTTGGATATTGGATAAAATTTAGAAGTTGATTTGGATTATCCTCAACACTTGCACGACACACATTCCGATCTACCATTTTGTCCGCAATCTCTTATACCACCAAATTCAAAATTACCTAAACTACTTGTCACTTTACATCCTAAGAAGAATTACGTCATTCATTATCGAAATTTAAAGCAAGTGACGCGTTTTGGTCTGGTGCTGAAAAAAATTCATAAAATTTTAAAATTTAATCAATCTTGTTGGCTAAAACCGTACATCGAATTAAATACGATTTTGAAAAAGATATTTTTAAACTTATGAATAATGCAGTGTTTGGAAAAACAATGGAAAACGTACGAAAATATCGAAATATTAAATTGGTTACATGTTGGGAGCGTCGTTATGGTGCCAAAATTTTTATTAGTAGCCCCCGTTTCCATAGTCGCACCACAAATTAGAGGTGGTATGTAATAAGCCCTTTTACATAGGCATGTCCATTTTAGACTTATCAAAAGTATATCTTTACGAATTTCACTATAAGGAAATGATTCCTCATTTTAATAATAATTTAAAATTATTATATGTCGATACAGACAGTCTTATATATCGAATTGAATGTGAAGATGTCTATACGGATTTTATCAAGTTAAATTTAAATTTATTTGATACCAGTGACTATCATGCAAACAATGTTTACAATATTCCTTTGACTAATAAAAAAGTGGTGGGTTTAATGAAGGATGAATTAAATGGGAACATCATGACTCATTTCGTTGGTTTGCGATCTAAAATGTATTCATTTAAATTTATTGAAGGTAGCAGCACAAGCAGCAGTAGCAGCTGCCATAATAATAATAATAGTAATAACAAATCTGTTAAATGCGTTAAAAGAGCTAAAAGAGTTAAAGTAATATTATAAAAAATTCTATAACTTTTGATGATTATGTGGAATGTAATAATATATGTATGTATTAATAAAATTGTTAATAAAAACACTGTTGTTTTTTTTATATATATCTTTATTTAAATTATTTACAATATTCCATATCCAATAGCACTTGATCCTTGAAAAATATCAAACATAGAATTTTTTTCACATCTGACACACATAAATCGAAAAGTATGTTGTATTTTTCACATATTTTAATTATTTTTTATGATGATGATAATGATGTTGATCATTGGTTAATGAGACACAGACATAAATGCTTTCGTTAACGTAACATTCTCTCATAATGTTGTTGTTGTTGTTGTTCAGTTGTATAAAGTCTGAAGCCTCCGACAATATTTCCATGAGATCATCCCATTCTACTGTAGTAAATGAAATTTACTCTGTTAAATTTATCCTGCAGTTCTATAACAATTCGAAAATTATTGAATTTATTCAATCCACATGTAATTTGAGTTGTCTGAGTGATATAAGTTGATTTTATAAGAAGATTTTGCAATGGATCATCATCATCATCATCATCATCATCTTGCAGGTTTTCATAATCTCCTCTTCTTTTTCTACTTTTTCCTTCTCCCCCTCCTCCTCCTCCTCCTCCTCCTTGACTCATACCATCACTTTTAATATCACTATAATTATTATTATTAATTTCATCACCACACGTTTGAAAAGCAGCAGCAGCAGCAGTATTATCAGCATCAGCAGCACTATCCATCATCATTATTACTATTATTATTTCTACGAGCGACGCTACTAGACTATGAAATAAATCTAAATAAAATTATTAATTAATTTTTTCATAACCCCCCACTTCCTTCTTCCACCTCTCTCTCTCTCTTTGTTTACAACAAATCGTTTTTATTAACCCAACTGTTTTGGTTGGTTGGTAAACCAAACCATTTCACGTAGGCCTTATTGCCCTTTTGTTTAAGGACTTTTTCCACAAGATAGCGGTGTGTAGCCCTTGTTGAATGCCTCTCGATATTTACTAACACGCACTTTATCGCCCACCTTAAATTTACTTCTGCGATAGATTTTTATGTGATTAAATGCAGTTTTCAATAGTGACTGTTCATTTTTAGCTGTGACATCTATTGGTTTCATTCCTATTGTGGTGTGTTTAGTTGAATTGTATTTTAACACGATTTCAGGTAGAATTTTCAACGATTTGTAGTTGCCTTGATAGTTAAATTCTTTCCACATTAACGATTTTAATGTATGATTAACACGTTCGACTACCGATGCTTTTTTCGAACTGTACGTTGAATAGTGATTAATTTTCAATTTTCTCATTAACATTTTAAAGTCTTTATTATAAAATTCCTTACCCATGTCGGTTTGTAGATTGATGGGAACATTATTTGGTGAAATTAGAATATTTTGCATTACCTTTGTTACGTTTTTGGCGGTTTTATTCTTAACCGGAACGGCCCATACAAATTTAGTGAATACATTGATAACAACCGAAATATAGCGAAATCCATTGTTTTGCCGTGCATACGGTATCATTTCCACCAAATCGGCTGATACAAATCATTTAAACCTTTCACTATTATATGTCGTCTTTTAAAAGTTTTCCGTGCCGGTTTGTGTAGTTCATTAATAATCTCACGTTTGTAAATGATAACTGCGGCTGTGGCTGCGGTGTCGTTGAAAATTTTCTTTTGCTTTTTCATTTTTTTTTTAATTATTTAAGGGTAAGTTAATAAGCAAAGTTACCAGTGATCTTTGACCTACGCTACCTGGTTTCGAATGCGTTATAATGATAGATTGTCCTTTTTTATTTTTTTTACCGATAATATTTATTAGGGGGTTGTTTAACTTTTTCCCATCAATGTAGAGGGTTAGTGTAGATGGAAATATAAATGCAATTGATTTTATAGTTAAATCCAATGGAACTTTGAACTCTGTCAAACCGCTACTTAACTGAACATGATAATCATTTTGTTTATAAGGGTTAGCCATTTTCTCAAGACTTGGAATAATGTTTGTCAATTTAGAGTTCATTAATGATTCAACATCGGATTTATCGAGTATTGATGTTGTTGTTGTTAGTTTATTATCAACAATCGATTAAGAAAATCTTCACTTAACATTATCGATGTCTGCTGTTGCTGCAGCTGCAGCTGCAGTTGACGCCGTCCAAACTTATCAACTGACATTTTGTAAATGACTTAATATTAATGATTTTTATTCAATTATATTGGCTTCTTTTAGTTCTTCAATTATGATGTTTATTTCGTTGGTATGATGATTATTTCCAGCCATTTGGGAAGCGACTAACAATTTTAATCTTTCCACCAATTCATTTGGATCATCCCAGTGTACATATTCTATGGGTTTTTCATTAAACCGCATTAAAGTACCAATTCCTTTTCCTTTTCTTATTCTTTTTATTATTCTTCTTTTACTTTCTTCTCCCAATCCTGCTCCTTTATGATGATGATGATAATGATGCGTTCTTAATTTCATCTTTTTATGCTGTTTGTCTGCATCAATCTGCTCCTCTGCCAACGCGTTTAACATTGGTTTGATTACAAATTTGTATTTGTCACCTCTGTTTCCAGCCACTTGCTCGTCTTTTTTAAAATTCCTTTTATGAGCATTTGTTTCTAAAAGTATTTCTTGAAAATTCTTTATATCCTGGGGTGTAGCAGAGTTTTTCGGTTTATTTAAAAATATCAAGTCATATAGACCGGGAGTCCCTTCATAAATTTTATTCTTAATCCTTATATTGGGACCTTAAAAATCCATTTCTGAATCGCCAAATTTAAATTTATCAGTTAGAGGATTGTGACTTAGATAGTAGTGATCAAATTCATGATTGGTGTCCCTAATAAATCGAGATATAAAAATTTGTGGTAATTCATGACATTGTTCCAAGTATTCCATAAAAGATTCTTCAGGTATCGATTCAATAATTGATCTATTATTTAGATTTAGAATTTCATCATCATCATCGTAAATGTAACTTCCCTCATTGTTGATAGTATTATTATAATCATCATAATAATCATCATTATCAGGTGTATGTGTAAATGTCACACTATCATCTATAAATTGTACTTCCCTTGGAGAAAACGTTTGTTTCTGTTGTTGTTGTTGTTGTTGTATTGGACTTGTTCCGACATCTTTTGTTTTCTTATTTTCTTTTTCTTTTTTTCTCATTTCTTTCTTAGGTGTAACATTATTATTATCTTCTTGTTTTATATATTCCTGTTTGACGGTTGAAGATGACGATGGTGATAATGATGATGATGATGGTTCAACAGATTTTGTAATAATTTGACGTAATGGTTGTAAGGCTCGTTCAATATTAATTCGTCCCGATTTTAAAGCATTCAATTTATGTCGAATTTTCTAGCGCACCTGCATCAATTTTATCGTAATAGTTGTTTTGTTTAAGTGTGGGTATATTATTTATAATAAAAAAATACTATAATGCAATAAAATTATCAAATCCCTTCTTATAGCGACCGCAGTTCAAATCAAAATCCTTACAGATTACCAAAAATCCATGTTTTGTTGTTGTCCAACACTCCGAACACATATCGTAGAATATTTCGAATGACATGTCTTATTGACGTGATCATTATAAATATGTTTTAAATTCATATTGTCTTGTTTGAATAACACCAACATGTTCGCATTGTCACGTACAAGATGTTTGGGAATGTGAGCGTAGGTTTGCGTTAAATAAAACGAATCGATCAAGTTATGTCGACCCATTGCGAAAAAATTTCTCATTACACTCTGTTTTCCACATGCCACATCGTCAAATATGAAAATTGAATTTTTTCTCGCTTCAGAAGGACTCATAATATTTTCGTTATCATGAAATTCAAAGTACTTAATATCTTTGATGGGTGCGAGTAGTTTTTTCAAATATTGATAGATGGGTGACGATGTTTCTTCTGCAATCAAAATTGCTCTTAGAGAGATTCGAGACAGTAAAATAAAGAAAGGAAAAAAAGTAAACTGTCTAGAATAATTCCTATACCAAAACCGGGAGGTTTTCTTCCGTTAATTCCTCTTTTTGCCGGTCTGAGTGCATTGAGAGCGTCAGCGGGGGGAGCGAGTTCGATTGCCTCGGCCGTGAATAAAGCCAAATCAGCTCAAGACCAGCTAAAAGAAAAACAACGCCATAATGAAAAAATGGAAGCGATCGCTATGGGAAAGGGTTTAGTCTTAAAACCACATAAAAAAGGCTTGGGACTTTTCGTAAATCCCTATTCGTATTATGCCGGAACTGCAACAGAAAAAAATTTTCCCTAGAAAGATTACCAAAACGTGCTCTAACAAATCTAGATTTGAATCGATATGTTAAATTATTAAAAATTAAAAATTTTCGAGGTGTCTTTATGCGAGACAATTTACCAAAAAAAATTCGTAAACCCAAAGAATGCGGTATTGTTAATCTCGATTGTGAACAAGGACCAGACACCCACTGGGTTTCTTATATAAAAAGAAATAAAGAGTACATCTTATATTTCGATAGTTTTGGTAATCTTAAACCACCCAAAGATATTATTGATTATTTTAATTCATCCGATTTTACAACAACAACAACAATTGATTGTAATTATAATAATTTTCAGAAATCCAATGACTACTACAATTGCGGTCATTTATGTTTGGAATTTTTGTATAAGTATTCTTTCTTAAAAATACAGTTTTTGTTTAGTACATAATTTGTATTTTAAGAGAGAGAGAGGTAGAATGAGAACGTTCAGTTTTACAGGCACCGAATCTGTTTTATCAGCAGACTTTTATCCACCCTTGGATCTTAGAGAATACGAAAACGCACCTATGATATTAAAGACATTAATTCAAATCTTTTAAATCAAATTGATCTGTTAAATAAAATACATAAAAAACATATAAACACAATACATCCCAATTTAAATACATTGAAATGTGAAATAAAATGTACACATGTTGTGGACTTTTCCAAACCAGATTTCATCGGAGATTTATTGGGGTTTGAGAATAAAATCTCGGATGTAAACAAACTAAACGAATCGAAAAAACCAGTTAATATAATGAAAGTGAATGCAATCAAAGTACTGTGTAATATTATAATTGGTTCCTATGATAATGGTGTCATGAGTCATATTTTACATGAATTTTTCCCAAGCGTAGGTGCTGGTTTTAAAATTATAGAATCCCCACAAAATGTCATATATCTTCCTTTAAATACGAAAATAATCAACAACATAACATTTAAATTGGTCGATCAAGATGGCAAACTGCTCAATTTTAGGGGAGAAACGATAACACTAAGAACTCATCTGAGAGCTGTCGATCGATTGAAAAGTAATAGAAAACAAAGAAAATGGTTATAAAATATAATAGATCTCAATCTAGAATTATTCAAACACAGTCATCTGAAGGGTTAACCACTAACAATATCGCTTTTTTAATATCGCTGGGATTCAAAGTTAAGAAGCAGCAGCAGCAGCGTCAGCATCAGAATAAATACCATGGATATTTTAACTACAAATGAAACAGCATTTTTCGACAATTCCATCATTAATGCAGAAAAACATTCACATCGCGTCTGTCGTGTGCCAGATGGGCTGCATCAGGAACGACGGCTAACAGCTCGCTTCAGTCCCGTCTTCGTGATGAAGTCATGTGCTTCGATCCATGCAGACCCTTGGTCAAGATGTCAGCTATCATCGCTCGTAAACATATTTTACTTCCGCTGCCTGTACTCGCTTGCTTATTATAGCTTCCTTCAGACTGCGTAAATTCAGGCGATGATATTTGCGAAAATTTCTCTTCGGTTTCGCTATGCACGCCGACTCGTTCTTTGTACTTTCAGTTACAATATACAGATAACCTTCGGGACATCAGGTTCGCCGCAAGTGCTGGTGCGTGCAATACATTCTGTAATATTAGATTTGTCACGCTTCTCCCGTTCACAGCTTCCAACTTAACCTTTCCAATGGCCGTTATGTCGGTTTTGTCCCCGTTCGCTAAACTTAGCTTCCTAGTATGTTCTTTGTCTATCTTCACGAATCGTTCGATGTCCTTACATAAGTGAGAAGTTGCTCCACTATCAAGACACCATTGTTCGTTTATGCGTGCGTTAACTTGAAAACATGCATTTGTGGTTTCCGTGCTTGTCCTACCAGGACAATTCTGGGCCATGTGACCTACTTGCCTGCATCTATGACACTTGAACTTAAACGCTTTAGATGGGTCAGCGCGCTTCGGTTTCTCGTTCTGCTTCTTATTAATTTGATGTTTTCTGGGGCCTTTTGCCCACAGAGCGCCTGCAACTTTGCTTGTCTCACCCTTCCTAGCTTCGCTTTCTTCCATAATTTTCACCCGTAGAACTTCGGGACTCGGTAATTCGTCTCGCGACTCAATAGCACATCTGAAATTCTCGTACCTAGTTGGTAGACTGTGTAACAGTAAGATGGCCAATAAGTCTGGGTTGATGTCGACATTCATGATGTCCAGCTTGTCAACAGCGCCAAAAAAATTGTCTAGATGTTCACGCACGTTCTCATCTTCCTCCATCTTATACTGCGTTAGCTTCTTCAAGAGAGTTGTATTCATTATAATAACTTAAAATAATATTTTATTCATTTAATACAATTCACAAGAGATTTTATATATAATTTAGTTTCGAAAATTGAAAAATAATTGGTGGAAAAACATTTATACCGCATATAATAATTGTATACATTATAACAATTTAAAATTAAATTTTATTTATTTAATACAAGTCACAAGATATTTTATACTTAATTTAGTTCCTGAAATTGAAAAATAATTGGTGGAAAAACATTTAAACTACATATAATAACAATATATTTTTTAACTTACTTAAATATGAATATCTTATCAACTTAAAATTATATTCTTTTCAGTTTCGTTAGCTAAGAAGAAATATAATGATTATCTGTTTAATAGATATAATTGTTAAAAAGCATGTTAAGTCCACGCTAAAATCAATATTGTATACATTATAACAACTTAAAATTATATTTTATTAATTTACTACAACTCACAACACATTTTATAGTTAATTTAGTTTCTAAAGTTGAAAAATCATTGATGGAAAAACATTTAAACTACATGTAATAACAATATACATTTTTTAACTTACTCTAAATATCAATAATATATATTATATAAAATATCTTCTTTTCTGGATATTGACAATATAAAAATAGAATTAAATAAATAAATATGCATGTATTTTCTATCTGGTTGAATTTTTTAATATGTTACCCCATAATAAAATATTGTATACCAAAAGTGATATTAACCTTTGAATAATTTTTTATATTTGTTTATTACGACGTATTCCTTTTATAATAATCGTTAGTAACAATGACTCTTTAATCAATGGACCGCTGACTGTCAATCATTTTTGATCACACAGTAGAATTAACACAATCATTTTCAAAAATAAAAATAAAATACTACTTTAACTAGTTATTTTTACTATTTAAATTTATAATTTTTATCATTTTAAAAATGAATTTTGCTTGAAACCAGGGTGATTTTTGAGCCCCTAAGTGTACTTTAATTAGTTTTATAAGTTAGCTTATAAGTTACTATTAATATTTAATCGCATTACACATTCAAATTCAATAATTATTCAAAATGATCCATTTTAATTAATGTGTCCTCTGACGTAAAAACATTACTTAATTTCTCGTTTCGGAACTTCTATAAAAGTCCATTTAATAAATGAGCAAATAGCAAACTTATTTAATCTTGTAAAATTACATTCGCGTTGCAGAAAACCATTTAAAATTTCACTCACGTACTCTGTAGATTTAAAGCCCACTCACAGCCACCTAAATCTTACTATGTGATAGTAAATTAATAAGTGAGCACGGTTGCCCAGGCAGGGCCTCAAATATTTAAAAGTATTGTGAGAATGAATACGAACGTAGGCTATAAACTGAATTATACTTGTAAAATATGCATGGCATGCTGATTTCGCTCATTCAACAAAAGAAATCTACGGGCGGTTTTTGTTCTCGGGCATCACCCCTCTTCTTCTTCGACGCCGTCGAATTTATTTTGACGAATTTTGCAGATGTTATCCCGCTTACTCGATGAATTAGTTTAATAGAATTAAATAAATAAATATTGTATACCAAAAGTGATATTAACTTTTGATTAATTTTTTATATTTGTTTATTACGACGTACTCCTTTTATAATAATCGTTAGTAATAATGACTCTTTAATCAATGGACTGCTGACTGTCAATCATTTTTGATCACACAGTAGAATTAACACAATCATTTTCAAAAATAAAAATAAAATATTATATAAATTATATTTATTTTTATTTTAGATTTAATTTAATTATAATTATAGAAGGTGATAAAAAAATATTATTGGGGATAGGTATTGTCATTATGCAACCTATTTATTTTTTAAAACAATTAAATTTGTATGGTTTTATTATGTACTTTTTTCTCTCACGGTATATTCATTCATCTTTGATCATTCAATAGAATTACTCTAATAACTCTAAAAAATCATAAATACTTCATCATATTATACAGAGATTTAGTTACTTATTGTTTTACCGCATAATAAAATATTATATATCAAAAGTGATATTAATTTTGACTTAATTGTTTCTTATATTTGTTTTATTATGACTTCTCCTGAGTCATCTGTAATAATCATTCTTTAATCAATAGACTGATGTATTGTTAATCATTTTTGATTACAGAGTAGAATTAACACAATCATTTCCAAAAATATATTTTAGATTTAATTTATTATACACCGTGATAAAAAAGCACTATTAACTACATACCCAATTCCAGATAGTGGTTTATGGAACAAAATGGCTTATTTTAATGAATTTTATTACTTTGTCACAATAATTATCAAACATTCTGTATAATAATTCCATGTTTAAATAACAAAATAATTTCTATTAAGAGTTGATTTATACAACTTTTTATAACAACTTAAAATTAAATTTCATTCTTTTACTACAACTCATTTATATTTATTTTAAAAAATAAATATTAAAAGTTTTATATTTGTATTTAATGTTTTCTAACAAATATGTCTAAAACAATTTGAAACATAATGTTCAGTAAGTTGCTAATAAAATATTATATAATTTTAAGTTGGCAGAGATGTAATTAGATTAGATTAGAAACGTATTACAATGGTATAACGGCATTGGACAACACATATAAATTACCCGTCTTTATTGCGCAAAGTACTAAGAAACTTAAGCAATAAATCATCCGGCATAAAGAGTGCGTAATTTAATTACATTTAGATACACAAATTCAGTCAACTTTGAACAGCCCCCAAGCAAATGAATTATCGCGACGAATTCATTTTGAACTTGCTACGCTAGTTTTCCCACATTGTCATAAATTTTTGGTACGGAACTAGACGGGCCACCTAAAACAGGCCGGGATTTAATTCGTGACGTAAATCTCCGGAAACTTCAAAACAAATCAAACGTGGATGCATAAGATTGTTATTCTTAAACAAATATCGGCTTAGATCACAGACAACGAAAGCTTTCAGGGGGAGTGTGCAATAAGTGGTATCAAATTCTTCACACAATAACAGCTTCAGTTTAGTTTTTATTGTGCCGTACAGGTAGAATGGTCCGTGTCGTTGTGGCGGATGACCCAAATATTTGGCGGCAGTAAAGACGTGATATTACATTTGACAATTGCTTTCCGCGGATGGCCCAGGCCGCCGCAAGATGTCGAGCTCCGCCGCCGCCTGGGGAGGCCCCTTCTTATTCCACTTCAAACGCGATTAAGGCGATATGATATGGGAGACTCGGGAGGTTTGCGGAATAAATTTGAAGGTGATTTCGATTCTTTTGTGAGGCCTTCGTCGTGCCAGCGCGAACTGAGTGTCGCGTCTTCGTTCTACAATTTTTCGAGGGTGTGTGGCGAGCAACAGATGTCCTTTAGAGTCGGCTCGGTCTTATGTGTTGATTGCAAATTATTACATGCAATATCGGCATTATCTGAGTCATTTTCAAAATTGATTTTTGTACTGAAGTTTATGAGATATTAATTGATTATTAACACTTCAAAAAGTGTTTGTAACTTTTTATTTAATAAATATGTCGAAATGAAATTTTGTTATCCGAATAAAAACACTGGAGGAGGGCGTAACAAAAATTAAAATATGCAGTAAAATTCAAATTAATGTAACATTATAAAATGTCAAAAGATTAGATATCCTTATATATAATAGTGAGTACGTCTTACTCTACTTCTCAGAAGTTCGGTGCAACGTTCAGGTATTGATTCATTTTCTAAATTCAGGTGACAAATATACCGAAAATTATTTTTTAATAGAAATAGACTTGTAAAAATAATTATTAATTTTTAAATCCAGGTGACAAGTTACAGAATGTTTAATAATATTCCAGAATATAATATTTTGAAGAAAATTATTACTTATTTTTTTATTTCGATTTTCACATACTAGTAGAATATTTTTTAATAGAAAAATATTATTACATTTATGTAATTATTTATTAATGAACAAATTCTAAGAATAAGTTAATTAAATTAAATTAATTTACTTTATTCATTGTTTGATCCATTTTTAATAAGTACTATTTAAATTTTTTTAATTAATCAGTAAAGTAACCTTTAAAATAGTATAAAAAATATGATTTTGATGTTTAATAAATGTTTAAACATCGTGAATGCGCAAACAAATTGTATAATTACAACTACATCCATAAGGCAATTAATTTTATGTTTCCAAATATCTTATCCTAATTCAATTGAATATCTTAATTAAGATTTTTGTGTCGCATCTACCATTTTTACAACTGTTGTTAAAACTGGCGAATGCGCAACAAAACCAATGCACATGTAAAATATGAAATTGTGGCGCCCAACGTGGGACTTAAATAATAAAAATAAATATTATTTTATAAATTCTAGTAACAAACTACAGAAGGTATCATAATATTCTAAAAAATAATAATTTGAAGAAAATTATTATTTATTTTTATTATTTCGATTTTCACACACGAGTAAAAATATGTGTAATAGAAAATTATTTCCTTTGTTAACAAAACATATGCTATTGCATATCCATGGTTTTGAACTACACAACATATAATTTTAAGTTGGTATTGGTACGTTCAACCAGGGGGGGCCAAGCGAATAGGGACGGAGGGGCAACAGCCGATGATAGACGTTCGGAATCGCCGGAAAGGCACGACCTTTTTGTTTGAGGTTGTAGGGATTTTTAATATTTAATTTTATAAATTGGTATTACAAATTCCCCAAAAATTTCCGAGATGTTTAGGGAATATTTAGTGATTTTAGTTAGAGAAAATAATTTACTAGATTTCAGAATGGCGAAGTCATGGGCGCGAAAGTTCAGTAGTTTTTAGGTTGGAGAAGAGAGAGCATGGCCGGGGAATGTGAATACTTTGAAAAAGTATATTTCTGGTAAGAATCTTTTTATATAACTACTATACATAATTTAATTGTTTGTATTTGTTATTGTATATTATTTTACATAGCGTAATGTTAGAATTTTATTAATTTTTATTTAAATTGTTCAATCATTGAATTTAATGTAAAGTATTTCTTGTTTTAATTCATTTTATACTTGGTTAGTTATTGTTTTTGCCAAAATTCATATAGTTTTTATACAGCAGTTGTAATAATTATGTTACAGTTTTAGGTTAGATGGCCTCTCGAAGAGATGTGTCTTTAAGAATCCCCATAGTAAAAAGTACTTTCAGGTATAATATTTTTTAATTTGTTTTTTGTTATTTATTTGGAACACAAATTTTCAGGTTCGATCTTCTCCAACTTTACACGTAAGACTGTAAGCTGTGATATTTTTATTTATTTTTTATATATATATATTTTGTAATGGATTTTTCTCAGCAATCTCTAGTTTCTGGTTATAGTACTAAATATTGTAGTTATCCCAATTGTTCTAACAAATATCTTATTGTTAAAAATTTCAATTTTAAGAATAAGTCTTTTTTTAAACCACCATTAAATTCAGATATTAATCTATCTTGGCGTTCTATTTGTGATATTAAAAGTTCTGTAAAAACGTTTTATATATGTGAGGATCATTTTTTATCTTCAGATTTTATTTATAATAAGCGAAGGCCTCTCCTAAAAAAGGAAACTGTACCTGTTCCACTTCTTCAAGAAATTTCTACAGTTCTTTCTACTTCTATAAGTACTGTAAATGTTCAAGTATCTGAAATTCCTAGTTCTAGTTTTTCCCATTCACATTCTAATAATTCAAATAATCTTAATAAAAGTATTATCCATTCCAATGTTCTGTTAAAAAGTTCTGATACTCTTTCTAATGATTCTACAGTTCCTATTTTTCATTTCAATTCTAGTATCTCCCATGTGACTGAAAATTCTCTCTGTGATAAAAGTACAAATATTGATATTATAAAAGATTTTATTAGTAAGCAAAATTCCAATATTCTTAGTGATCATTCATATTGTAAATCTTTATCTTCTGTCTGTGATAAAACTACAAATAGTAAAAATAATACTGAGAAAAATTCTTTGCTGTATAAGATGCATCGAAATGCTCTTTCTAAAATTTCAAAGTTAAAAGCTCGTTGTCGAAAACAAAAGTCTGACATTTCCAATCTCCGTAATATCTTTAAAAATGGAAAATTAGAAGAAGTTTGTTCCAATTTGAATCTGGTTACAAGAAATTTTATAGCATCCCAATTGAGAAATTCCTCTCGAAAATCTAATTGTAAAATTTGGTCTCTTGACGATAAAACTTTCGCTCTCTCTATGTATAAACGAAGTGGTAAACTATATCGTTATTTGCAAACTCATTTTTCTCTATCTTCCATTTCTACTCTGAAAAGTCTTCTAAGTAAAATTGAATTTGAGTCTGGTATAAACAAATTATATTTTGAACACTTAAAATCTGTCTCCAGTGAATTAAATGATAAAAATTGTTGTTTATTATTTGATGAAGTATCTTTAAGTTCTGGCATACATTTCCAAGTAAAAAAACAAGAATTTTGTGGTTTCAAGGATTATGGTCATCTTGGCAAAACTTCTAAAAAGGCAGATCATGCTTTAGTTTTTATGATTCGTGGGTTGTCATCTAATTGGAAAGAGGTTGTTGCATTTTATTTCTCTAAAGGTACAGTTCCCACATTAAATTTAAAGTTAATTATTACTGAAATTATCTCTAATCTTCAAAGTATAGGTTTAAACGTAATTTTCGAATGTGTCCTAAACTCACTGATCAGCATTTCAATTTCAAAAATTCTTATACTAAAATGAAGGTTTCGTACGCTGCTCATCAGCTTTCTTTTTCAATGTCTGCCTGTATTCTATCTTTAGTCTCTTCTACTCAATTACCTAATGATGCATCTTATACAGCAGAATTTGTACACATGATGAACTCTCTCTTCGATTCTTTAAATGGCATGGGTATTCAAAGTAAATCTGAAAAAAAAATTCCGGAACATTTGGTCATGGAAACTGAAGATGACGATGATTTAGGGCCTATTCCAGAAAAACACGACATAAACTTCTATAAAAATTCTAATCAACCGTCGCCAAATAATAATGTCAATTTAAAATTCGCTGTGACTGAATCATCTGGACATTTAGAATTTTGGAAAGAAATTTTATCGAAAATTCGATATTGGAAAATTCTTGATTCAAGCACAGGTAGAGATGTCACATGTCAATATTCATTTTTAAAAGGCTGGATAATTACTTTAACGTCTGTTGCTTCACTATGGCACGAGTTGAAAAATGAAGGCTATGAGTCTCTGAATACCAGGTTTCTTAATCAAGACCCCATAGAAAATTTATTTTGTCAAATACGCCAGCATGGTTTTTTCAATACCAATCCAACATATCACCAATTCATCGCAGCATTAAAAACTGTCGTTGTTAATAAATTAAGTGTTTCTCCATTTGTTAAAAGTAATTCAAAAGATGATGGTGGCAAATCTTTAGGGGCATTTTCAAAATTTCTTTCCAATTCCGTTAATTCGGCGACTATACCAGATGTTTCCATTTTCGAGTCTGATTTGAATTTAGTTCAAAAATATATTAAAGATTCTAGTTCACTTCAAGGTGCCTCTTATGTTGCTGGGTATTTGTTAAATAAAATTGAAATTCCAAATTGCGACTCATGCCATGGGACCCTTTTCTCAGAAAATGTAACTGAAAAACATATTTTTATATCTTTTAAGGAATTTGATCAAAATTTGAATAAATTAATTTATCCCAGCGATTCACTTGTTGATTTTGTTTCTAATATTCATATTCACTTATATATGTTTTTAAATGATAATTCGCATAAAAGTTCATTAGAAATTAATTTCAAAGAATATTTTTCTAAAATTTCCGAACAATTTCTCTTTTGTCAAATTCATGATTGTAAAAATAAAATTTTAGATAAATGTATTAGACTCACACTTTATAAATATATGAGAGATAATAATAAAAAAGAGGGTCCCAAATTTCATAGAAAGTATTAATTTTTTTTTAAATGTTCATGATCTTCCTTATTTTTTAAAGAGAGTTTATTTTGTGTATTTATTGTTTCTTGTGAAATGTAATGTTATGTTTAAAATATTTTCTTATTTATATATATATTTATATGCATGTTAGTTATAGGTGTTATTTTGTTTATTGTTGAATATTTTTTAACTTGTTGTTGAATTGTTTTTAATTTGTTTATTTTTGAATTGATTTTTATTTTAGCATTGTGCAATATTTTTTTATTTTATTCTGGGAGAGAATTAAAATACTCTCATGAATTATATTAACAATATATTTCCATTCATTAGACTAAAATAGTAATTTGATCTCCTTTTTATTCATTTATTATATTCAAAAAGGTGCTTAGTATAGTTCATGTTCGGGTTACAATGTAGACTGCCTCCACGTGGTGTAACCTGGGTAATTCTAAATAGTCTACTGTAGTATAGTATTGACACATTTATATAATTCATTTTACAATTATTTATTGTATTGATATTATATTGTATTGTTTATATAAACCACTTACATATGTATATAGTATGTTTATTTTTATGATTGTTGTTTTTACCATTAATATGTAATAAAGCTTATACGAAATGTTTAATTTTGTTTTTATATACCATTGAAAAAATCTAACCTATACACATTTAATATAAATTTTAAATATATGGTTTCCAGCCCTATATGAAGTGACAGATGGACGAAAAGATATCTGTAATCTGTAAGGAAAGGCAACACTGTATTGAAAATGGCAACTCAGCTACATCCCCAAATCGTGCCCAGTTATGTTTCTCGTTTATAACATTGGGTTGGTACTTCTTAGGTTTTCTATGCGTTCAACATAGGAAACCTAAGAATCACCAATCCGGGATACGGTCATGTTGCCATGTTAAACGCGGTGTTGCCATTTCTTAAATAGATTACAGATATCTCTTTGTACATCTCACACTTTATAAATGGCGGAAAACTTTATATTTAAAATTTATATCAAATAAGTATATATTAGGTTTTTCTGAAAATAGTTAAAAATAAAACAATTAAATATTTCGCATAAATTTTACTATATATAAAATGAAAAAAATAAAAATATGAAAAATACATACTATATACAAATGATACGTAAAACATCAAATGAGTACTTAAGGATACATCACTTTGACACTCATCTAAACTAAAACTGTAATATTATCATTATAACTAATTTAACTGTTGTAAAAGTAACTTTCTGAATTTTGACTAAAGCAACTAAGAAGGAAGCATGAAATGAATTAAAAAAAATACTTCAAATTCAATGAATAAAAAGAAAGGAACATATTAATAATACGGTTTATACAATAATACACAATGACACAAACAATTATATGACGTAAGCCTCTTTTACCAGAAATATATGACTCACTCTTCTGAAATGTAGTAGATTATTTTCTCTAATTAAAAACACTAGATATTCCCTGCTCATTACAGAACACCCAAGAAGTACAAACCTTCTACTAAAAATGAGAAACAACACTGGACGAGAAATTGATTTGTAGTGATTAAATTATTCAATAGATGCCGCCTTTATAGTTTTCTGTATTTGACATTTGGAAAAAATGGCGGGAATAGTTTCAAATTCAAATTAATTGGTATATATTATTGATTGAGAAATAAAACAAGCTGTGGAATTAAAACATTTTTATTACAAATTATTTATTGTACATTACAAACATTATAACAACAATAATAAACAACATAAAAGTAAAAAATAATTCTATATATATATATACCGTATCAAAAATGATGAAGGTGTCTACTCGCATATTGAGACGGAACATCAATACCCCTTTGTAAACAAAAAGGAAAGATATAAATGCAATTATGTGGGCGGGCCGAACTGACTGGAGGGGATCATTTGGTTTTGCTGCGTTTAGCATGCGGTTTGTCTCCGCAGACGAGTCGGTGTCTTTGAACACATTATTTAATTATTTTTAGTTTTTTTTACTTATGCATTTATTTATTTAATTTAATTTTTGGGATACATTTTTATTTTGAAAAAAGTAGTTTATTTTTAGAATATTTATTTTTGTTTTTGAAATGCCCTCAAAAAATATTTCATTTTACAGATTGAAAATTATACAAAGTTACGGAATTTAAATGGAGCATCCGAAGAACTCGAACTACATCCCTACGTATACGGAGAGTTACTAAATGCATTCGCAAAGATTAATTTACATTGGTTCTTTCTTAAAAACTGCCCCGATTAACAAATATAAACAAATCCTTCAGATTTGTTTACAAAACAAAATAGTCTAAATAGATGTGAGCCCGTCGCATCGGTCCATCGGTGAAGATGATGACGTAAGCTAACACGGCCTTGCGCAGTTTTTTCAAAGATTCACCTGACACCGGTAATCTGTAAACATTATAACAGCAGTACAAGCTCAAAATATATTCGAAGAACTAAGCCTAAACCTCATATCATTTAACAAAATAGACTGTTATGCGGCACAGTTAACAATCACTAGAAGCACAGAGGCGGCTCAACCATCAACAGGTCTGTTACACCCATGTCTCAAGTGCTATCAAAAGATACCATATTCTAGCCAGGAGCTCAGAGGCGGTTCAACCACTACCAGGTCTATTACCCGCTTGTCTCACAGACCCAGAACACAACAATCTAAGCCTGCAGAGCAGGGACCTTAAAAATAGCCTGCCAAGCAGGGACCTTTAAACATAGCCTGCAAAGTAGGAACCTTAAACATAGCCTACAAAGTAGGGACCTCAAACATAGCCTGCGACGCAGGGACCTTAAAAATAGCCTGCCGAGCAGGGACCTTAATCATAGCCTACTAAGCAGGGACCTTCACATATAGCCTGATACACAGGGACCTTAAACAGCCTACAAAGCAGGGACCTTTACACACATTCACACATCAATCTTATTAAATAAATCTATATCCATCAAACCTTATAGAATTTCTGTATCTGGCCAGGTTCGTAACTGTTCATGCGCTGCTATTGTAGTTCTACCTCTGCTGCCAATCCTTCGGAGTGCGTACCTCTCATTAGGTAAACAATGCGTTACCTCAAAGGGTCCTTGATACTTTGGTTTCAACTTTCCTCTATTCGACAGCTAATAGCGACATCTAATCCTAACGAACTTGCTTCTGTATGTAGTTCGGTTGACAATTCCAGATCAAAAATGTTGAAAATCGGATAAGAAGTCAATCGTACATTTTCACATTTACATGTCCATTCAAAAGATTTTTCCCCACGTAACAGTGCAGATATCGGTGCTGTTAAAGTTGCAAAGTTTTTCACAAGATGCTAAAATATCCAGCCAGTCCTTTTTCGATCACACCTAAATATTTCACAGATGTTTGAAAAAGTTACATTTTTGTATATTTAAGGGCGTCAATGTCCTTTCTTAAATTCTTAAGACATTCTTGAATGGGTCGAGCAGGGCACAACACATCATCAACATAAACAAACGTAATATCGTCTTTAAGTGGTCCTAGGGCTTTAACGATGGCGCTCTGATAATCTGATGGAGAGTTTATGAGATCAAACGGCATTCGGTTGTTCTTTTATTTCTTTCGTAACCCACTCGTCCATTCCTGACAAATTCAAGTCATATTCCTCAAATGCAATTTCTAAATCTTACAAGTCGAAACTGCGCTGCAGCCACACTTAAACCTTCTGCGCAGCCATCTTCAATGTTGCTTGAGTTGTTTGGGCGTTGGCCATTGTCGATAAAATTTCCATGTTTTGTTTTTGGAATCTGTTGTTACTTTCTTGCTGCATTTTGAATAATAACGCCATATTATTGTCTTTCTCCGATGTACATTCTGTTCACAATGCCTAGACTCACTGTGCGTTTGCGTTTTTCACTATTGTCAGCCTTTGTTCGTTCACAAACAAACACAAAAAAAAATACGTTTTAGGTCCTTTCTTCCGGAAATAATTCACGAGAAGATATCCTTCTGATGATGGATTAGCGACTGTTAATCTGTCATTTTAGTTTGATTAAAACACTAAATTCACAATAATAGGCTTTATTACAACAAACGTAGTTTAATCCTCGACATCTAAAGCTTGACTGCCCGGTTCTTTCTTAAAAACTGCCCCGATTATCAAATATAAAAAAATCCTTCAGATTTGTTTACAAAACAAAATAGTCTAAATAGATGTGAGCCCGTCGCATCGGTCCATCGGTGAAGATGATGACGTAAGCTAACATATATATATATATATATATATATATATATATACAAGACAATAACAAATAAATAAAACATTATAAAAAATACATCAGTCTTATATATACTATAAATACATAAAGTAAATATCTTAAATAACAATAACAAACAAATAAACATGTATAAGACAATAACAAATAAATATTAACTCTCAAAAATGAATATACAACATTCTAATTTCAAAATCATATACAGCAAATACAGATAAAAATATATTTCATACATACGATGAACAGTCTGAAAATTCAAAATAATAAAAATTTTCTGTGAAATTTGGGAACCAAACAAATTCAGATAAGAGGGCCCCATGGTATAAATCGCATTGTGGAATTTGAATTTTTTCAATAAATACCCAACTACATAAGCAGCCCCTTGAAAGGAACTACTTTCATTAAAATAATGAGTTTGAATCTCAAACTTTATTCCCTTGTAGTGTAAAATACTAATTCTAGTCACAGTATCGAAAATTTTCCAATTTTCAATTTTAAGCAAAATTTCATTCCAAAACTCCAAATGGACAGAAGACTCAGTGACAGCAAATTTTAAATTACTATATTTATCATGAGCGATTGAGAAGAATTTAGATCTTAATTTAAATAAAAATGTATGACATGTTTATCAGGAATCAGCCCCAACTCGTCTTCATCTGCTTCTAGAGTGTTCATCGTACGTACAAATTCAGCAGTATAAGTAGCATCTTCCGGCAATTTATTATTAAAAACCATATAAAAAATATAAGAAGAAACAGAATGACTAAGTTGATGGACTTCTTTTGCAGTCTTTCATTTTAGTGTACGAATTCTTAAAATCGAAATGCTGATCAGTTAATTTAGGACACATTCTAAAGTTACCATTAGACTTATCTAGAACATAAGATTGAATAATATATTCAAATTTAGCAAATTTATCTTTTTCGAATTCGATGTCATCACACAAAAGAGAGTTTCTAGAATTCTTATATAAATGATGAACATCAAAAATTTTATAAATACGACAACCATTTACTTGAAAATAAAATGAACTTGAATTCTGAGAATTTTCATTAGATAAATAGTTTAATGCACCTCTATTTGTACTACCTTGATCGCAAATTGTAACTCTAACATTTAAACCAATTTCTTGAAGACTAGAGATAACTTGAACGATAAGAGATTTAAAAATTTAAAGCTGGAACCATTACCTTGAAAACTTGAGCATGGTCAGCTTTTCTAGAAGTTTTACCAATGTGACCAAAATCTTCAAAACCACAAATATTTTGATTTCTAATATTAAAATATAAACCTAAACTTAAAGATATTTCATCAAAAATTAATGAACAATTTTATCTTTTAAACTACTTGTTACTGATTTTAAATGATCAAAGTATAATTTATTAATTCCACAATCAAACTGAATTTTTCCTAAAAAACTTTTAAGTGTAGAAATTGAGGGCAAAGAAAAATGAGACGATAATTATCTATCGTTCACCACTAAGTTTACCACTACGTTTATACATACTAAGAGCAAACGACCAGACTCCACCATGGACTTTACGAGAAGCATTTCGAAGTTGAGAAGATATGAATGTTTTGGTGACATCGTTTCAGTGATCACAAAGATTTTCTAAATTTCCTGTTTTAAAGATACTGCGGAGAATATCAATATCAGATTTTTGTTTATTACAACGATATTTTAATTGAGAAATTTTAGATATTGCCGATCGATGCAACTTATACAGTCTACATGTGTTCTCAACCTGTTTCGAAATTTTTTTAGTGATAAGTTCTCTGGAGCGACAATATGTATGATCATGTAGAAAATTTATCACATTGGAATTATTATAAAAATTCAAACTATTTTAAGAAGAAAGATCTTGATGTAAATTATGTGAATGACTATAAGAGTGATTAATTGAACCATTGGATTTGTTAGAATTTGATCTTTTCAACAAGATATTTGGATGAATTATTATTTTGGGATTAGAAATAGAAACTCTTGGTTTAGCAATAGGTGAAAGACTACAAAAATTTAAACTACTAACATTATCTTTGACAGTGGAATTATTAGAAGAGGGATTATAATGACTAGAATTCAAATCAACTTTCAAAAACATTAAAATTAAGATCTCTGGAAGTGGAAGGAATAGACTGACTAGAATTCAAATTAGACAATGAATTTTCAAAAACATCAAAATTAAGATCCCTGGAAGTGGAAGGAATATGAGAATGAAAAAATAGTGGTGGCAAAGGAACTGTTTTAGGTTTAAGGCGACGAATTTTTCTTGTCACAGAGAAATCTGATGTAGAGAAATGGTCTTCACAGACATGAAATGTTTTGATAGAAGGATTAATATTACAAATTGAAGGCTAAATTAAATTTAATTTAGAATTAGAAGGTGGCTTAAAAAAAGATTTATTTTTAAAATTAGGATTATGAACATCACTATAATATGTATTAAAATTTCATATTTCATAAGATTATAAAATAAAATTACAAGAAAATATCACAGAAAAAAATTCTATATTCTACTAAAAATACCTAATTCCCATTGATCGAACCTTCCCAGTCTAGTTGGAACCTAGAATGCCTACTTTTAATAATAAATATATATAATAAGATTAATATATCTAAAATGTGCCGAGTCTATTCTTGTTAAATCAATGGTCCGGGAACCTATTTAACCTACAAAATAACATTAAATTATTCAACAGATAAACATATATTAATATATAAAGGATCTTAATCAAATTTGAGGTTATTTTATTACTAATATAAATGTGATATAAAGTAAACATCTTAAGTAATAAATTACTGAATAACAAAGCATAGAATCCAAGCATGATTTTATTTAGTAAGATATTATAAGAAATGACTTGCCTAAAACAAAAATTTCAAACCATTTTATTCATTCGTTCCATTCCATCCTCCCGGCAACTTCGGATAGAAGCCCGCGCTTAAATCGCGGACTTTTAAAAATACTCGCGCCATATTTAAATACTGCGTTGCCATTGGTCAAAAAAATTAACGGTCCTATTCACTTGCCCCCCCCCCATGTTGCTCATCACAGAATTTCTATTACCAATTTATAAAATCAAATATTACAAATCTCCAACTGTCCATTTCTCACCAGTCTGCATTCCGAGAGTTAAAGGTCGTGCCTTTTCGGCGACACCGATCGGTTGTTGCCCCCTCCGTTTCTATTCACTTGGCCACCCCTGATTTTCAGTGAGCTATGAATTGCTTGTATTGACAGAACGTATCCATGGTTTTAAGTTGTAATAATACTTATTTTCATAAATTGAATTTGTTGACGATGCGCATTTGTTCTTACGTTGCATTGGAGACTTATTTGTTCGTTGCCACATTCAATTGTTGAAATAGTTTACGTGGTCAATCAAATGAGCAGCATAGTTTAGTTGTTCGAACAACCTCGTACAGAACAGTCGCAAGTAATCCACATACTCCGATGTAATACAAGACCGTCCATAGTTCTCATAGGTTTTAGTCTCAGACTTCTAATGGAACTGTAGTGGGAATCGTAGTCAGTGTTCGGGGAATCAGAATTGTAGTCGACCATACAGTTGATTCCATGTTTAGCTCACTGCATTTACTCTTCCAATAACTTACCGTAATTCAATGTTATCAACAGGGTAATTCAGGGTAGGATGGGTCGACGGAGTATTTATACACAGTGGTGTGTGTGGTGTTGTCTGCTATCAAATTGAGAACCGTGCTATTATGTATAAATTCTGCGCTGACCCATCCTACTTTCAATAATCCGATAGATTTTGTTGAATTAAGGAAACCTATAAAAGTAAACGCATTTGAGTAAGCAAATAATGCACTGCAGCAACTCTTGCTTCAGTTCCGTTTTAGTCGGAGTACTTAACCTATGGGAATTTAGGACGGTAGCCAAGAACCTCGTAAGAAACAACGAAACAAATAAAAAGATGAACCAATGGGTTCAGTCAGTCCGTGAAAGTCCTGATTGGAGGAACAAGGTGAAATGTTGTGTAAGCACTTCAATGGTCTGTTAATTGAAGGACCAACTGGGTAATCTCCTGGAATAACGAAGTCTTCATTAGGTCCAGTCAGCGCACAGGGAAAGTCCTGAAGAAAAGAGACAACTGTTTAACAATCTGTCGCCAAGGGCTAGAACACCTCCAGAGATGTCGTCTCCAGTGTGTGGAGAATCTGAATGGTATAAGATAATTGCTATTTCTGGAATTCATATGGGCCTACGATGTTTTTTAAACAGACGAGTACCGTACTGAGTTTCATGACAGGGACCAACTATTTCTTAAATTATCCTTATAGACAACACCTTTCTAGAGTGAAAAATCTTGATTAGAAAACACATAGTTCCATGTATAAACAGATAGTTTTCTGGGATGAAGAATACTTAAATAAATCACCTTTGTAAGCTTAGCTCATAGGTCCAGCCATAATTGCAGAGCAGTACCAATAGTAACGAGGATCGTAAAATGTTTCACAATCTCTTGGCTTGACCTCATGGTTTATCTTACGGAGTAGTTTAAGTATTCCTTTAGTTCAGAAAACTATCTTGTTAATCCAACAAGGATGCGTTTCTGAATCAAGATTTTTCATTTGAATATTCATTTACAAGAAGGGTGTTATTTTATGTGGACAGTTTAAGAACTGGTAGGTCACCTGAAATCAAACTGAGAACAGTACTACTATGTGTAAGCACTCCGTTGGTCCATTAGTTGGATAATATTTATTAAAAGGAGTAAATTGGATTGGAATAAAGAAGTCAGCTTAAACATAAGATGAACCAATGACTCCAGACACGGAGGTACTGATGTGAATCTTCAGGAGGTGTGCTAACTCTTGGCGACGGATTGTTAATAATAATTTACTCACTTTCTAAAATTGTAAAATGTCAAATAATTTGATGTTTCAAGTGAGCTGCCAAAAAAATTTTGAAACCATGTCATAAGGACATGAGTGTAGTTAAAGTATAAATGTCACTATTCCCTGAAAGTTATAAGGTAAGTATTAAATAGTATTTTACACTACACGGGACCGCAGAGAATCAGATCATTATCGCACCTTTAATTGACATAACTGGGTGTGAATATTGGCGAAAACTAAAGGCGATGAGATAGCTCCGTGCGAATTGCATACTAATCGTCTGCGAGTTTGTTATGTTATCCCGCCATCAAATACATATTACTGTTCCCCCTTAATTGCTTCATTATCGAGTTTCGGGAGGAACACGTTGGACGTATATGTATAAAATTCGCGGGAATCCGTTTTTGGCCAGGTTACACACCATAAATTGTTCGTGGGAAGTTAGCGGGGGCGAATTAATTAAACTCACTTGCACGGTGTGTACGTCCTATTTTTGGAAAAGTCCGGGGGGAAATCAACACAGCTCAGTTATAATGCCTTTGGCACTTCTGTGTTGTGTTAATATTGTTATATATGTAGTTGTTAAAATAATTGGACAATTTGTTGAAAAAATACTGAAACCTGAACAGTACCAAAAGAAGAAGAGGTACAATAATAAAAAGTGTTAGTCATGCAGAAATGATTTCTAACGATTTATTCCTAACAAAGTCAGTCGCTATCTGAGAGGGACCATTAGTATTTTTAATTGTCACTCTTCAGTCAAAATAAGGAAGCGTCAATGCAGTGAGTGACTGACTTAATAGGGAGAAGATTGCCCCTGGTCGTTCGAGAATTAAGCAGCTGTTAGGCGCAGGAAAATAGCTGTGAAAACTTTGACCAGATTCTGACTAAACTGTAACGTTTTAATCAGCACGAACTGAACGATCTCATAAGAGTGCTGACCTACATAATGTCAAAGGGGATGGGGTTGTCACATGGCGGCTTCAAGGAGACTATCCAAGTAAAGTCCATGTTAGAAAATTTTTAAGCGAGTAAATAAGTAAGATTTGGCAGATGGAGAAGAAGTGTTATAAGAGATATTGTAGAATTTTAATAGAAAACCGCGATCATATTTCACCTGCAACCGTGTTCAACACCGAAAATTATTAAATTATATATATTATATAAATAACATCTATAATTAATTAAAATATGATCGTTTATATGTCTTAATATGACTTTTCTATGTAATTGTTGTGACATCTATAATTAGACTTGAGACTATTATAATTTGAATTACATTTGAATTACCAACAAAATATATTTTCTTCTTCCTGTCACCCATGTTATCTAATCAATTGGTTGAAATGACTTTTGTGTATGTTAAATGAAAATTAAATTGTTCTACATATTTTCTTTAATTAAAATTAAATTAAAATATGTATATTTATAATGTCTCTATATGCCCTTTTTAAAAAACTGTTTTATACTTTTAATATAATATGATATGACATCTGTGATTAGAATTGGGAATGTTATAATTTGAATTACGTAACTTATGATGTAAAAACTTTCAAGTGTCAAATTTTAGCATATTCATTACTTTTGAAAGGGTACATAATATAGTTCAATAAAATATCAGATAATTGGATTTTTTTTTTTGTTGCTGAGGGGAAAGTCAGAAGACAGAAAACCCCCCTCCGGGTACCGATCCAAAAGATCTCAACCCAGATGGAAAACATGCATGTAAACGTATGCGGGTGAGCTGAACCAGAAGACTGAAGCTGACGTAGACGCCAGCCCACTGTCAACTGGTTCGAGAAGAACAAGTCCAATCTGAGAAAGATCGGAGATCTTCCTGGGGATGGATTGGACTTGTAGGTGCTGGATCCGTTAGCTCCCCACTACCACTGGCTTGTGGAGCGGTACTGAGCCCCAAGACCACGACAAGGTGGATCCGTCCTGGGGCAGGTAATTGGAATTCTGGTTTTATTTATATATTTATTTTATAGCAAATCCAATCTTCTCTATACATTGAAAACGCTGCTGGATGTTAAAGCAAATCTGGAGCTATCTTGCTACCAATTTAGATTTTATGTCTGGTGAGATTTGATTCTCAGGATTAGCGGACAGTCCTTGAGAAACCCTAAAATTACTTTCTCTTTTTTAGGAAAAGTATCTGTGTTACATACTTATACAAATGATTTTTTTTAACTTTTACTTATTTAAAAATGCAGAAATGCTATATCATTTATATATGAGACCTATAGATTGTGTAAAGCTGTAAATCTATTAATTACAACTTCATTATTCAACAGACTTATGAATAAAAAATTCAAAGTTACATTTATAATTTCTGCAAATTCTGAAAGCTCCGAATCTAAATATTATAAAATGTTAATTCATTAAGTAATTACCTCTTTATTCAACTGGTAACTGTTAAGAAGGGAGTTTTTTTAAATTTTTTAAAAATCTCAAAAATATCAAAAGCTATAAGATAATAGAAGTAATTATTTAATTGATTTTGATGATAACTACATGAAAAAATATAAATAAAGTGATAATTTTCTGACTCTATCTTGCTGCCATTTTAGATTTTATGTCTGATAAGATTTGATCCTTCAAATTAGCGGACAATCCTTGCGAAACCATAAAAATACTTTATCTTTATTAAATGTGATTTAATGTGAATGTATGATTTAATGAGGCGAACTTTAAAAGTCGCAAAGAAAGACCGATGTCGCAAAACTGACCAATAACACGTAACAAATTCAGCATGAATAAGAAGACATCTCTGTTTCATGTTCAATCTCTACGGAATCTGAAGAAGGATTTAGGGGTTATGTGACAAGCCAGATATTCTGATATACTGTTACTTAAAATAGAAAATGATGATTTCCGGCTAAAATGTTGCGTTTTTATTGTCGTTTGGTGTGGGATATTTGTTTGATAAATGCATAATCTCTTTGATTTAATCAAAGACGATGGAAATGTTGCTTGGATTGTACGTAAACAAGGAATAAAATCATAAAAAATTATGATAGAAATGAAACGAATTTGTACAAAGGAAAAGTGATTTATCTATTTTAGAAACGACCTTCACCCACACATTTAAATAATATATAATATAAAATATTATTTATTGATTTGTTTAGTAACTTGCCGCGTTTTAATATCAAATAACCGCAAATGCTCAAAGGAACACATTTCTCATTTGAAATATGTTCAGACAGTTCTCCATATCTCCGGAGATGTTTTATGCGATACGCCCAACTGTACCTTTAATACTGTTAAACGTTGTGAAATAATGAAATATATCTTACTGTGTTCATACAATTCCAGTAATTTTTGCTCTTTGTACTTTGTGACGTAAAGGGTTAGGATGAATTACATTCAAATTGTTGACGTTCTTCGAACGATCCTTTAATGCAATTACACACTAAAATGTGCAGTGGTTTTAATTAGCTTCAGTTATTCTTTTAATTGCATTGCCCGGGATGATATTATTGAATTATTACGGATACCTAATTTAAGCTAATTTATAAATTTGGTACTTCATGTGTTGCTACTTCAAATTGTACCATTATTAAAGACAAATATTCATCAGTGTTTACAAATAGTACATTGATCTGAGGATGAACAAACATCACGACTTTTTGTTATAATTAATTTTTCATTTAAATTTGGTGATGTGTAGTTTTTCGTGATTGAAAATAATATTTACTTAAAATTAAATTTAGAATGTGAATTTAAATAAATTGGTGAAGTTGAGTAAATAAATTGCTGGTTGTTTTAATTCCCACAGGATGATGAAAGTGGAAAAGAAAAATGAAAAATGGTAGAAAAAGGACAACTAGAAATATATTTATACTTTATTTTTATTTTATTTTATTTTTATACTTTCAAATTCTTATATTTTGTACAGTTGACTTAATTTTAATTGCAATTATAAAATATGTATCCTAAGCTATTCTACTCAGGTAAACTTAAATGAAATCACCAAGTTGAATTATTTTATTTTATTTTATATTATATTATGTTATTTTATCACATCAGATTTGTGTTACAAGGCAAATCCTATGCTGGCGTGAGCCGTGGTGCTAGACGGTCGCCGGTAGCAACTAGCGTTGTAGTTGTAGTGTTGTGTTCAGTGTTTGCGCAGTACCGCTATGAAGTTTAGCGGTAATAATTGATCGCGAAGGTTGGGAGGGTGTTCTTCGCCTGCTCAGGACTCTGACAACGCGTGGTTCTTCGCCGGGAGTGCCTACCCGGCCCACCAAGAAATCCCAACTCAAGGGTCACATTGGAGTATGCATTGAGGGTGCAGGCGGCGCTGAGAGTCTCCAGCGTCGTTTATACTCTGTGTCCCCCGGTGGAACCCCGGTAAGTTCTTCTGTTTCATTATCAGTGCCCTCCCCCCTAGGGTCTAGGCTGTCCCCCGTTTCGCCCCCCTGTGTCGTCGCTACCCTCACCATGAGTAGCTACCTTGGCGTGGTGTGGGGGCTTAAGTACCCATCGTGGGCTTGAAGTGGCTGTCTTCCCTCCCGGACGGTTGCTGAAGCCTCGCGGTGGGGAAAACTAAAGATGGCTCAAACCGGCACTCGTCAATTTGGCAACGGACTGAAAGTACCCAGAAAGGGTTTGAAGTGGTCGTCTGTTCCCTCCGGACGGCTGCTGAAGCCCAAAATGGGGAAAATGGTACAACAGAATAAAAAGGAAACTGGGAAAAACATTGGATACTGGTGGAAACACCCGTTCTTTGGGAAATGAAAAATTTGGGTAACGGACTGAAAGTATCCGGAAAGTGGAGTAGGACAGTGGGTCAAATCAAAGAGCCTCGTGAAATTAGTAGCAAGGCTAAGGTGATCAATTGCTACATAGGTAGTTATTTGGTCCTGTCATATTCTTTGTTGGAGACGCCCATCGGGCGTTTTTAAGATTCTTTTCTCACTGGTCTGCAATGTTAAATAATTCAGAGAAGAACCATTCAAAACTGTCAAAGAAAATAATGAAAGTACACAAAATTATAATACCATTGTTGAATGTAAATCTCCCGCTACTTAGTATTTTTATTAGACGAAGAATTGCTGATGTACAATACACGAAAATAATTGACTACAAGAATGAGCAAAAAGTATCTTGAAAATGCGTTGTCGGTGACTGAAAAAGTTCTGGCTACGCGTTACAAGAGAGTTATGAATAGAGGAAAAGGTGCGAGAACTCTGGTGATTTTAATACCTGAGGAAATAATGATTTCATAAAAATTTTAATAGAATGTACGGTGACGTGGTCCATATTTTCCAGACAATGAGAGCCGACAACAAACAAATAGTGCCGTGCCTGATTGGAGGGTGCACACACGCAACAAAACGCGGATATCTTGGAGTGTGACACCCTGAGTCAACTTTAGGTTCTTGGCAAAATTAAGCGACCAAACAAAAGAAAACAACGAAACCGTTCACCTTGACTCACGTCTCACCTGACAACTCAACTCTGATAAATTGAGAGTCAAAACGAAATCTGTTATGGCGAAATTGTACTCACTGCTCTACAGAAATAATATGGTTTGGGAAATCTAGACATAAAATGCCTAGAGATATTCTGGGGGTAATCCTGGGGTAGGCAGCTTAGGATGGGCAGGATAGGAACCTGTGGAAATCATGGTTGGATGCGGCGTCTGGATGTAAAGGATCTTCGGAACTCTTCGGAACTGAAATGGAATTTAAGAAATTATACTCTCCCTCTGTGAATGGGTTGGTGAAGAACTTATTTGGGAAACTGACAGGTCCTGAGCTGATCTCTTCGCAGAGGGATCTCCACTCCTTACGAGCCCAACAAGTCAGTAAATGACAATGTAAAAATGTCAAATTGTAAAAATATAAAATGGTAAAAATGTAAAGATTAAATTCAAGGCAGAGAAGAAATTTGAAAAGCAAGTTTCATTACTTATGGACGAAAATGAGTAAAGTGGCAGTGACAATGAACACACATCAACTGACGAGCCCAACAAGTCAGGAAGAGTCAAAAGTAACATCGTTAAATTTAAGGCTAAATCCAAGGCAGAAAAGAAACTTGAAAAGCAAGTTTCATTACTTCCAATCAACGAGGAGCCTCTCCAAAAACAACTTATCTGGCAAGCGAAGAGCCTAAAAGTGAAATTACATATGCAAAGGTGACGTCGTCTCCGGCGGACACTGCAAAAGTCCCACCGATTGTAATTGAAAATAACAGATATATGTATACTTTAGAACACTTAACGATAATTATATCACAATCCGGTTGCACTCACTCTGGGAAGTGAACAACATCTAGACAAAACTATTTTTAAAAAAAGAACAGACTGGAAAGCTAATCAAACTGTCCTAAACAGGAAATATTAGGAAGGTGTCAATAATAAGATTTCATTCATAATGGAGCATTCTCCTGACATCCTGTGATGAAGACACTTCGAATGGAGGAGTCGCTAACCTTATCAGGCCGGGCACAACTCACTGCATTTTGGAGTCAGATCCAGATATTGCGATGGATAACATCTCCCCAACTGCCGCTAATAAGGGAAAAGATAAAGAAATTGGTAGGATCGTACACACCAACAATTGTGGTAGGCGACCTAAACTGCAAAAACCCTGATTGGAATAGTAGAATGATAATGCAAATGGAAGATTAGCAGAATGGAGAGATTTTGGAATAGTCGTCATAGGTCCAACGGAACCAACATACGTCCCATATAGCAGGAGGCTATTGTAAAATCAATTCCTGATGTAATTGATTTTACAATAATGAAAAATGCAACAACCTTAGAACCCTTAACGATAATTAAATCACAATCCGGTTGCACTCACTCTGGGAAGTGAACAACATCTAGACGGAACTATTTATAAAAACATGAACAAACTGGAAGGCTAATCAAACTGTCCTAAACGAGAATATTAGGAAGTTGCCAATAATAAGATTTCATAATGGAGCATTCTCCAGTCATCCTGTGTCTACAGGAGACCAAAAATGCCCCAGAAAGCAGGAGGCGTCTCTGGGCTATCACGCCTACCAATATGATAAAGACACTTCGAATGGAGGAATCGCTATCCTTATCAGGCCGGGCACAGCTCATTGCTTTTTCGAGTCGGATCCAGATATTGCGATGTATAACATCTCCCCAACTGCCGCTAATAAGGGAAGACATAAAGAAATTGCTAGGATATAACACACCAACAATTGTGGTAGGCGACCTAAACTGCAAAAACCCTTATGAGAATAGTAGAATGATAATGCAAATGAAAGATTAGCAGAATGGAGAGATTTTGGAATAGTCGTCATAGGTCCAACGGAACCAACATACGTCCCATATAGCAGGAGGCTTTCTGATGTAATTGATTTTACAATAATGAATAATGCAACAACATATGTATACCATAGAACCCTTAACTATAATTAAATCACAATCTGGTTGCACTCACTCTGGGAAGTGAACAACATCTAGACGGAACTATTTATAAAAAAAGAATAAACTGGAAGGCCAATCAAACTGTCCTAAACGAGAATATTAGGAAGTTGCCAATAATAAGATTTCATAATGGAGCATTCTCCAAACAACCTGTGCCTGCAGGAGACCAAAAATGCTCCAGAAAGTAGGATGGCGTCTCGGGGCTATCACGCCTACCAATATGATAGACACTCCGAATGGAGGAGTCGCTAGCCTTATCAGGCCGGGTACAGCTCTCTACTTTTTGGAGTCGGATCCAGATATTGCGATGGATCTCCCCAACCGCCGCTAATAAGGGAAGAGGTAAAGAAATTGCTAGGATCGGACACACCAACAATTGTGGTAGGCGACCTAAACTGCAAAAACCCTGATTGGAATAGTAGAATGATAATGCAAATAGAAGATTAGCAGAATGGAGAGATTTTGGAATAGTCGTCATAGGTCTAACGTAACCAACATACACCCCATACAGCAAGAGGCTTCCAGATGTAATTGATTTTACAATTATGAAAAATGTAACAACAGATGTATACCTTAGAACCATTAACGATAATTAAATCACAATCCGGTTGCACTCGCTCTGGGAAGTGAACAACATCTAGACAAAACTATTTATAAAAATAGAACAGACTGGAAGGCTAATCAATCTGTCCTAAACGAGAATATTAGGAAGTTGCCAATAATAAGATTTCATAATGGAGCATTCTCCAGACATCCTGTGTCTGCAGGAGACTAAAACTGCCCCAGAAAGCAGGATGGTGTCTCTGGGCTATCACGCCTACCAATATGATAAAGACACTCCGAATGGAGGAGTCACTATCCTTATCAGGCCGGGCACAGCTCACTGCTTTTTGGAGTCGGATCCAGATGTTGCGATGGTTAACTTCTCCCCAACTGCCGCTAATAAGGGAAGACAGAACGAAATTGGTGGGATCGGACACACTTACAATTGTGTTGGTGAGTGCAATGAAAAAATGTAAAAACGGATGTAGACCTTCAAGTCATTAACCATCATCAGATCACAATCCGGTTGTACTCACTCTGGGAAATGAACAATCTAGTCAGAACTATTTATAAAAAAGGACAGACTGGAAGGCTCACCAAACTTGAGACAGCCACAGAAGAACTCCAAGAAGATTCCTAAAAATCTCTATGATATACAAATAATCATCTAGATTAGGATGGCCTAAACCAGCATAGTCATCGACTAAAGAGAATTCAGCCAAGAGGCTTTGAACAGAAAGCTGTAGGAACTTGCCACATATGAATAATCTGCGTTCAATTATTTCTTCTCCCCTAAATAATCATCCCCAATATCCTGCTAGTCCTTACTATATTAGAAAAGGACTTTATAGTATAAATGTACCAATAATTAAATAGCATTTAGAAGAAACCACTTAGTTGGTGATGAAGAATATTCTTTATCACCATGGTTAATGACACAGTATTCTGGAAATGTTCAAAATTGTACACCTCAGAGAAGATTCAACATATATTTGAGGAGGGCAAGAATGAATGTCAAGTGTGTCAATAAGATTTGAAAGTAATGCACAACTTGGCTCTTCGTTTTAATGCTGATAATTAAGAGGTTGGATAAGTGATCAAAGAACAATCGTTTCAAAAGGAGGATGAAGAAATTGAGGACGAACTAAATTATGAATTCAGAAATTATGGCATATTAAAAAAGCTTTATCCTCATATTCAATGAGAACTTGACGATCATCTTGAATAGTATCTATAAAAGATTCACAAAATGGGAGTCGTTCAACTAAAATCTATCATCCAACTCATACAAATTGGTATTTGAAGCACGAAATAATAGATAATGAAAAAAATCATGGATCAATCTGCTATATATATATATAAGAAATTCAAAATATCATTGAATATTGAAAAGTAACTAGAAGTGATTGAACATCTTCAGTAGACACGTTTCAAGAAATTCAATTTAACTGACCAATTTCCAAACTGAACTGAAAATAATGTAACAAATTAACAACCTTCACAGCATTCAGTAACGTAAAGTAAAAAGAGTCAACTTAACATACTCTAATGTTTGTAAAGCAGCAGGTTATAAACCTTAAATTGACCCAATTGTATATTACGATTTTATACATATTCAAAATAAACAATACTTATATACAGTTCCAATGAAATTATTAGAATCCTATTATAAATTATGTGAAGTGACGAAATCAGAGCTATGTTCTAAAACAAAAAATCTTCTTTTTTCAACATGTGGCAATTATTGATCAGTTTTGATTTTTTTTATCTCATCGAATATCCTTCAGGTGTACGTAAATTTTTGTTTTATATGTACAAAAGTTCCTCAGTTAACTGAAATTAAAACCATGCATGGAAAAAATTGGACGAATCTTATCACTGGCCATAATACCTAAAACAAATAAATATTATTATAACAATATATTAATTAAAATACCATGAGTAAAAACTATCATTCAATATTTCACATTTGGTTATGATCAGATAGGTTTTAGGCCTCCTAATTGGATATTTTTGTTATGTAACTTTCATCTCTTTGTGGCTTTGGTGTCATTAACTGACTTGAATTTTTTCAATACCTGTTAAATAAAAATATTCGGATATTAGAAATATGTAACAAGTTTTAAATTAAACAAAACAGTGCATAACACTTAAATACCCAAAAAAAGGTTGTGGATCCATCAGAAAAACTAAAACAAATTTATTTCTTAATCTAAATAAAAAGCTCGTCACAATCGGACCAATTCATTCTGGACACTCATAATCAATCAAATATCGAAAATTTGCCATTATCTAGGTGATCAGTCCACTAGAATTACCCCAAATAAATGTCAAAACTAATACAAATAAAATTATATAACACATTGACAAGACTCATATTTATATATGAAGTAAAAAATTATAGTATTTTATACAATAGTGTTCTTGAATTCAAATTTATGTTAAGAACTGCTTTTGTTATTATATTATATTCCATTAAATATATATTCTTGTGTAGACACATTTTACACTAATAATAATTAATCATACTGTTAAAATTATTCAGTAAGATTGTAGTTTCATTAGCACAAAAGTTTCTGTGATGTAACAAATTATTTTTACATTTTAATGCACTTAAATTAAAAGGAAACATTTATATTTAAATAAAATATGAGTTTTTTCAATATGTTCTATTAATGAAATATGTCTGGTGCTTTGTAATATATAAAAAGAAAGCTATATTTTCAGACTGGATTAAAAATATTTATAAAAAAGATCATTTACAAATGACATTCTGTATTTGTCATACATATTCATAAAAATATTTATTTTCAGTTATATTAATGTACAACGAATAGTTTAATGTAACTTAAGAGAAAATATTGTCTCAAAATTTCCAGCAATTATTGAAGTTTGTTAAGTACCAAAGTTATGTGAAAGTTTTTTCATACAACTTTTCATTAGAAACTGTGTTATGATTATAAATAATATTTTGAAATGTGTGAATATGTTCAAAAAATGTTTTACATATTTCCAATCTATCATGTTTGATATTGATGATGATTAAACACACAATGAAATTAAGTAAGAACAATATCTCATAGTAGTGGTCAAAATCACTCTGCATTCAGTGTACCTTGACACATTTCTAATTAATATCTACCAATTCTGATACAATAAAAGAGGACTTTATGACTCAAATTTAATATTGATGTAGCATAACTGCAGATTAATATAAATATATTAATGAGAATATTGATTGGGAATTATATTTCAATATTGTTTTATGTAATCCTCTTTGAATGTACTAAAAATGGTTATATTCCATTAAAATCACACATGTAGCCAGCTAAATAAATGTACACTGACCTTAAACATTTTGGATTCACATGTATTTGAATATTGGTAAACACAGCCCCATAGATACGAACATCAGTTCAGTTTCTCAGATATTGATATCCACTCTGCTTAAACGCACATAAAGCAAAAATCTTATCCATAGTTAAGTCGTTTCCCCCTAGGTTTCAATTTTTGATTACAAACCTGATTCTCAATAAAACTTGATGTTCTGATTGCCATTATATATTCCAATTTTGTGTGTCCATTTAGCTGCATCCTCAACTTTTTGTATTGTGCACTTTAACTTGATGTATTTCTTATTTAATCTGATTGGTCTTATTGGACCTAAAAATAAGATTTAAAATTAACAAACAATTATATTTAACAATAAGAAATGTTCTAATTTTTAAATGAAGCAAAATTTTTATGTGATAATTATAGTTGATCAAGTGACAAATTTAAATAATATTTGGCTCAAAACTTATATGATTTGTATGAAAAATATAAGTTTTGTTAACATACCAATAATTGTAAAAAAATTAAACAAAAAAGTTATTATGCTATCTGGTGTAACACTGCAAAATTAAAAATAAAAAATGAGATGAATAATAAAAATGTGCTGACTGGTATTTACAATCTACTCCTGCCATTAATATATTTTATTACAAATAACACTTACTTTTTTGGGAAAGTTTCGTTGATACTCTGCTGCTATTGTTCCATCATAATTTAACATAGATGATGACATTGAAATATTTGAAGTTGAAGGACTTTTGACATTTAATTCTGTGTCATTTTGCATAACACTGAATAGTTATTCAATTTCCTACTATAAATTTTTGTAGGTTTAAGAGCTATTCTACTGGACTAACTTCAACATCAGGAGAAGCAACAGCCACAAATTCTAAAATAAATATGATTAATTCATGTCATGTCTTTGCAAAAAAAATGTTACCTTTTTTTTCTTTTTAGGAGTTGTTTTGACGGTTTCGGGAGATGATGGAGACAAAAAATGATCATTTCGTGTTTTTACGTATCCTAAAAAAAAATATATTTAAAAAACATTAAAAATGAACTCTAATAATAAAAATTACCAGGTAAATGAAGTTCGTAGTTTTCCATTAACTTCTTTGCAGCTATCCTCAAAATGTAAACCACAAATAAGGTAATTTGAAGCCAAATGGGGCGAGTTTTTTTATTAGTAGTAATGCTGTATCTATAATTTAAATTACATGATTTACCATTTATTGAATGTTTAATGATGATTAATGTTTAATTATTACTTTTTTGTCTTTCTATCGTTACACTCAGGTACACAGCATGGTTTTACTCTTCACATAGTTATAAATTTAAAATAAACCGGTATATAAAAAAATAAGTTAACACAAATATCACAAAATACCGATATATAAAAGCAACGCTATCCAAAGAATATCAGATATAAATAACCCACGCTAACTCACAATTGAAAATAACGGTCATTTAGGGACAGGACATAGATAACGTAAGAAGTACCAATCCAATGTTATAAACGAGAAACTTGGCACGATTTCGGGATGTAGCCATGTTGCCATTTTGAATGCGGTATGGTCAAGTTGCATTATGGCGGCCTAAAATTATGTTGGTAGTTCCTGCAAGCGCATTACCACGAAGTATAGATATAAGGAGTCCGAACGTAATGTTAAATAAATGGTAGCATTTTAGGGGACAAAAAGAATCTTTTGCCGGTAGAGCGCGCCAGTTTCGAAGAAGTACTCGTTTATTTAAATCTTTACGCGGGTAATCTTGTTGATACTGACAGCTCTGAAAATATTATTTCGAAAAATGAGAAATAAAATGTAAGTTTCAGGAAATTTTGAATCAAACTATATTATTAAAAAAATAAATTAATGTTATCAACAGGTTTTTAAGAATTAAAATTATAGTTTATTTTTTGTCTCTACGTGTAAAAATAATATACCAGCACAAACTTGTGAGCATCTACAAAAATAAAAAACAAAGGACCAATGCAATTTTTAACTTAGTATTTGAGATCTTATTTGTCAGAGAGTGATTGTATTATTTATTATTGATTAATTAATGTGTCTGTGTTTATATTTACTTTTTCTTATCATAGTCAGTTCCACACCCATATCAATCGGAATATTTGTTTTTGCATTGGTAATCTATAACATAGTAATAATTTCATAGTGCTATTCAAGTCATTAATTCTATTTCAGCTTCTTACTGTAACTTTTAAATTTATATCAATTTTTGCATGACAAACTAGTACCAATTTCGAATTCATATATGATAAAGAAATATTCGCATTTTTAATTATTGTCCAACTCCAATTTTTGCGTAGTGGTTGAGCTTCCAGAGTTTTCTTTATGAAATGAAAAGAAAACTTCTCAGGCTCATTGATTGTCTCAGGCTCATTCGTTGTCTCAGGCCCAATTACTTCGTTTAGGGGTTCATTAACAATACTTGTCTCAATAGCATGTAAGCTACAGTCACTAACTACATCCTCGATAATTATATCAGAAGTATTTAGAGAAACATCATCTGAGAGCAATCTCTCATTATTTTCTTTATCGTTATTAGCTCTATTACACTTTGGTACAGTTTTTTTTCGTAGATGAACTTTCTCATATTCATACACGTATATACTACCATCCGCTAAAATCTCCTGATTACTTTTAATCACATCTTCAGGATTAAAATGTAATTCGCTGATGTACAATACACGAAAATAATTGACTACAAGAATGAGCAAAAAGTATCTTGAAAATGCGTTGTCGGTGACTGAAAAATTTCTGGCTACGCGTTACAAGAGAGTTATGAATAGAGGAAAAGGTGCGAGAACTCTGGTGATTTTAATACCTGAGGAAATAATGATTTCATAAAAATTTTAATGGAATGTACGGTGACGTGGTCCATATTTTCCAGACGATGAGAGCCGACAACAAACAAATAGTGCCGTGCCTGATTGGAGGGTGCACACACGCAACAAAACGCGGATATCTTGGAGTGTGACACCCTGAGTCAACTTTAGGTTCTTGGCAAAATTAAGCGACCAAACAAAAGAAAACAACGAAACCGTTCACCTTGACTCACGTCTCACCTGACAACTCAACTCTGATAAATTGAGAGTCAAAACGAAATCTGTTATGGCGAAATTGTACTCACTGCTCTACAGAAATAATATGGTTTGGGAAATCTAGACATAAAATGCCTAGAGATATTCTGGGGGTAATCCTGGGGTAGGCAGCTTAGGATGGGCAGGATAGGAACCTGTGGAAATCATGGTTGGATGCGGCGTCTGGATGTAAAGGATCTTCGGAACTCTTCGGAACTGAAATGGAATTTAAGAAATTATACTCTCCCTCTGTGAATGGGTTGGTGAAGAACTTATTTGGGAAACTGACAGGTCCTGAGCTGATCTCTTCGCAGAGGGATCTCCACTCCTTACGAGCCCAACAAGTCAGTAAATGACAATGTAAAAATGTCAAATTGTAAAAATATAAAATGGTAAAAATGTAAAGATTAAATTCTAGGCAGAAAAGAAATTTGAAAAGCAAGTTTCATTACTTATGGACGAAAATGAGTAAAGTGGCAGTGACAATGAACACACATCAACTGACGAGCCCAACAAGTCAGGAAGAGTCAAAAGTAACATCGTTAAATTTAAGGCTAAATCCAAGGCAGAAAAGAAACTTGAAAAGCAAGTTTCATTACTTCCAATCAACGAGGAGCCTCTCCAAAAACAACTTATCTGGCAAGCGAAGAGCCTAAAAATGAAATTACATATGCAAAGGTGACGTCGTCTCCGGCGGACACTGCAAAAGTCCCACCGATTGTAATTGAAAATAACAGATATATGTATACTTTAGAACCCTTAACGATAATTAAATCACAATCCGGTTGCACTCACTCTGGGAAGTGAACAACATCTAGACATAACTATTTTTAAAAAAAGAACAGACTGGAAAGCTATTCAAACTGTCCTAAACAGGAAATATTAGGAAGGTGTCAATAATAAGATTTCATTCATAATGGAGCATTCTCCTGACATCCTGTGATGAAGACACTTCGAATGGAGGAGTCGCTAACCTTATCAGGCCGGGCTCAACTCACTGCATTTTGGAGTCAGATCCAGATATTGCGATGGATAACATCTCCCCAACTGCCGCTAATAAGGGAAAAGATAAAGAAATTGGTAGGATCGTACACACCAACAATTGTGGTAGGCGACCTAAACTGCAAAAACCCTGATTGGAATAGTAGAATGATAATGCAAATGGAAGATTAGCAGAATGGAGAGATTTTGGAATAGTCGTCATAGGTCCAACGGAACAAACATACGTCCCATATAGCAGGAGGCTATTGTAAAATCAATTCCTGATGTAATTGATTTTACAATAATGAAAAATGCAACAACCTTAGAACCCTTAACGATAATTAAATCACAATCCGGTTGCACTCACTCTGGGAAGTGAACAACATCTAGACGGAACTATTTATAAAAACATGAACAAACTGGAAGGCTAATCAAACTGTCCTAAACGAGAATATTAGGAAGTTGCCAATAATAAGATTTCATAATGGAGCATTCTCCAGTCATCCTGTGTCTACAGGAGACCAAAAATGCCCCAGAAAGCAGGAGGCGTCTCTGGGCTATCACGCCTACCAATATGATAAAGACACTTCGAATGGAGGAATCGCTATCCTTATCAGGCCGGGCACAGCTCATTGCTTTTTCGAGTCGGATCCAGATATTGCGATGTATAATATCTCCCCAACTGCCGCTAATAAGGGAAGACATAAAAAAATTGCTAGGATATAACACACCAACAATTGTGGTAGGCGACCTAAACTGCAAAAACCCTTATGAGAATAGTAGAATGATAATGCAAATGAAAGATTAGCAGAATGGAGAGATTTTGGAATAGTCGTCATATGTCCAACGGAACCAACATACGTCCCATATAGCAGGAGGTTTTCTGATGTAATTGATTTTACAATAATGAAAAATGCAACAACATATGTATACCTTAGAACCCTTAACGATAATTAAATCACAATCCGGTTGCACTCACTCTGGGAAGTGAACAACATCTAGACGGAACTATTTATAAAAATAGAACAGACTGGAAGGCTAATCAATCTGTCCTAAACGAGAATATTAGGAAGTTGCCAATAATAAGATTTCATAATGGAGCATTCTCCAGACATCCTGTGTCTGCAGGAGACTAAAACTGCCCCAGAAAGCAGGATGGTGTCTCTGGGCTATCACGCCTACCAATATGATAAAGACACTCCGAATGGAGGAGTCACTATCCTTATCAGGCCCGGCACAGCTCACTGCTTTTTGGAGTCGGATCCAGATGTTGCGATGGTTAACATCTCCACAACTGCCGCTAATAAGGGAAGACAGAACGAAATTGGTGGGATCGGACACACTTACAATTGTGTTGGTGAGTGCAATGAAAAAATGTAAAAACGGATGTAGACCTTCAAGTCATTAACCATCATCAGATCACAATCTGGTTGTACTCACTCTGGGAAATGAACAATCTAGTCAGAACTATTTATAAAAAAGGACAGACTGGAAGGCTCACCAAACTTGAGACAGCCACAGAAGAACTCCAAGAAGATTCCTAAAAATCTCTATGATATACAAATAATCATCTAGATTAGGATGGCCTAAACCAGCATAGTCATCGACTAAAGAGAATTCAGCCAAGAGGCTTTGAACAGAAAGCTGTAGGAACTTGCCACATATGAACAATCTGCGTTCAATTATTTCTTCTCCCCTAAATAATCATCCCCAATATCCTGCTAGTCCTTACTATATTAGAAAAGGACTTTATAGTATAAATGTACCAATAATTAAATAGCATTTAGAAGAAACCACTTAGTTGGTGATGAAGAATATTCTTTATCACCATGGTTAATGACACAGTATTCTGGAAATGTTCAAAATTGTACACCTCAGAGAAGATTCAACATATATTTGAGGAGGGCAAGAATGAATGTCAAGTGTGTCAATAAGATTTGAAAGTAATGCACAACTTGGCTCTTCGTTTTAATGCTGATAATTAAGAGGTTGAATAAGTGATCAAAGAACAATCGTTTCAAAAGGAGGATGAAGAAATTGAGGACGAACTAAATTATGAATTCAGAAATTATGGCATATTAAAAAAGCTTTATCCTCATATTCAATGAGAACTTGACGATCATCTTCAATAGTATCTATAAAAGATTCACAAAATGGGAGTCGATCAACTAAAATCTATCATCCAACTCATACAAATTGGTATTTGAAGCACGAAATAATAGATAATGAAAAAAATCATGGATCAATCTGCTATATATATATATAAGAAATTCAAAATATCATTGAATATTGAAAAGTAACTAGAAGTGATTGAACATCTTCAGTAGACACGTTTCAAGAAATTCAATTTAACTGACCAATTTCCAAACTGAACTGAAAATAATGTAACAAATTAACAACCTTCACAGCATTCAGTAACGTAAAGTAAAATGAGTCAACTTAACATACTCTAATGTTTGTAAAGCAGCAGGTTATAAACCTTAAATTGACCCAATTGTATATTACGATTTTATACATATTCAAAATAAACAATACTTATATACAGTTCCAATGAAATTATTAGAATCCTATTATAAATTATGTGAAGTGACGAAATCAGAGCTATGTTCTAAAACAAAAAATCTTCTTTTTTCAACATGTGGCAGTTATTGATCAGTTTTGATTTTTTTTATCTCATCGAATATCCTTCAGGTGTACGTAAATTTTTGTTTTATATGTACAAAAGTTCCTCAGTTAACTGAAATTAAAACCATGCATGGAAAAAATTGGACGAATCTTATCACTGGCCATAATACCTAAAACAAATAAATATTATTATAACAATATATTAATTAAAATACCATGAGTAAAAACTATCATTCAATATTTCACATTTGGTTATGATCAGATAGGTTTTAGGCCTCCTAATTGGATATTTTTGTTATGTAACTTTCATCTCTTTGTGGCTTTGGTGTCATTAACTGACTTGAATTTTTTCAATACCTGTTAAATAAAAATATTCGGATATTAGAAATATGTAACAAGTTTTAAATTAAACAAAACAGTGCATAACACTTAAATACCCAAAAAAGGTTGTGGATCCATCAGAAAAACTAAAACAAATTTATTTCTTAATCTAAATAAAAAGCTCGTCACAATCGGACCAATTCATTCTGGACACTCATAATCAATCAAATATCGAAAATTTGCCATTATCTAGGTGATCAGTCCACTAGAATTACCCCAAATAAATGTCAAAACTAATACAAATAAAATTATATAACACATTGACAAGACTCATATTTATATATGAAGTAAAAAATTATAGTATTTTATACAATAGTGTTCTTGAATTCAAATTTATGTTAAGAACTGCTTTTGTTATTATATTATATTCCATTAAATATATATTCTTGTGTAGACACATTTTACACTAATAATAATTAATCATACTGTTAAAATTATTCAGTAAGATTGTAGTTTCATTAGCACAAAAGTTTCTGTGATGTAACAAATTATTTTTACATTTTAATGCACTTAAATTAAAAGGAAACATTTATATTTAAATAAAATATGAGTTTTTTCAATATGTTCTATTAATGAAATATGTCTGGTGCTTTGTAATATATAAAAAGAAAGCTATATTTTCAGACTGGATTAAAAATATTTATAAAAAAGATCATTTACAAATGACATTCTGTATTTGTCATACATATTCATAAAAATATTTATTTTCAGTTATATTAATGTACAACGAATAGTTTAATGTAACTTAAGAGAAAATATTGTCTCAAAATTTCCAGCAATTATTGAAGTTTGTTAAGTACCAAAGTTATGTGAAAGTTTTTTCATACAACTTTTCATTAGAAACTGTGTTATGATTATAAATAATATTTTGAAATGTGTGAATATGTTCAAAAAATGTTTTACATATTTCCAATCTATCATGTTTGATATTGATGATGATTAAACACACAATGAAATTAAGTAAGAACAATATCTCATAGTAGTGGTCAAAATCACTCTGCATTCAGTGTACCTTGACACATTTCTAATTAATATCTACCAATTCTGATACAATAAAAGAGGACTTTATGACTCAAATTTAATATTGATGTAGCATAACTGCAGATTAATATAAATATATTAATGAGAATATTGATTGGGAATTATATTTCAATATTGTTTTATGTAATCCTCTTTGAATGTACTAAAAATGGTTATATTCCATTAAAATCACACATGTAGCCAGCTAAATAAATGTACACTGACCTTAAACATTTTGGATTCACATGTATTTGAATATTGGTAAACACAGCCCCATAGATACGAACATCAGTTCAGTTTCTCAGATATTGATATCCACTCTGCTTAAACGCACATAAAGCAAAAATCTTATCCATAGTTAAGTCGTTTCCCCCTAGGTTTCAATTTTTGATTACAAACCTGATTCTCAATAAAACTTGATGTTCTGATTGCCATTATATATTCCAATTTTGTGTGTCCATTTAGCTGCATCCTCAACTTTTTGTATTGTGCACTTTAACTTGATGTATTTCTTATTTAATCTGATTGGTCTTATTGGACCTAAAAATAAGATTTAAAATTAACAAACAATTATATTTAACAATAAGAAATGTTCTAATTTTTAAATGAAGCAAAATTTTTATGTGATAATTATAGTTGATCAAGTGACAAATTTAAATAATATTTGGCTCAAAACTTATATGATTTGTATGAAAAATATAAGTTTTGTTAACATACCAATAATTGTAAAAAAATTAAACAAAAAAGTTATTATGCTATCTGGTGTAACACTGCAAAATTAAAAATAAAAAATGAGATGAATAATAAAAATGTGCTGACTGGTATTTACAATCTACTCCTGCCATTAATATATTTTATTACAAATAACACTTACTTTTTTGGGAAAGTTTCGTTGATACTCTGCTGCTATTGTTCCATCATAATTTAACATAGATGATGACATTGAAATATTTGAAGTTGAAGGACTTTTGACATTTAATTCTGTGTCATTTTGCATAACACTGAATAGTTATTCAATTTCCTACTATAAATTTTTGTAGGTTTAAGAGCTATTCTACTGGACTAACTTCAACATCAGGAGAAGCAACAGCCACAAATTCTAAAATAAATATGATTAATTCATGTCATGTCTTTGCAAAAAAAATGTTACCTTTTTTTTCTTTTTAGGAGTTGTTTTGACGGTTTCGGGAGATGATGGAGACAAAAAATGATCATTTCGTGTTTTTACGTATCCTAAAAAAAAAATATATTTAAAAAACATTAAAAATGAACTCTAATAATAAAAATTACCAGGTAAATGAAGTTCGTAGTTTTCCATTAACTTCTTTGCAGCTATCCTCAAAATGTAAACCACAAATAAGGTAATTTGAAGCCAAATGGGGCGAGTTTTTTTATTAGTAGTAATGCTGTATCTATAATTTAAATTACATGATTTACCATTTATTGAATGTTTAATGATGATTAATGTTTAATTATTACTTTTTTGTCTTTCTATCGTTACACTCAGGTACACAGCATGGTTTTACTCTTTACATAGTTATAAATTTAAAATAAACCGGTATATAAAAAAATAAGTTAACACAAATATCACAAAATACCGATATATAAAAGCAACGCTATCCAAAGAATATCAGATATAAATAACCCACGCTAACTCACAATTGAAAATAACGGTCATTTAGGGACAGGACATAGATAACGTAAGAAGTACCAATCCAATGTTATAAACGAGAAACTTGGCACGATTTCGGGATGTAGCCATGTTGCCATTTTGAATGCGGTATGGTCAAGTTGCATTATGGCGGCCTAAAATTATGTTGGTAGTTCCTGCAAGCGCATTACCACGAAGTATAGATATAAGGAGTCCGAACGTAATGTTAAATAAATGGTAGCATTTTAGGGGACAAAAAGAATCTTTTGCCGGTAGAGCGCGCCAGTTTCGAAGAAGTACTCGTTTATTTAAATCTTTACGCGGGTAATCTTGTTGATACTGACAGCTCTGAAAATATTATTTCGAAAAATGTGAAATAAAATGTAAGTTTCAGGAAATTTTGAATCAAACTATATTATTAAAAAAATAAATTAATGTTATCAACAGGTTTTTAAGAATTAAAATTATAGTTTATTTTTTGTCTCTACGTGTAAAAATAATATACCAGCACAAACTTGTGAGCATCTACAAAAATAAAAAACAAAGGACCAATGCAATTTTTAACTTAGTATTTGAGATCTTATTTGTCAGAGAGTGATTGTATTATTTATTATTGATTAATTAATGTGTCTGTGTTTATATTTACTTTTTCTTATCATAGTCAGTTCCACACCCATATCAATCGGAATATTTGTTTTTGCATTGGTAATCTATAACATAGTAATAATTTCATAGTGCTATTCAAGTCATTAATTCTATTTCAGCTTCTTACTGTAACTTTTAAATTTATATCAATTTTTGCATGACAAACTAGTACCAATTTCGAATTCATATATGATAAAGAAATATTCGCATTTTTAATTATTGTCCAACTCCAATTTTTGCGTAGTGGTTGAGCTTCCAGAGTTTTCTTTATGAAATGAAAAGAAAACTTCTCAGGCTCATTGATTGTCTCAGGCTCATTCGTTGTCTCAGGCCCAATTACTTCGTTTAGGGGTTCATTAACAATACTTGTTTCAATAGCATGTAAGCTACAGTCACTAACTACATCCTCGATAATTATATCAGAAGTATTTAGAGAAACATCATCTGAGAGCAATCTCTCATTATTTTCTTTATCGTTATTAGCTCTATTACACTTTGGTACAGTTTTTTTTCGTAGATGAACTTTCTCATATTCATACACGTATATACTACCATCCGCTAAAATCTCCTGATTACTTTTAATCACATCTTCAGGATTAAAATGTAATTCGCTGATGTACAATACACGAAAATAATTGACTACAAGAATGAGCAAAAAGTATCTTGAAAATGCGTTGTCGGTGACTGAAAAATTTCTGGCTACGCGTTACAAGAGAGTTATGAATAGAGGAAAAGGTGCGAGAACTCTGGTGATTTTAATACCTGAGGAAATAATGATTTCATAAAAATTTTAATGGAATGTACGGTGACGTGGTCCATATTTTCCAGACGATGAGAGCCGACAACAAACAAATAGTGCCGTGCCTGATTGGAGGGTGCACACACGCAACAAAACGCGGATATCTTGGAGTGTGACACCCTGAGTCAACTTTAGGTTCTTGGCAAAATTAAGCGACCAAACAAAAGAAAACAACGAAACCGTTCACCTTGACTCACGTCTCACCTGACAACTCAACTCTGATAAATTGAGAGTCAAAACGAAATCTGTTATGGCGAAATTGTACTCACTGCTCTACAGAAATAATATGGTTTGGGAAATCTAGACATAAAATGCCTAGAGATATTCTGGGGGTAATCCTGGGGTAGGCAGCTTAGGATGGGCAGGATAGGAACCTGTGGAAATCATGGTTGGATGCGGCGTCTGGATGTAAAGGATCTTCGGAACTCTTCGGAACTGAAATGGAATTTAAGAAATTATACTCTCCCTCTGTGAATGGGTTGGTGAAGAACTTATTTGGGAAACTGACAGGTCCTGAGCTGATCTCTTCGCAGAGGGATCTCCACTCCTTACGAGCCCAACAAGTCAGTAAATGACAATGTAAAAATGTCAAATTGTAAAAATATAAAATGGTAAAAATGTAAAGATTAAATTCAAGGCAGAAAAGAAATTTGAAAAGCAAGTTTCATTACTTATGGACGAAAATGAGTAAAGTGGCAGTGACAATGAACACACATCAACTGACGAGCCCAACAAGTCAGGAAGAGTCAAAAGTAACATCGTTAAATTTAAGGCTAAATCCAAGGCAGAAAAGAAACTTGAAAAGCAAGTTTCATTACTTCCAATCAACGAGGAGCCTCTCCAAAAACAACTTATCTGGCAAGCGAAGAGCCTAAAAATGAAATTACATATGCAAAGGTGACGTCGTCTCCGGCGGACACTGCAAAAGTCCCACCGATTGTAATTGAAAATAACAGATATATGTATACTTTAGAACCCTTAACGATAATTAAATCACAATCCGGTTGCACTCACTCTGGGAAGTGAACAACATCTAGACATAACTATTTTTAAAAAAAGAACAGACTGGAAAGCTATTCAAACTGTCCTAAACAGGAAATATTAGGAAGGTGTCAATAATAAGATTTCATTCATAATGGAGCATTCTCCTGACATCCTGTGATGAAGACACTTCGAATGGAGGAGTCGCTAACCTTATCAGGCCGGGCTCAACTCACTGCATTTTGGAGTCAGATCCAGATATTGCGATGGATAACATCTCCCCAACTGCCGCTAATAAGGGAAAAGATAAAGAAATTGGTAGGATCGTACACACCAACAATTGTGGTAGGCGACCTAAACTGCAAAAACCCTGATTGGAATAGTAGAATGATAATGCAAATGGAAGATTAGCAGAATGGAGAGATTTTGGAATAGTCGTCATAGGTCCAACGGAACAAACATACGTCCCATATAGCAGGAGGCTATTGTAAAATCAATTCCTGATGTAATTGATTTTACAATAATGAAAAATGCAACAACCTTAGAACCCTTAACGATAATTAAATCACAATCCGGTTGCACTCACTCTGGGAAGTGAACAACATCTAGACGGAACTATTTATAAAAACATGAACAAACTGGAAGGCTAATCAAACTGTCCTAAACGAGAATATTAGGAAGTTGCCAATAATAAGATTTCATAATGGAGCATTCTCCAGTCATCCTGTGTCTACAGGAGACCAAAAATGCCCCAGAAAGCAGGAGGCGTCTCTGGGCTATCACGCCTACCAATATGATAAAGACACTTCGAATGGAGGAATCGCTATCCTTATCAGGCCGGGCACAGCTCATTGCTTTTTCGAGTCGGATCCAGATATTGCGATGTATAATATCTCCCCAACTGCCGCTAATAAGGGAAGACATAAAGAAATTGCTAGGATATAACACACCAACAATTGTGGTAGGCGACCTAAACTGCAAAAACCCTTATGAGAATAGTAGAATGATAATGCAAATGAAAGATTAGCAGAATGGAGAGATTTTGGAATAGTCGTCATATGTCCAACGGAACCAACATACGTCCCATATAGCAGGAGGTTTTCTGATGTAATTGATTTTACAATAATGAATAATGCAACAACATATGTATACCATAGAACCCTTAACTATAATTAAATCACAATCTGGTTGCACTCACTCTGGGAAGTGAACAACATCTAGACGGAACTATTTATAAAAAAAGAACAAACTGGAAGGCCAATCAAACTGTCCTAAACGAGAATATTAGGAAGGTGCCAATAATAAGATTTCATAATGGAGCATTCTCCAAACAACCTGTGCCTGCAGGAGACCAAAAATGCTCCAGAAAGTAGGATGGCGTCTCGGGGCTATCACGCCTACCAATATGATAGACACTCCGAATGGAGGAGTCGCTAGCCTTATCAGGCCGGGTACAGCTCTCTACTTTTTGGAGTCGGATCCAGATATTGCGATGGATCTCCCCAACCGCCGCTAATAAGGGAAGAGGTAAAGAAATTGCTAGGATCGGACACACCAACAATTGTGGTAGGCGACCTAAACTGCAAAAACCCTGATTGGAATAGTAGAATGATAATGCAAATAGAAGATTAGCAGAATGGAGAGATTTTGGAATAGTCGTCATAGGTCTAACGTAACCAACATACGTCCCATATAGCAAGAGGCTCCCTGATATAATTGATTTTTCAATAATGAAAAATGCAACAACATATGTATACCTTAGAACCCTTAACGATAATTAAATCACAATCCGGATGCACTCACTCTGGGAAGTGAACAACATCTAAACGGAAATATTTATAAAAAAAGAAGAAACTTGAAGGCTAATCGAACTGTCCTAAACGAGAATATTAGGATGTTGCCAATAATAAGATTTCATAATGGAGCATTCTCCAGTCATCCTGTGTCTACAGGAGACCAAAAATGCCCCAGAAAGCAGGAGGCGTCTCTGGGCTATCACGCCTACCAATATGATAAAGACACTTCGAATGGAGGAATCGCTATCCTTATCAGGCCGGGCACAGCTCATTGCTTTTTCGAGTCGGATCCAGATATTGCGATGTATAATATCTCCCCAACTGCCGCTAATAAGGGAAGACATAAAGAAATTGCTAGGATATAACACACCAACAATTGTGGTAGGCGACCTAAACTGCAAAAACCCTTATGAGAATAGTAGAATGATAATGCAAATGAAAGATTGGCAGAATGGAGAGATTTTCGAATAGTCGTCATAGGTCCAACGGAACCAACATACACCCCATACAGCAAGAGGCTTCCAGATGTAATTGATTTTACAATTATGAAAAATGTAACAACAGATGTATACCTTAGAACCATTAACGATAATTAAATCACAATCCGGTTGCACTCGCTCTGGGAAGTGAACAACATCTAGACAAAACTATTTATAAAAATAGAACAGACTGGAAGGCTAATCAATCTGTCCTAAACAGAAATATTAGGAAGGTGTCAATAACCAACATACATCCCATATAGCAGGGGGCTTCCGGATATAATTGATTTTACAATAATAGAACAAATGTATACCTTAGAATCATTAACCATCATCAGATCACAATTCGGTTGCACTCATTCTGGGAAGTGAACATCTAGTCAGATCTATTTATAAAAAAAGAACAAACTGGGGGGCTAACCAAACTGTCCTAAACAGGAATATTAAGAAGGTGTCAATAATAAGATTTCATAATGGAGCATTCTCCAGACATCCTGTGCCTGCAGGAGACTAAAAATGCTCCAGAAAGTAGGAGGGCATCTCGGGACTATCACGCCTGCCAATATAATAAAGACACTCCGAATGGAGGAGTCGCTAGCCTTATCAGGCCGGGTACATCTCACTACTTTTTGGGAGTCGGATCCAGATATTGCGATGGATCTCCCCAACTGCCGCTAAAATGGGAAGAGATAAAGAAATTGCTAAGATCGGGCATACCAACAACTGTGGTAGGCAGCCTAAACTGCAAAAACTCTGATTGGAATAGTAGAATGATAATGCAAATGGAAGATTAGCAGAATGGAGAGATTTTGGAATAGTAGTCATAGGTCCAACGGAACCAACATACGTCCCTTATAGCAGGAGGCTTCCTGATGTAATTGATTTTACAATAATGAAAAATGCAACAACATATGTATACCTTAGAACCCTTAACGATAATTAAATCACAATCCGGTTGCACTCACTCTGGGAAGTGAACAACATCTAGACGGAACTATTTATAAAAATAGAACAGACTGGAAGGCTAATCAATCTGTCCTAAACGAGAATATTAGGAAGTTGCCAATAATAAGATTTCATAATGGAGCATTCTCCAGACATCCTGTGTCTTCAGGAGACTAAAACTGCCCCAGAAAGCAGGATGGTGTCTCTGGGCTATCACGCCTACCAATATGATAAAGACACTCCGAATGGAGGAGTCACTATCCTTATCAGGCCGGGCACAGCTCACTGCTTTTTGGAGTCGGATCCAGATGTTGCGATGGTTAACATCTCCCCAACTGCCGCTAATAAGGGAAGACAGAACGAAATTGATGGGATCGGACACACTTACAATTGTGTTGGTGAGTGCAATGAAAAAATGTAAAAACGGATGTAGACCTTCAAGTCATTAACCATCATCAGATCACAATCCGGTTGTACTCACTCTGGGAAATGAACAATCTAGTCAGAACTATTTATAAAAAAGGACAGACTGGAAGGCTCACCAAACTTGAGACAGCCACAGAAGAACTCCAAGAAGATTCCTAAAAATCTCTATGATATACAAATAATCATCTAGATTAGGATGGCCTAAACCAGCATAGTCATCGACTAAAGAGAATTCAGCCAAGAGGCTTTGAACAGAAAGCTGTAGGAACTTGCCACATATGAACAATCTGCGTTCAATTATTTCTTCTCCCCTAAATAATCATCCCCAATATCCTGCTAGTCCTTACTATATTAGAAAAGGACTTTATAGTATAAATGTACCAATAATTAAATAGCATTAAGAAGAAACCACTTAGTTGGTGATGAAGAATATTCTTTATCACCATGGTTAATGACACAGTATTCTGGAAATGTTCAAAATTGTACACCTCAGAGAAGATTCAACATATATTTGAGGAGGGCAAGAATGAATGTCAAGTGTGTCAATAAGATTTGAAAGTAATGCACAACTTGGCTCTTCGTTTTAATGCTGATAATTAAGAGGTTGGATAAGTGATCAAAGAACAATCGTTTCAAAAGGAGGATGAAGAAATTGAGGACGAACTAAATTATGAATTCAGAAATTATGGCATATTAAAAAAGCTTTATCCTCATATTCAATGAGAACTTGACGATCATCTTGAATAGTATCTATAAAAGATTCACAAAATGGGAGTCGTTCAACTAAAATCTATCATCCAACTCATACAAATTGGTATTTGAAGCACGAAATAATAGATAATGAAAAAAATCATGGATCAATCTGCTATATATATATATAAGAAATTCAAAATATCATTGAATATTGAAAAGTAACTAGAAGTGATTGAACATCTTCAGTAGACACGTTTCAAGAAATTCAATTTAACTGACCAATTTCCAAACTGAACAGAAAATAATGTAACAAATTAACAACCTTCACAGCATTCAGTAACGTAAAGTAAAAAGAGTCAACTTAACATACTCTAATGTTTGTAAAGCAGCAGGTTATAAACCTTAAATTGACCCAATTGTATATTACGATTTTATACATATTCAAAATAAACAATACTTATATACAGTTCCAATGAAATTATTAGAATCCTATTATAAATTATGTGAAGTGACGAAATCAGAGCTATGTTCTAAAACAAAAAATCTTCTTTTTTCAACATGTGGCAATTATTGATCAGTTTTGATTTTTTTTATCTCATCGAATATCCTTCAGGTGTACGTAAATTTTTGTTTTATATGTACAAAAGTTCCTCAGTTAACTGAAATTAAAACCATGCATGGAAAAAATTGGACGAATCTTATCACTGGCCATAATACCTAAAACAAATAAATATTATTATAACAATATATTAATTAAAATACCATGAGTAAAAACTATCATTCAATATTTCACATTTGGTTATGATCAGATAGGTTTTAGGCCTCCTAATTGGATATTTTTGTTATGTAACTTTCATCTCTTTGTGGCTTTGGTGTCATTAACTGACTTGAATTTTTTCAATACCTGTTAAATAAAAATATTCGGATATTAGAAATATGTAACAAGTTTTAAATTAAACAAAACAGTGCATAACACTTAAATACCCAAAAAAAGGTTGTGGATCCATCAGAAAAACTAAAACAAATTTATTTCTTAATCTAAATAAAAAGCTCGTCACAATCGGACCAATTCATTCTGGACACTCATAATCAATCAAATATCGAAAATTTGCCATTATCTAGGTGATCAGTCCACTAGAATTACCCCAAATAAATGTCAAAACTAATACAAATAAAATTATATAACACATTGACAAGACTCATATTTATATATGAAGTAAAAAATTATAGTATTTTATACAATAGTGTTCTTGAATTCAAATTTATGTTAAGAACTGCTTTTGTTATTATATTATATTCCATTAAATATTGTATTGTAGTTTCATTAGCACAAAAGTTTCTGTGATGTAACAAATTATTTTTACATTTTAATGCACTTAAATTAAAAGGAAACATTTATATTTAAATAAAATATGAGTTTTTTCAATATGTTCTATTAATGAAATATGTCTGGTGCTTTGTAATATATAAAAAGAAAGCTATATTTTCAGACTGGATTAAAAATATTTATAAAAAAGATCATTTACAAATGACATTCTGTATTTGTCATACATATTCATAAAAATATTTATTTTCAGTTATATTAATGTACAACGAATAGTTTAATGTAACTTAAGAGAAAATATTGTCTCAAAATTTCCAGCAATTATTGAAGTTTGTTAAGTACCAAAGTTATGTGAAAGTTTTTTCATACAACTTTTCATTAGAAACTGTGTTATGATTATAAATAATATTTTGAAATGTGTGAATATGTTCAAAAAATGTTTTACATATTTCCAATCTATCATGTTTGATATTGATGATGATTAAACACACAATGAAATTAAGTAAGAACAATATCTCATAGTAGTGGTCAAAATCACTCTGCATTCAGTGTACCTTGACACATTTCTAATTAATATCTACCAATTCTGATACAATAAAAGAGGACTTTATGACTCAAATTTAATATTGATGTAGCATAACTGCAGATTAATATAAATATATTAATGAGAATATTGATTGGGAATTATATTTCAATATTGTTTTATGTAATCCTCTTTGAATGTACTAAAAATGGTTATATTCCATTAAAATCACACATGTAGCCAGCTAAATAAATGTACACTGACCTTAAACATTTTGGATTCACATGTATTTGAATATTGGTAAACACAGCCCCATAGATACGAACATCAGTTCAGTTTCTCAGATATTGATATCCACTCTGCTTAAATGCACATAAAGCAAAAATCTTATCCATAGTTAAGTCGTTTCCCCCTAGGTTTCAATTTTTGATTACAAACCTGATTCTCAATAAAACTTGATGTTCTGATTGCCATTATATATTCCAATTTTGTGTGTCCATTTAGCTGCATCCTCAACTTTTTGTATTGTGCACTTTAACTTGATGTATTTCTTATTTAATCTGATTGGTCTTATTGGACCTAAAAATAAAATTTAAAATTAACAAACAATTATATTTAACAATAAGAAATGTTCTAATTTTTAAATGAAGCAAAATTTTTATGTGATAATTATAGTTGATCAAGTGACAAATTTAAATAATATTTGGCTCAAAACTTATATGATTTGTATGAAAAATATATGTTTTGTTAACATACCATACTTAATGGATCTGAAAATAAGATTTAAAATTAACAAATAATTATATTTTACAATAAGAAATGTTCTAATTTTTAAATGAAGCAAAATTTTTATGTGATAATTATAGTTGATCAAGTGACAAATTTAAATAATATTTGGCTCAAAACTTATATGATTTGTATGAAAAATATAAGTTTTGTTAACATACCAATAATTGTAAAAAAATTAAACAAAAAAGTTATTATGCTATCTGGTGTAACACTGCAAAATTAAAAATAAAAAATGAGATGAATAATAAAAATGTGCTGACTGGTATTTACAATCTACTCCTGCCATTAATATATTTTATTACAAATAACACTTACTTTTTTGGGAAAGTTTCGTTGATACTCTGCTGCTATTGTTCCATCATAATTTAACATAGATGATGACATTGAAATATTTGAAGTTGAAGGACTTTTGACATTTAATTCTGTGTCATTTTGCATAACACTGAATAGTTATTCAATTTCCTACTATAAATTTTTGTAGGTTTAAGAGCTATTCTACTGGACTAACTTCAACATCAGGAGAAGCAACAGCCACAAATTCTAAAATAAATATGATTAATTCATGTCATGTCTTTGCAAAAAAAATGTTACCTTTTTTTTCTTTTTAGGAGTTGTTTTGACGGTTTCGGGAGATGATGGAGACAAAAAATGATCATTTCGTGTTTTTACGTATCCTAAAAAAAAATATATTTAAAAAACATTAAAAATGAACTCTAATAATAAAAATTACCAGGTAAATGAAGTTCGTAGTTTTCCATTAACTTCTTTGCAGCTATCCTCAAAATGTAAACCACAAATAAGGTAATTTGAAGCCAAATGGGGCGAGTTTTTTTATTAGTAGTAATGCTGTATCTATAATTTAAATTACATGATTTACCATTTATTGAATGTTTAATGATGATTAATGTTTAATTATTACTTTTTTGTCTTTCTATCGTTACACTCAGGTACACAGCATGGTTTTACTCTTTACATAGTTATAAATTTAAAATAAACCGGTATATAAAAAAATAAGTTAACACAAATATCACAAAATACCGATATATAAAAGCAACGCTATCCAAAGAATATCAGATATAAATAACCCACGCTAACTCACAATTGAAAATAACGGTCATTTAGGGACAGGACATAGATAACGTAAGAAGTACCAATCCAATGTTATAAACGAGAAACTTGGCACGATTTCGGGATGTAGCCATGTTGCCATTTTGAATGCGGTATGGTCAAGTTGCATTATGGCGGCCTAAAATTATGTTGGTAGTTCCTGCAAGCGCATTACCACGAAGTATAGATATAAGGAGTCCGAACGTAATGTTAAATAAATGGTAGCATTTTAGGGGACAAAAAGAATCTTTTGCCGGTAGAGCGCGCCAGTTTCGAAGAAGTACTCGTTTATTTAAATCTTTACGCGGGTAATCTTGTTGATACTGACAGCTCTGAAAATATTATTTCGAAAAATGTGAAATAAAATGTAAGTTTCAGGAAATTTTGAATCAAACTATATTATTAAAAAAATAAATTAATGTTATCAACAGGTTTTTAAGAATTAAAATTATAGTTTATTTTTTGTCTCTACGTGTAAAAATAATATACCAGCACAAACTTGTGAGCATCTACAAAAATAAAAAACAAAGGACCAATGCAATTTTTAACTTAGTATTTGAGATCTTATTTGTCAGAGAGTGATTGTATTATTTATTATTGATTAATTAATGTGTCTGTGTTTATATTTACTTTTTCTTATCATAGTCAGTTCCACACCCATATCAATCGGAATATTTGTTTTTGCATTGGTAATCTATAACATAGTAATAATTTCATAGTGCTATTCAAGTCATTAATTCTATTTCAGCTTCTTACTGTAACTTTTAAATTTATATCAATTTTTGCATGACAAACTAGTTCCAATTTCGAATTCATATATGATAAAGAAATATTCGCATTTTTAATTATTGTCCAACTCCAATTTTTGCGTAGTGGTTGAGCTTCCAGAGTTTTCTTTATGAAATGAAAAGAAAACTTCTCAGGCTCATTGATTGTCTCAGGCTCATTCGTTGTCTCAGGCCCAATTACTTCGTTTAGGGGTTCATTAACAATACTTGTCTCAATAGCATGTAAGCTACAGTCACTAACTACATCCTCGATAATTATATCAGAAGTATTTAGAGAAACATCATCTGAGAGCAATCTCTCATTATTTTCTTTATCGTTATTAGCTCTATTACACTTTGGTACAGTTTTTTTTCGTAGATGAACTTTCTCATATTCATACACGTATATACTACCATCCGCTAAAATCTCCTGATTACTTTTAATCACATCTTCAGGATTAAAATGTAATTCGCTGATGTACAATACACGAAAATAATTGACTACAAGAATGAGCAAAAAGTATCTTGAAAATGCGTTGTCGGTGACTGAAAAATTTCTGGCTACGCGTTACAAGAGAGTTATGAATAGAGGAAAAGGTGCGAGAACTCTGGTGATTTTAATACCTGAGGAAATAATGATTTCATAAAAATTTTAATGGAATGTACGGTGACGTGGTCCATATTTTCCAGACGATGAGAGCCGACAACAAACAAATAGTGCCGTGCCTGATTGGAGGGTGCACACACGCAACAAAACGCGGATATCTTGGAGTGTGACACCCTGAGTCAACTTTAGGTTCTTGGCAAAATTAAGCGACCAAACAAAAGAAAACAACGAAACCGTTCACCTTGACTCACGTCTCACCTGACAACTCAACTCTGATAAATTGAGAGTCAAAACGAAATCTGTTATGGCGAAATTGTACTCACTGCTCTACAGAAATAATATGGTTTGGGAAATCTAGACATAAAATGCCTAGAGATATTCTGGGGGTAATCCTGGGGTAGGCAGCTTAGGATGGGCAGGATAGGAACCTGTGGAAATCATGGTTGGATGCGGCGTCTGGATGTAAAGGATCTTCGGAACTCTTCGGAACTGAAATGGAATTTAAGAAATTATACTCTCCCTCTGTGAATGGGTTGGTGAAGAACTTATTTGGGAAACTGACAGGTCCTGAGCTGATCTCTTCGCAGAGGGATCTCCACTCCTTACGAGCCCAACAAGTCAGTAAATGACAATGTAAAAATGTCAAATTGTAAAAATATAAAATGGTAAAAATGTAAAGATTAAATTCAAGGCAGAAAAGAAATTTGAAAAGCAAGTTTCATTACTTATGGACGAAAATGAGTAAAGTGGCAGTGACAATGAACACACATCAACTGACGAGCCCAACAAGTCAGGAAGAGTCAAAAGTAACATCGTTAAATTTAAGGCTAAATCCAAGGCAGAAAAGAAACTTGAAAAGCAAGTTTCATTACTTCCAATCAACGAGGAGCCTCTCCAAAAACAACTTATCTGGCAAGCGAAGAGCCTAAAAATGAAATTACATATGCAAAGGTGACGTCGTCTCCGGCGGACACTGCAAAAGTCCCACCGATTGTAATTGAAAATAACAGATATATGTATACTTTAGAACCCTTAACGATAATTAAATCACAATCCGGTTGCACTCACTCTGGGAAGTGAACAACATCTAGACATAACTATTTTTAAAAAAAGAACAGACTGGAAAGCTAATCAAACTGTCCTAAACAGGAAATATTAGGAAGGTGTCAATAATAAGATTTCATTCATAATGGAGCATTCTCCTGACATCCTGTGATGAAGACACTTCGAATGGAGGAGTCGCTAACCTTATCAGGCCGGGCTCAACTCACTGCATTTTGGAGTCAGATCCAGATATTGCGATGGATAACATCTCCCCAACTGCCGCTAATAAGGGAAAAGATAAAGAAATTGGTAGGATCGTACACACCAACAATTGTGGTAGGCGACCTAAACTGCAAAAACCCTGATTGGAATAGTAGAATGATAATGCAAATGGAAGATTAGCAGAATGGAGAGATTTTGGAATAGTCGTCATAGGTCCAACGGAACAAACATACGTCCCATATAGCAGGAGGCTATTGTAAAATCAATTCCTGATGTAATTGATTTTACAATAATGAAAAATGCAACAACCTTAGAACCCTTAACGATAATTAAATCACAATCCGGTTGCACTCACTCTGGGAAGTGAACAACATCTAGACGGAACTATTTATAAAAACATGAACAAACTGGAAGGCTAATCAAACTGTCCTAAACGAGAATATTAGGAAGTTGCCAATAATAAGATTTCATAATGGAGCATTCTCCAGTCATCCTGTGTCTACAGGAGACCAAAAATGCCCCAGAAAGCAGGAGGCGTCTCTGGGCTATCACGCCTACCAATATGATAAAGACACTTCGAATGGAGGAATCGCTATCCTTATCAGGCCGGGCACAGCTCATTGCTTTTTCGAGTCGGATCCAGATATTGCGATGTATAATATCTCCCCAACTGCCGCTAATAAGGGAAGACATAAAGAAATTGCTAGGATATAACACACCAACAATTGTGGTAGGCGACCTAAACTGCAAAAACCCTTATGAGAATAGTAGAATGATAATGCAAATGAAAGATTAGCAGAATGGAGAGATTTTGGAATAGTCGTCATATGTCCAACGGAACCAACATACGTCCCATATAGCAGGAGGTTTTCTGATGTAATTGATTTTACAATAATGAAAAATGCAACAACATATGTATACCTTAGAACCCTTAACGATAATTAAATCACAATCCGGTTGCACTCACTCTGGGAAGTGAACAACATCTAGACGGAACTATTTATAAAAATAGAACAGACTGGAAGGCTAATCAATCTGTCCTAAACGAGAATATTAGGAAGTTGCCAATAATAAGATTTCATAATGGAGCATTCTCCAGACATCCTGTGTCTGCAGGAGACTAAAACTGCCCCAGAAAGCAGGATGGTGTCTCTGGGCTATCACGCCTACCAATATGATAAAGACACTCCGAATGGAGGAGTCACTATCCTTATCAGGCCGGGCACAGCTCACTGCTTTTTGGAGTCGGATCCAGATGTTGCGATGGTTAACATCTCCCCAACTGCCGCTAATAAGGGAAGACAGAACGAAATTGGTGGGATCGGACACACTTACAATTGTGTTGGTGAGTGCAATGAAAAAATGTAAAAACGGATGTAGACCTTCAAGTCATTAACCATCATCAGATCACAATCTGGTTGTACTCACTCTGGGAACAATCTAGTCAGAACTATTTATAAAAAAGGACAGACTGGAAGGCTCACCAAACTTGAGACAGCCACAGAAGAACTCCAAGAAGATTCCTAAAAATCTCTATGATATACAAATAATCATCTAGATTAGGATGGCCTAAACCAGCATAGTCATCGACTAAAGAGAATTCAGCCAAGAGGCTTTGAACAGAAAGCTGTAGGAACTTGCCACATATGAACAATCTGCGTTCAATTATTTCTTCTCCCCTAAATAATCATCCCCAATATCCTGCTAGTCCTTACTATATTAGAAAAGGACTTTATAGTATAAATGTACCAATAATTAAATAGCATTAAGAAGAAACCACTTAGTTGGTGATGAAGAATATTCTTTATCACCATGGTTAATGACACAGTATTCTGGAAATGTTCAAAATTGTACACCTCAGAGAAGATTCAACATATATTTGAGGAGGGCAAGAATGAATGTCAAGTGTGTCAATAAGATTTGAAAGTAATGCACAACTTGGCTCTTCGTTTTAATGCTGATAATTAAGAGGTTGGATAAGTGATCAAAGAACAATCGTTTCAAAAGGAGGATGAAGAAATTGAGGACGAACTAAATTATGAATTCAGAAATTATGGCATATTAAAAAAGCTTTATCCTCATATTCAATGAGAACTTGACGATCATCTTGAATAGTATCTATAAAAGATTCACAAAATGGGAGTCGTTCAACTAAAATCTATCATCCAACTCATACAAATTGGTATTTGAAGCACGAAATAATAGATAATGAAAAAAATCATGGATCAATCTGCTATATATATATATAAGAAATTCAAAATATCATTGAATATTGAAAAGTAACTAGAAGTGATTGAACATCTTCAGTAGACACGTTTCAAGAAATTCAATTTAACTGACCAATTTCCAAACTGAACAGAAAATAATGTAACAAATTAACAACCTTCACAGCATTCAGTAACGTAAAGTAAAAAGAGTCAACTTAACATACTCTAATGTTTGTAAAGCAGCAGGTTATAAACCTTAAATTGACCCAATTGTATATTACGATTTTATACATATTCAAAATAAACAATACTTATATACAGTTCCAATGAAATTATTAGAATCCTATTATAAATTATGTGAAGTGACGAAATCAGAGCTATGTTCTAAAACAAAAAATCTTCTTTTTTCAACATGTGGCAATTATTGATCAGTTTTGATTTTTTTTATCTCATCGAATATCCTTCAGGTGTACGTAAATTTTTGTTTTATATGTACAAAAGTTCCTCAGTTAACTGAAATTAAAACCATGCATGGAAAAAATTGGACGAATCTTATCACTGGCCATAATACCTAAAACAAATAAATATTATTATAACAATATATTAATTAAAATACCATGAGTAAAAACTATCATTCAATATTTCACATTTGGTTATGATCAGATAGGTTTTAGGCCTCCTAATTGGATATTTTTGTTATGTAACTTTCATCTCTTTGTGGCTTTGGTGTCATTAACTGACTTGAATTTTTTCAATACCTGTTAAATAAAAATATTCGGATATTAGAAATATGTAACAAGTTTTAAATTAAACAAAACAGTGCATAACACTTAAATACCCAAAAAAAGGTTGTGGATCCATCAGAAAAACTAAAACAAATTTATTTCTTAATCTAAATAAAAAGCTCGTCACAATCGGACCAATTCATTCTGGACACTCATAATCAATCAAATATCGAAAATTTGCCATTATCTAGGTGATCAGTCCACTAGAATTACCCCAAATAAATGTCAAAACTAATACAAATAAAATTATATAACACATTGACAAGACTCATATTTATATATGAAGTAAAAAATTATAGTATTTTATACAATAGTGTTCTTGAATTCAAATTTATGTTAAGAACTGCTTTTGTTATTATATTATATTCCATTAAATATTGTATTGTAGTTTCATTAGCACAAAAGTTTCTGTGATGTAACAAATTATTTTTACATTTTAATGCACTTAAATTAAAAGGAAACATTTATATTTAAATAAAATATGAGTTTTTTCAATATGTTCTATTAATGAAATATGTCTGGTGCTTTGTAATATATAAAAAGAAAGCTATATTTTCAGACTGGATTAAAAATATTTATAAAAAAGATCATTTACAAATGACATTCTGTATTTGTCATACATATTCATAAAAATATTTATTTTCAGTTATATTAATGTACAACGAATAGTTTAATGTAACTTAAGAGAAAATATTGTCTCAAAATTTCCAGCAATTATTGAAGTTTGTTAAGTACCAAAGTTATGTGAAAGTTTTTTCATACAACTTTTCATTAGAAACTGTGTTATGATTATAAATAATATTTTGAAATGTGTGAATATGTTCAAAAAATGTTTTACATATTTCCAATCTATCATGTTTGATATTGATGATGATTAAACACACAATGAAATTAAGTAAGAACAATATCTCATAGTAGTGGTCAAAATCACTCTGCATTCAGTGTACCTTGACACATTTCTAATTAATATCTACCAATTCTGATACAATAAAAGAGGACTTTATGACTCAAATTTAATATTGATGTAGCATAACTGCAGATTAATATAAATATATTAATGAGAATATTGATTGGGAATTATATTTCAATATTGTTTTATGTAATCCTCTTTGAATGTACTAAAAATGGTTATATTCCATTAAAATCACACATGTAGCCAGCTAAATAAATGTACACTGACCTTAAACATTTTGGATTCACATGTATTTGAATATTGGTAAACACAGCCCCATAGATACGAACATCAGTTCAGTTTCTCAGATATTGATATCCACTCTGCTTAAATGCACATAAAGCAAAAATCTTATCCATAGTTAAGTCGTTTCCCCCTAGGTTTCAATTTTTGATTACAAACCTGATTCTCAATAAAATTTGATGTTCTGATTGCCATTATATATTCCAATTTTGTGTGTCCATTTAGCTGCATCCTCAACTTTTTGTATTGTGCACTTTAACTTGATGTATTTCTTATTTAATCTGATTGGTCTTATTGGACCTAAAAATAAAATTTAAAATTAACAAACAATTATATTTAACAATAAGAAATGTTCTAATTTTTAAATGAAGCAAAATTTTTATGTGATAATTATAGTTGATCAAGTGACAAATTTAAATAATATTTGGCTCAAAACTTATATGATTTGTATGAAAAATATATGTTTTGTTAACATACCATACTTAATGGATCTGAAAATAAGATTTAAAATTAACAAATAATTATATTTTACAATAAGAAATGTTCTAATTTTTAAATGAAGCAAAATTTTTATGTGATAATTATAGTTGATCAAGTGACAAATTTAAATAATATTTGGCTCAAAACTTATATGATTTGTATGAAAAATATAAGTTTTGTTAACATACCAATAATTGTAAAAAAATTAAACAAAAAAGTTATTATGCTATCTGGTGTAACACTGCAAAATTAAAAATAAAAAATGAGATGAATAATAAAAATGTGCTGACTGGTATTTACAATCTACTCCTGCCATTAATATATTTTATTACAAATAACACTTACTTTTTTGGGAAAGTTTCGTTGATACTCTGCTGCTATTGTTCCATCATAATTTAACATAGATGATGACATTGAAATATTTGAAGTTGAAGGACTTTTGACATTTAATTCTGTGTCATTTTGCATAACACTGAATAGTTATTCAATTTCCTACTATAAATTTTTGTAGGTTTAAGAGCTATTCTACTGGACTAACTTCAACATCAGGAGAAGCAACAGCCACAAATTCTAAAATAAATATGATTAATTCATGTCATGTCTTTGCAAAAAAAATGTTACCTTTTTTTTCTTTTTAGGAGTTGTTTTGACGGTTTCGGGAGATGATGGAGACAAAAAATGATCATTTCGTGTTTTTACGTATCCTAAAAAAAAATATATTTAAAAAACATTAAAAATGAACTCTAATAATAAAAATTACCAGGTAAATGAAGTTCGTAGTTTTCCATTAACTTCTTTGCAGCTATCCTCAAAATGTAAACCACAAATAAGGTAATTTGAAGCCAAATGGGGCGAGTTTTTTTATTAGTAGTAATGCTGTATCTATAATTTAAATTACATGATTTACCATTTATTGAATGTTTAATGATGATTAATGTTTAATTATTACTTTTTTGTCTTTCTATCGTTACACTCAGGTACACAGCATGGTTTTACTCTTTACATAGTTATAAATTTAAAATAAACCGGTATATAAAAAAATAAGTTAACACAAATATCACAAAATACCGATATATAAAAGCAACGCTATCCAAAGAATATCAGATATAAATAACCCACGCTAACTCACAATTGAAAATAACGGTCATTTAGGGACAGGACATAGATAACGTAAGAAGTACCAATCCAATGTTATAAACGAGAAACTTGGCACGATTTCGGGATGTAGCCATGTTGCCATTTTGAATGCGGTATGGTCAAGTTGCATTATGGCGGCCTAAAATTATGTTGGTAGTTCCTGCAAGCGCATTACCACGAAGTATAGATATAAGGAGTCCGAACGTAATGTTAAATAAATGGTAGCATTTTAGGGGACAAAAAGAATCTTTTGCCGGTAGAGCGCGCCAGTTTCGAAGAAGTACTCGTTTATTTAAATCTTTACGCGGGTAATCTTGTTGATACTGACAGCTCTGAAAATATTATTTCGAAAAATGTGAAATAAAATGTAAGTTTCAGGAAATTTTGAATCAAACTATATTATTAAAAAAATAAATTAATGTTATCAACAGGTTTTTAAGAATTAAAATTATAGTTTATTTTTTGTCTCTACGTGTAAAAATAATATACCAGCACAAACTTGTGAGCATCTACAAAAATAAAAAACAAAGGACCAATGCAATTTTTAACTTAGTATTTGAGATCTTATTTGTCAGAGAGTGATTGTATTATTTATTATTGATTAATTAATGTGTCTGTGTTTATATTTACTTTTTCTTATCATAGTCAGTTCCACACCCATATCAATCGGAATATTTGTTTTTGCATTGGTAATCTATAACATAGTAATAATTTCATAGTGCTATTCAAGTCATTAATTCTATTTCAGCTTCTTACTGTAACTTTTAAATTTATATCAATTTTTGCATGACAAACTAGTTCCAATTTCGAATTCATATATGATAAAGAAATATTCGCATTTTTAATTATTGTCCAACTCCAATTTTTGCGTAGTGGTTGAGCTTCCAGAGTTTTCTTTATGAAATGAAAAGAAAACTTCTCAGGCTCATTGATTGTCTCAGGCTCATTCGTTGTCTCAGGCCCAATTACTTCGTTTAGGGGTTCATTAACAATACTTGTCTCAATAGCATGTAAGCTACAGTCACTAACTACATCCTCGATAATTATATCAGAAGTATTTAGAGAAACATCATCTGAGAGCAATCTCTCATTATTTTCTTTATCGTTATTAGCTCTATTACACTTTGGTACAGTTTTTTTTCGTAGATGAACTTTCTCATATTCATACACGTATATACTACCATCCGCTAAAATCTCCTGATTACTTTTAATCACATCTTCAGGATTAAAATGTAATTCGCTGATGTACAATACACGAAAATAATTGACTACAAGAATGAGCAAAAAGTATCTTGAAAATGCGTTGTCGGTGACTGAAAAATTTCTGGCTACGCGTTACAAGAGAGTTATGAATAGAGGAAAAGGTGCGAGAACTCTGGTGATTTTAATACCTGAGGAAATAATGATTTCATAAAAATTTTAATGGAATGTACGGTGACGTGGTCCATATTTTCCAGACGATGAGAGCCGACAACAAACAAATAGTGCCGTGCCTGATTGGAGGGTGCACACACGCAACAAAACGCGGATATCTTGGAGTGTGACACCCTGAGTCAACTTTAGGTTCTTGGCAAAATTAAGCGACCAAACAAAAGAAAACAACGAAACCGTTCACCTTGACTCACGTCTCACCTGACAACTCAACTCTGATAAATTGAGAGTCAAAACGAAATCTGTTATGGCGAAATTGTACTCACTGCTCTACAGAAATAATATGGTTTGGGAAATCTAGACATAAAATGCCTAGAGATATTCTGGGGGTAATCCTGGGGTAGGCAGCTTAGGATGGGCAGGATAGGAACCTGTGGAAATCATGGTTGGATGCGGCGTCTGGATGTAAAGGATCTTCGGAACTCTTCGGAACTGAAATGGAATTTAAGAAATTATACTCTCCCTCTGTGAATGGGTTGGTGAAGAACTTATTTGGGAAACTGACAGGTCCTGAGCTGATCTCTTCGCAGAGGGATCTCCACTCCTTACGAGCCCAACAAGTCAGTAAATGACAATGTAAAAATGTCAAATTGTAAAAATATAAAATGGTAAAAATGTAAAGATTAAATTCAAGGCAGAAAAAGAAATTTGAAAAGCAAGTTTCATTACTTATGGACGAAAATGAGTAAAGTGGCAATGACAATGAACACACATCAACTGACGAGCCCAACAAGTCAGGAAGAGTCAAAAGTAACATCGTTAAATTTAAGGCTAAATCCAAGGCAGAAAAGAAACTTGAAAAGCAAGTTTCATTACTTCCAATCAACGAGGAGCCTCTCCAAAAACAACTTATCTGGCAAGCGAAGAGCCTAAAAATGAAATTACATATGCAAAGGTGACGTCGTCTCCGGCGGACACTGCAAAAGTCCCACCGATTGTAATTGAAATTAACAGATATATGTATACTTTAGAACCCTTAACGATAATTAAATCACAATCCGGTTGCACTCACTCTGGGAAGTGAACAACATCTAGACATAACTATTTTTAAAAAAAGAACAGACTGGAAAGCTAATCAAACTGTCCTAAACAGGAAATATTAGGAAGGTGTCAATAATAAGATTTCATTCATAATGGAGCATTCTCCTGACATCCTGTGATGAAGACACTTCGAATGGAGGAGTCGCTAACCTTATCAGGCCGGGCTCAACTCACTGCATTTTGGAGTCAGATCCAGATATTGCGATGGATAACATCTCCCCAACTGCCGCTAATAAGGGAAAAGATAAAGAAATTGGTAGGATCGTACACACCAACAATTGTGGTAGGCGACCTAAACTGCAAAAACCCTGATTGGAATAGTAGAATGATAATGCAAATGGAAGATTAGCAGAATGGAGAGATTTTGGAATAGTCGTCATAGGTCCAACGGAACAAACATACGTCCCATATAGCAGGAGGCTATTGTAAAATCAATTCCTGATGTAATTGATTTTACAATAATGAAAAATGCAACAACCTTAGAACCCTTAACGATAATTAAATCACAATCCGGTTGCACTCACTCTGGGAAGTGAACAACATCTAGACGGAACTATTTATAAAAACATGAACAAACTGGAAGGCTAATCAAACTGTCCTAAACGAGAATATTAGGAAGTTGCCAATAATAAGATTTCATAATGGAGCATTCTCCAGTCATCCTGTGTCTACAGGAGACCAAAAATGCCCCAGAAAGCAGGAGGCGTCTCTGGGCTATCACGCCTACCAATATGATAAAGACACTTCGAATGGAGGAATCGCTATCCTTATCAGGCCGGGCACAGCTCATTGCTTTTTCGAGTCGGATCCAGATATTGCGATGTATAATATCTCCCCAACTGCCGCTAATAAGGGAAGACATAAAGAAATTGCTAGGATATAACACACCAACAATTGTGGTAGGCGACCTAAACTGCAAAAACCCTTATGAGAATAGTAGAATGATAATGCAAATGAAAGATTAGCAGAATGGAGAGATTTTGGAATAGTCGTCATATGTCCAACGGAACCAACATACGTCCCATATAGCAGGAGGTTTTCTGATGTAATTGATTTTACAATAATGAAAAATGCAACAACATATGTATACCTTAGAACCCTTAACGATAATTAAATCACAATCCGGTTGCACTCACTCTGGGAAGTGAACAACATCTAGACGGAACTATTTATAAAAATAGAACAGACTGGAAGGCTAATCAATCTGTCCTAAACGAGAATATTAGGAAGTTGCCAATAATAAGATTTCATAATGGAGCATTCTCCAGACATCCTGTGTCTGCAGGAGACTAAAACTGCCCCAGAAAGCAGGATGGTGTCTCTGGGCTATCACGCCTACCAATATGATAAAGACACTCCGAATGGAGGAGTCACTATCCTTATCAGGCCGGGCACAGCTCACTGCTTTTTGGAGTCGGATCCAGATGTTGCGATGGTTAACATCTCCCCAACTGCCGCTAATAAGGGAAGACAGAACGAAATTGGTGGGATCGGACACACTTACAATTGTGTTGGTGAGTGCAATGAAAAAATGTAAAAACGGATGTAGACCTTCAAGTCATTAACCATCATCAGATCACAATCTGGTTGTACTCACTCTGGGAACAATCTAGTCAGAACTATTTATAAAAAAGGACAGACTGGAAGGCTCACCAAACTTGAGACAGCCACAGAAGAACTCCAAGAAGATTCCTAAAAATCTCTATGATATACAAATAATCATCTAGATTAGGATGGCCTAAACCAGCATAGTCATCGACTAAAGAGAATTCAGCCAAGAGGCTTTGAACAGAAAGCTGTAGGAACTTGCCACATATGAACAATCTGCGTTCAATTATTTCTTCTCCCCTAAATAATCATCCCCAATATCCTGCTAGTCCTTACTATATTAGAAAAGGACTTTATAGTATAAATGTACCAATAATTAAATAGCATTAAGAAGAAACCACTTAGTTGGTGATGAAGAATATTCTTTATCACCATGGTTAATGACACAGTATTCTGGAAATGTTCAAAATTGTACACCTCAGAGAAGATTCAACATATATTTGAGGAGGGCAAGAATGAATGTCAAGTGTGTCAATAAGATTTGAAAGTAATGCACAACTTGGCTCTTCGTTTTAATGCTGATAATTAAGAGGTTGAATAAGTGATCAAAGAACAATCGTTTCAAAAGGAGGATGAAGAAATTGAGGACGAACTAAATTATGAATTCAGAAATTATGGCATATTAAAAAAGCTTTATCCTCATATTCAATGAGAACTTGACGATCATCTTCAATAGTATCTATAAAAGATTCACAAAATGGGAGTCGATCAACTAAAATCTATCATCCAACTCATACAAATTGGTATTTGAAGCACGAAATAATAGATAATGAAAAAAATCATGGATCAATCTGCTATATATATATATAAGAAATTCAAAATATCATTGAATATTGAAAAGTAACTAGAAGTGATTGAACATCTTCAGTAGACACGTTTCAAGAAATTCAATTTAACTGACCAATTTCCAAACTGAACTGAAAATAATGTAACAAATTAACAACCTTCACAGCATTCAGTAACGTAAAGTAAAAAGAGTCAACTTAACATACTCTAATGTTTGTAAAGCAGCAGGTTATAAACCTTAAATTGACCCAATTGTATATTACGATTTTATACATATTCAAAATAAACAATACTTATATACAGTTCCAATGAAATTATTAGAATCCTATTATAAATTATGTGAAGTGACGAAATCAGAGCTATGTTCTAAAACAAAAAATCTTCTTTTTTCAACATGTGGCAGTTATTGATCAGTTTTGATTTTTTTTATCTCATCGAATATCCTTCAGGTGTACGTAAATTTTTGTTTTATATGTACAAAAGTTCCTCAGTTAACTGAAATTAAAACCATGCATGGAAAAAATTGGACGAATCTTATCACTGGCCATAATACCTAAAACAAATAAATATTATTATAACAATATATTAATTAAAATACCATGAGTAAAAACTATCATTCAATATTTCACATTTGGTTATGATCAGTTTTAGGCCTCCTAATTGGATATTTTTGTTATGTAACTTTCATCTCTTTGTGGCTTTGGTGTCATTAACTGACTTGAATTTTTTCAATACCTGTTAAATAAAAATATTCGGATATTAGAAATATGTAACAAGTTTTAAATTAAACAAAACAGTGCATAACACTTAAATACCCAAAAAAGGTTGTGGATCCATCAGAAAAACTAAAACAAATTTATTTCTTAATCTAAATAAAAAGCTCGTCACAATCGGACCAATTCATTCTGGACACTCATAATCAATCAAATATCGAAAATTTGCCATTATCTAGGTGATCAGTCCACTAGAATTACCCCAAATAAATGTCAAAACTAATACAAATAAAATTATATAACACATTGACAAGACTCATATTTATATATGAAGTAAAAAATTATAGTATTTTATACAATAGTGTTCTTGAATTCAAATTTATGTTAAGAACTGCTTTTGTTATTATATTATATTCCATTAAATATATATTCTTGTGTAGACACATTTTACACTAATAATAATTAATCATACTGTTAAAATTATTCAGTAAGATTGTAGTTTCATTAGCACAAAAGTTTCTGTGATGTAACAAATTATTTTTACATTTTAATGCACTTAAATTAAAAGGAAACATTTATATTTAAATAAAATATGAGTTTTTTCAATATGTTCTATTAATGAAATATGTCTGGTGCTTTGTAATATATAAAAAGAAAGCTATATTTTCAGACTGGATTAAAAATATTTATAAAAAAGATCATTTACAAATGACATTCTGTATTTGTCATACATATTCATAAAAATATTTATTTTCAGTTATATTAATGTACAACGAATAGTTTAATGTAACTTAAGAGAAAATATTGTCTCAAAATTTCCAGCAATTATTGAAGTTTGTTAAGTACCAAAGTTATGTGAAAGTTTTTTCATACAACTTTTCATTAGAAACTGTGTTATGATTATAAATAATATTTTGAAATGTGTGAATATGTTCAAAAAATGTTTTACATATTTCCAATCTATCATGTTTGATATTGATGATGATTAAACACACAATGAAATTAAGTAAGAACAATATCTCATAGTAGTGGTCAAAATCACTCTGCATTCAGTGTACCTTGACACATTTCTAATTAATATCTACCAATTCTGATACAATAAAAGAGGACTTTATGACTCAAATTTAATATTGATGTAGCATAACTGCAGATTAATATAAATATATTAATGAGAATATTGATTGGGAATTATATTTCAATATTGTTTTATGTAATCCTCTTTGAATGTACTAAAAATGGTTATATTCCATTAAAATCACACATGTAGCCAGCTAAATAAATGTACACTGACCTTAAACATTTTGGATTCACATGTATTTGAATATTGGTAAACACGGCCCCATAGATACGAACATCAGTTCAGTTTCTCAGATATTGATATCCACTCTGCTTAAACGCACATAAAGCAAAAATCTTATCCATAGTTAAGTCGTTTCCCCCTAGGTTTCAATTTTTGATTACAAACCTGATTCTCAATAAAACTTGATGTTCTGATTGCCATTATATATTCCAATTTTGTGTGTCCATTTAGCTGTATCCTCAACTTTTTGTATTGTGCACTTTAACTTGATGTATTTCTTATTTAATCTGATTGGTCTTATTGGACCTAAAAATAAGATTTAAAATTAACAAACAATTATATTTAACAATAAGAAATGTTCTAATTTTTAAATGAAGCAAAATTTTTATATGATAATTATAGTTGATCAAGTGACAAATTTAAATAATATTTGGCTCAAAACTTATATGATTTGTATGAAAAATATAAGTTTTGTTAACATACCAATAATTGTAAAAAAATTAAACAAAAAAGTTATTATGCTTTCTGGTGTAACACTGCAAAATTAAAAATAAAAAATGAGATGAATAATAAAAATGTGCTGACTGGTATTTACAATCTACTCCTGCCATTAATATATTTTATTACAAATAACACTTACTTTTTTGGGAAAGTTTCGTTGATACTCTGCTGCTATTGTTCCATCATAATTTAACATAGATGATGACATTGAAATATTTGAAGTTGAAGGACTTTTGACATTTAATTCTGTGTCATTTTGCATAACACTGAATAGTTATTCAATTTCCTACTATAAATTTTTGTAGGTTTAAGAGCTATTCTACTGGACTAACTTCAACATCAGGAGAAGCAACAGCCACAAATTCTAAAATAAATATGATTAATTCATGTCATGTCTTTGCAAAAAAAATGTTACCTTTTTTTTCTTTTTAGGAGTTGTTTTGACGGTTTCGGGAGATGATGGAGACAAAAAATGATCATTTCGTGTTTTTACGTATCCTAAAAAAAATATATTTAAAAAACATTAAAAATGAACTCTAATAATAAAAATTACCAGGTAAATGAAGTTCGTAGTTTTCCATTAACTTCTTTGCAGCTATCCTCAAAATGTAAACCACAAATAAGGTAATTTGAAGCCAAATGGGGCGAGTTTTTTTATTAGTAGTAATGCTGTATCTATAATTTAAATTACATGATTTACCATTTATTGAATGTTTAATGATGATTAATGTTTAATTATTACTTTTTTGTCTTTCTATCGTTACACTCAGGTACACAGCATGGTTTTACTCTTCACATAGTTATAAATTTAAAATAAACCGGTATATAAAAAAATAAGTTAACACAAATATCACAAAATACCGATATATAAAAGCAACGCTATCCAAAGAATATCAGATATAAATAACCCACGCTAACTCACAATTGAAAATAACGGTCATTTAGGGACAGGACATAGATAACGTAAGAAGTACCAATCCAATGTTATAAACGAGAAACTTGGCACGATTTCGGGATGTAGCCATGTTGCCATTTTGAATGCGGTATGGTCAAGTTGCATTATGGCGGCCTAAAATTATGTTGGTAGTTCCTGCAAGCGCATTACCACGAAGTATAGATATAAGGAGTCCGAACGTAATGTTAAATAAATGGTAGCATTTTAGGGGACAAAAAGAATCTTTTGCCGGTAGAGCGCGCCAGTTTCGAAGAAGTACTCGTTTATTTAAATCTTTACGCGGGTAATCTTGTTGATACTGACAGCTCTGAAAATATTATTTCGAAAAATGAGAAATAAAATGTAAGTTTCAGGAAATTTTGAATCAAACTATATTATTAAAAAAATAAATTAATGTTATCAACAGGTTTTTAAGAATTAAAATTATAGTTTATTTTTTGTCTCTACGTGTAAAAATAATATACCAGCACAAACTTGTGAGCATCTACAAAAATAAAAAACAAAGGACCAATGCAATTTTTAACTTAGTATTTAAGATCTTATTTGTCAGAGAGTGATTGTATTATTTATTATTGATTAATTAATGTGTCTGTGTTTATATTTACTTTTTCTTATCATAGTCAGTTCCACACCCATATCAATCGGAATATTTGTTTTTGCATTGGTAATCTATAACATAGTAATAATTTCATAGTGCTATTCAAGTCATTAATTCTATTTCAGCTTCTTACTGTAACTTTTAAATTTATATCAATTTTTGCATGACAAACTAGTACCAATTTCGAATTCATATATGATAAAGAAATATTCGCATTTTTAATTATTGTCCAACTCCAATTTTTGCGTAGTGGTTGAGCTTCCAGAGTTTTCTTTATGAAATGAAAAGAAAACTTCTCAGGCTCATTGATTGTCTCAGGCTCATTCGTTGTCTCAGGCCCAATTACTTCGTTTAGGGGTTCATTAACAATACTTGTCTCAATAGCATGTAAGCTACAGTCACTAACTACATCCTCGATAATTATATCAGAAGTATTTAGAGAAACATCATCTGAGAGCAATCTCTCATTATTTTCTTTATCGTTATTAGCTCTATTACACTTTGGTACAGTTTTTTTTCGTAGATGAACTTTCTCATATTCATACACGTATATACTACCATCCGCTAAAATCTCCTGATTACTTTTAATCACATCTTCAGGATTAAAATGTAATTCGCTGATGTACAATACACGAAAATAATTGACTACAAGAATGAGCAAAAAGTATCTTGAAAATGCGTTGTCGGTGACTGAAAAATTTCTGGCTACGCGTTACAAGAGAGTTATGAATAGAGGAAAAGGTGCGAGAACTCTGGTGATTTTAATACCTGAGGAAATAATGATTTCATAAAAATTTTAATGGAATGTACGGTGACGTGGTCCATATTTTCCAGACGATGAGAGCCGACAACAAACAAATAGTGCCGTGCCTGATTGGAGGGTGCACACACGCAACAAAACGCGGATATCTTGGAGTGTGACACCCTGAGTCAACTTTAGGTTCTTGGCAAAATTAAGCGACCAAACAAAAGAAAACAACGAAACCGTTCACCTTGACTCACGTCTCACCTGACAACTCAACTCTGATAAATTGAGAGTCAAAACGAAATCTGTTATGGCGAAATTGTACTCACTGCTCTACAGAAATAATATGGTTTGGGAAATCTAGACATAAAATGCCTAGAGATATTCTGGGGGTAATCCTGGGGTAGGCAGCTTAGGATGGGCAGGATAGGAACCTGTGGAAATCATGGTTGGATGCGGCGTCTGGATGTAAAGGATCTTCGGAACTCTTCGGAACTGAAATGGAATTTAAGAAATTATACTCTCCCTCTGTGAATGGGTTGGTGAAGAACTTATTTGGGAAACTGACAGGTCCTGAGCTGATCTCTTCGCAGAGGGATCTCCACTCCTTACGAGCCCAACAAGTCAGTAAATGACAATGTAAAAATGTCAAATTGTAAAAATATAAAATGGTAAAAATGTAAAGATTAAATTCAAGGCAGAAAAGAAATTTGAAAAGCAAGTTTCATTACTTATGGACGAAAATGAGTAAAGTGGCAGTGACAATGAACACACATCAACTGACGAGCCCAACAAGTCAGGAAGAGTCAAAAGTAACATCGTTAAATTTAAGGCTAAATCCAAGGCAGAAAAGAAACTTGAAAAGCAAGTTTCATTACTTCCAATCAACGAGGAGCCTCTCCAAAAACAACTTATCTGGCAAGCGAAGAGCCTAAAAATGAAATTACATATGCAAAGGTGACGTCGTCTCCGGCGGACACTGCAAAAGTCCCACCGATTGTAATTGAAAATAACAGATATATGTATACTTTAGAACCCTTAACGATAATTAAATCACAATCCGGTTGCACTCACTCTGGGAAGTGAACAACATCTAGACATAACTATTTTTAAAAAAAGAACAGACTGGAAAGCTATTCAAACTGTCCTAAACAGGAAATATTAGGAAGGTGTCAATAATAAGATTTCATTCATAATGGAGCATTCTCCTGACATCCTGTGATGAAGACACTTCGAATGGAGGAGTCGCTAACCTTATCAGGCCGGGCTCAACTCACTGCATTTTGGAGTCAGATCCAGATATTGCGATGGATAACATCTCCCCAACTGCCGCTAATAAGGGAAAAGATAAAGAAATTGGTAGGATCGTACACACCAACAATTGTGGTAGGCGACCTAAACTGCAAAAACCCTGATTGGAATAGTAGAATGATAATGCAAATGGAAGATTAGCAGAATGGAGAGATTTTGGAATAGTCGTCATAGGTCCAACGGAACAAACATACGTCCCATATAGCAGGAGGCTATTGTAAAATCAATTCCTGATGTAATTGATTTTACAATAATGAAAAATGCAACAACCTTAGAACCCTTAACGATAATTAAATCACAATCCGGTTGCACTCACTCTGGGAAGTGAACAACATCTAGACGGAACTATTTATAAAAACATGAACAAACTGGAAGGCTAATCAAACTGTCCTAAACGAGAATATTAGGAAGTTGCCAATAATAAGATTTCATAATGGAGCATTCTCCAGTCATCCTGTGTCTACAGGAGACCAAAAATGCCCCAGAAAGCAGGAGGCGTCTCTGGGCTATCACGCCTACCAATATGATAAAGACACTTCGAATGGAGGAATCGCTATCCTTATCAGGCCGGGCACAGCTCATTGCTTTTTCGAGTCGGATCCAGATATTGCGATGTATAATATCTCCCCAACTGCCGCTAATAAGGGAAGACATAAAGAAATTGCTAGGATATAACACACCAACAATTGTGGTAGGCGACCTAAACTGCAAAAACCCTTATGAGAATAGTAGAATGATAATGCAAATGAAAGATTAGCAGAATGGAGAGATTTTGGAATAGTCGTCATATGTCCAACGGAACCAACATACGTCCCATATAGCAGGAGGTTTTCTGATGTAATTGATTTTACAATAATGAATAATGCAACAACATATGTATACCATAGAACCCTTAACTATAATTAAATCACAATCTGGTTGCACTCACTCTGGGAAGTGAACAACATCTAGACGGAACTATTTATAAAAAAAGAACAAACTGGAAGGCCAATCAAACTGTCCTAAACGAGAATATTAGGAAGGTGCCAATAATAAGATTTCATAATGGAGCATTCTCCAAACAACCTGTGCCTGCAGGAGACCAAAAATGCTCCAGAAAGTAGGATGGCGTCTCGGGGCTATCACGCCTACCAATATGATAGACACTCCGAACGGAGGAGTCGCTAGCCTTATCAGGCCGGGTACAGCTCTCTACTTTTTGGAGTCGGATCCAGATATTGCGATGGATCTCCCCAACCGCCGCTAATAAGGGAAGAGGTAAAGAAATTGCTAGGATCGGACACACCAACAATTGTGGTAGGCGACCTAAACTGCAAAAACCCTGATTGGAATAGTAGAATGATAATGCAAATAGAAGATTAGCAGAATGGAGAGATTTTGGAATAGTCGTCATAGGTCTAACGTAACCAACATACGTCCCATATAGCAAGAGGCTCCCTGATATAATTGATTTTTCAATAATGAAAAATGCAACAACATATGTATACCTTAGAACCCTTAACGATAATTAAATCACAATCCGGATGCACTCACTCTGGGAAGTGAACAACATCTAAACGGAAATATTTATAAAAAAAGAAGAAACTTGAAGGCTAATCGAACTGTCCTAAACGAGAATATTAGGATGTTGCCAATAATAAGATTTCATAATGGAGCATTCTCCAGTCATCCTGTGTCTACAGGAGACCAAAAATGCCCCAGAAAGCAGGAGGCGTCTCTGGGCTATCACGCCTACCAATATGATAAAGACACTTCGAATGGAGGAATCGCTATCCTTATCAGGCCGGGCACAGCTCATTGCTTTTTCGAGTCGGATCCAGATATTGCGATGTATAATATCTCCCCAACTGCCGCTAATAAGGGAAGACATAAAGAAATTGCTAGGATATAACACACCAACAATTGTGGTAGGCGACCTAAACTGCAAAAACCCTTATGAGAATAGTAGAATGATAATGCAAATGAAAGATTAGCAGAATGGAGAGATTTTGGAATAGTCGTCATATGTCCAACGGAACCAACATACGTCCCATATAGCAGGAGGTTTTCTGATGTAATTGATTTTACAATAATGAATAATGCAACAACATATGTATACCATAGAACCCTTAACTATAATTAAATCACAATCTGGTTGCACTCACTCTGGGAAGTGAACAACATCTAGACGGAACTATTTATAAAAAAAGAACAAACTGGAAGGCCAATCAAACTGTCCTAAACGAGAATATTAGGAAGGTGCCAATAATAAGATTTCATAATGGAGCATTCTCCAAACAACCTGTGCCTGCAGGAGACCAAAAATGCTCCAGAAAGTAGGATGGCGTCTCGGGGCTATCACGGGTCCAACGGAACCAACATACACCCCATACAGCAAGAGGCTTCCAGATGTAATTGATTTTACAATTATGAAAAATGTAACAACAGATGTATACCTTAGAACCATTAACGATAATTAAATCACAATCCGGTTGCACTCGCTCTGGGAAGTGAACAACATCTAGACAAAACTATTTATAAAAATAGAACAGACTGGAAGGCTAATCAATCTGTCCTAAACAGAAATATTAGGAAGGTGTCAATAACCAACATACATCCCATATAGCAGGGGGCTTCCGGATATAATTGATTTTACAATAATAGAACAAATGTATACCTTAGAATCATTAACCATCATCAGATCACAATTCGGTTGCACTCATTCTGGGAAGTGAACATCTAGTCAGATCTATTTATAAAAAAAGAACAAACTGGGGGGCTAACCAAACTGTCCTAAACAGGAATATTAAGAAGGTGTCAATAATAAGATTTCATAATGGAGCATTCTCCAGACATCCTGTGCCTGCAGGAGACCAAAAATGCTCCAGAAAGTAGGAGGGCATCTCGGGACTATCACGCCTGCCAATATAATAAAGACACTCCGAATGGAGGAGTCGCTAGCCTTATCAGGCCGGGTACATCTCACTACTTTTTGGGAGTCGGATCCAGATATTGCGATGGATCTCCCCAACTGCCGCTAAAATGGGAAGAGATAAAGAAATTGCTAAGATCGGGCATACCAACAACTGTGGTAGGCAGCCTAAACTGCAAAAACTCTGATTGGAATAGTAGAATGATAATGCAAATGGAAGATTAGCAGAATGGAGAGATTTTGGAATAGTAGTCATAGGTCCAACGGAACCAACATACGTCCCTTATAGCAGGAGGCTTCCTGATGTAATTGATTTTACAATAATGAAAAATGCAACAACATATGTATACCTTAGAACCCTTAACGATAATTAAATCACAATCCGGTTGCACTCACTCTGGGAAGTGAACAACATCTAGACGGAACTATTTATAAAAATAGAACAGACTGGAAGGCTAATCAATCTGTCCTAAACGAGAATATTAGGAAGTTGCCAATAATAAGATTTCATAATGGAGCATTCTCCAGACATCCTGTGTCTTCAGGAGACTAAAACTGCCCCAGAAAGCAGGATGGTGTCTCTGGGCTATCACGCCTACCAATATGATAAAGACACTCCGAATGGAGGAGTCACTATCCTTATCAGGCCGGGCACAGCTCACTGCTTTTTGGAGTCGGATCCAGATGTTGCGATGGTTAACATCTCCCCAACTGCCGCTAATAAGGGAAGACAGAACGAAATTGATGGGATCGGACACACTTACAATTGTGTTGGTGAGTGCAATGAAAAAATGTAAAAACGGATGTAGACCTTCAAGTCATTAACCATCATCAGATCACAATCCGGTTGTACTCACTCTGGGAAATGAACAATCTAGTCAGAACTATTTATAAAAAAGGACAGACTGGAAGGCTCACCAAACTTGAGACAGCCACAGAAGAACTCCAAGAAGATTCCTAAAAATCTCTATGATATACAAATAATCATCTAGATTAGGATGGCCTAAACCAGCATAGTCATCGACTAAAGAGAATTCAGCCAAGAGGCTTTGAACAGAAAGCTGTAGGAACTTGCCACATATGAACAATCTGCGTTCAATTATTTCTTCTCCCCTAAATAATCATCCCCAATATCCTGCTAGTCCTTACTATATTAGAAAAGGACTTTATAGTATAAATGTACCAATAATTAAATAGCATTAAGAAGAAACCACTTAGTTGGTGATGAAGAATATTCTTTATCACCATGGTTAATGACACAGTATTCTGGAAATGTTCAAAATTGTACACCTCAGAGAAGATTCAACATATATTTGAGGAGGGCAAGAATGAATGTCAAGTGTGTCAATAAGATTTGAAAGTAATGCACAACTTGGCTCTTCGTTTTAATGCTGATAATTAAGAGGTTGAATAAGTGATCAAAGAACAATCGTTTCAAAAGGAGGATGAAGAAATTGAGGACGAACTAAATTATGAATTCAGAAATTATGGCATATTAAAAAAGCTTTATCCTCATATTCAATGAGAACTTGACGATCATCTTGAATAGTATCTATAAAAGATTCACAAAATGGGAGTCGTTCAACTAAAATCTATCATCCAACTCATACAAATTGGTATTTGAAGCACGAAATAATAGATAATGAAAAAAATCATGGATCAATCTGCTATATATATATATAAGAAATTCAAAATATCATTGAATATTGAAAAGTAACTAGAAGTGATTGAACATCTTCAGTAGACACGTTTCAAGAAATTCAATTTAACTGACCAATTTCCAAACTGAACTGAAAATAATGTAACAAATTAACAACCTTCACAGCATTCAGTAACGTAAAGTAAAAAGAGTCAACTTAACATACTCTAATGTTTGTAAAGCAGCAGGTTATAAACCTTAAATTGACCCAATTGTATATTACGATTTTATACATATTCAAAATAAACAATACTTATATACAGTTCCAATGAAATTATTAGAATCCTATTATAAATTATGTGAAGTGACGAAATCAGAGCTATGTTCTAAAACAAAAAATCTTCTTTTTTCAACATGTGGCAATTATTGATCAGTTTTGATTTTTTTTATCTCATCGAATATCCTTCAGGTGTACGTAAATTTTTGTTTTATATGTACAAAAGTTCCTCAGTTAACTGAAATTAAAACCATGCATGGAAAAAATTGGACGAATCTTATCACTGGCCATAATACCTAAAACAAATAAATATTATTATAACAATATATTAATTAAAATACCATGAGTAAAAACTATCATTCAATATTTCACATTTGGTTATGATCAGATAGGTTTTAGGCCTCCTAATTGGATATTTTTGTTATGTAACTTTCATCTCTTTGTGGCTTTGGTGTCATTAACTGACTTGAATTTTTTCAATACCTGTTAAATAAAAATATTCGGATATTAGAAATATGTAACAAGTTTTAAATTAAACAAAACAGTGCATAACACTTAAATACCCAAAAAAAGGTTGTGGATCCATCAGAAAAACTAAAACAAATTTATTTCTTAATCTAAATAAAAAGCTCGTCACAATCGGACCAATTCATTCTGGACACTCATAATCAATCAAATATCGAAAATTTGCCATTATCTAGGTGATCAGTCCACTAGAATTACCCCAAATAAATGTCAAAACTAATACAAATAAAATTATATAACACATTGACAAGACTCATATTTATATATGAAGTAAAAAATTATAGTATTTTATACAATAGTGTTCTTGAATTCAAATTTATGTTAAGAACTGCTTTTGTTATTATATTATATTCCATTAAATATATATTCTTGTGTAGACACATTTTACACTAATAATAATTAATCATACTGTTAAAATTATTCAGTAAGATTGTAGTTTCATTAGCACAAAAGTTTCTGTGATGTAACAAATTATTTTTACATTTTAATGCACTTAAATTAAAAGGAAACATTTATATTTAAATAAAATATGAGTTTTTTCAATATGTTCTATTAATGAAATATGTCTGGTGCTTTGTAATATATAAAAAGAAAGCTATATTTTCAGACTGGATTAAAAATATTTATAAAAAAGATCATTTACAAATGACATTCTGTATTTGTCATACATATTCATAAAAATATTTATTTTCAGTTATATTAATGTACAACGAATAGTTTAATGTAACTTAAGAGAAAATATTGTCTCAAAATTTCCAGCAATTATTGAAGTTTGTTAAGTACCAAAGTTATGTGAAAGTTTTTTCATACAACTTTTCATTAGAAACTGTGTTATGATTATAAATAATATTTTGAAATGTGTGAATATGTTCAAAAAATGTTTTACATATTTCCAATCTATCATGATTGATATTGATGATGATTAAACACACAATGAAATTAAGTAAGAACAATATCTCATAGTAGTGGTCAAAATCACTCTGCATTCAGTGTACCTTGACACATTTCTAATTAATATCTACCAATTCTGATACAATAAAAGAGGACTTTATGACTCAAATTTAATATTGATGTAGCATAACTGCAGATTAATATAAATATATTAATGAGAATATTGATTGGGAATTATATTTCAATATTGTTTTATGTAATCCTCTTTGAATGTACTAAAAATGGTTATATTCCATTAAAATCACACATGTAGCCAGCTAAATAAATGTACACTGACCTTAAACATTTTGGATTCACATGTATTTGAATATTGGTAAACACAGCCCCATAGATACGAACATCAGTTCAGTTTCTCAGATATTGATATCCACTCTGCTTAAATGCACATAAAGCAAAAATCTTATCCATAGTTAAGTCGTTTCCCCCTAGGTTTCAATTTTTGATTACAAACCTGATTCTCAATAAAACTTGATGTTCTGATTGCCATTATATATTCCAATTTTGTGTGTCCATTTAGCTGCATCCTCAACTTTTTGTATTGTGCACTTTAACTTGATGTATTTCTTATTTAATCTGATTGGTCTTATTGGACCTAAAAATAAAATTTAAAATTAACAAACAATTATATTTAACAATAAGAAATGTTCTAATTTTTAAATGAAGCAAAATTTTTATGTGATAATTATAGTTGATCAAGTGACAAATTTAAATAATATTTGGCTCAAAACTTATATGATTTGTATGAAAAATATATGTTTTGTTAACATACCATACTTAATGGATCTGAAAATAAGATTTAAAATTAACAAATAATTATATTTTACAATAAGAAATGTTCTAATTTTTAAATGAAGCAAAATTTTTATGTGATAATTATAGTTGATCAAGTGACAAATTTAAATAATATTTGGCTCAAAACTTATATGATTTGTATGAAAAATATAAGTTTTGTTAACATACCAATAATTGTAAAAAAATTAAACAAAAAAGTTATTATGCTATCTGGTGTAACACTGCAAAATTAAAAATAAAAAATGAGATGAATAATAAAAATGTGCTGACTGGTATTTACAATCTACTCCTGCCATTAATATATTTTATTACAAATAACACTTACTTTTTTGGGAAAGTTTCGTTGATACTCTGCTGCTATTGTTCCATCATAATTTAACATAGATGATGACATTGAAATATTTGAAGTTGAAGGACTTTTGACATTTAATTCTGTGTCATTTTGCATAACACTGAATAGTTATTCAATTTCCTACTATAAATTTTTGTAGGTTTAAGAGCTATTCTACTGGACTAACTTCAACATCAGGAGAAGCAACAGCCACAAATTCTAAAATAAATATGATTAATTCATGTCATGTCTTTGCAAAAAAAATGTTACCTTTTTTTTCTTTTTAGGAGTTGTTTTGACGGTTTCGGGAGATGATGGAGACAAAAAATGATCATTTCGTGTTTTTACGTATCCTAAAAAAAAATATATTTAAAAAACATTAAAAATGAACTCTAATAATAAAAATTACCAGGTAAATGAAGTTCGTAGTTTTCCATTAACTTCTTTGCAGCTATCCTCAAAATGTAAACCACAAATAAGATAATTTGAAGCCAAATGGGGCGAGTTTTTTTATTAGTAGTAATGCTGTATCTATAATTTAAATTACATGATTTACCATTTATTGAATGTTTAATGATGATTAATGTTTATTACTTTTTTGTCTTTCTATCGTTACACTCAGGTACACAGCATGGTTTTACTCTTTACATAGTTATAAATTTAAAATAAACCGGTATATAAAAAAATAAGTTAACACAAATATCACAAAATACCGATATATAAAAGCAACGCTATCCAAAGAATATCAGATATAAATAACCCACGCTAACTCACAATTGAAAATAACGGTCATTTAGGGACAGGACATAGATAACGTAAGAAGTACCAATCCAATGTTATAAACGAGAAACTTGGCACGATTTCGGGATGTAGCCATGTTGCCATTTTGAATGCGGTATGGTCAAGTTGCATTATGGCGGCCTAAAATTATGTTGGTAGTTCCTGCAAGCGCATTACCACGAAGTATAGATATAAGGAGTCCGAACGTAATGTTAAATAAATGGTAGCATTTTAGGGGACAAAAAGAATCTTTTGCCGGTAGAGCGCGCCAGTTTCGAAGAAGTACTCGTTTATTTAAATCTTTACGCGGGTAATCTTGTTGATACTGACAGCTCTGAAAATATTATTTCGAAAAATGTGAAATAAAATGTAAGTTTCAGGAAATTTTGAATCAAACTATATTATTAAAAAAATAAATTAATGTTATCAACAGGTTTTTAAGAATTAAAATTATAGTTTATTTTTTGTCTCTACGTGTAAAAATAATATACCAGCACAAACTTGTGAGCATCTACAAAAATAAAAAACAAAGGACCAATGCAATTTTTAACTTAGTATTTGAGATCTTATTTGTCAGAGAGTGATTGTATTATTTATTATTGATTAATTAATGTGTCTGTGTTTATATTTACTTTTTCTTATCATAGTCAGTTCCACACCCATATCAATCGGAATATTTGTTTTTGCATTGGTAATCTATAACATAGTAATAATTTCATAGTGCTATTCAAGTCATTAATTCTATTTCAGCTTCTTACTGTAACTTTTAAATTTATATCAATTTTTGCATGACAAACTAGTTCCAATTTCGAATTCATATATGATAAAGAAATACTCGCATTTTTAATTATTGTCCAACTCCAATTTTTGCGTAGTGGTTGAGCTTCCAGAGTTTTCTTTATGAAATGAAAAGAAAACTTCTCAGGCTCATTGATTGTCTCAGGCTCATTCGTTGTCTCAGGCCCAATTACTTCGTTTAGGGGTTCATTAACAATACTTGTCTCAATAGCATGTAAGCTACAGTCACTAACTACATCCTCGATAATTATATCAGAAGTATTTAGAGAAACATCATCTGAGAGCAATCTCTCATTATTTTCTTTATCGTTATTAGCTCTATTACACTTTGGTACAGTTTTTTTTCGTAGATGAACTTTCTCATATTCATACACGTATATACTACCATCCGCTAAAATCTCCTGATTACTTTTAATCACATCTTCAGGATTAAAATGTAATTCGCTGATGTACAATACACGAAAATAATTGACTACAAGAATGAGCAAAAAGTATCTTGAAAATGCGTTGTCGGTGACTGAAAAAGTTCTGGCTACGCGTTACAAGAGAGTTATGAATAGAGGAAAAGGTGCGAGAACTCTGGTGATTTTAATACCTGAGGAAATAATGATTTCATAAAAATTTTAATAGAATGTACGGTGACGTGGTCCATATTTTCCAGACAATGAGAGCCGACAACAAACAAATAGTGCCGTGCCTGATTGGAGGGTGCACACACGCAACAAAACGCGGATATCTTGGAGTGTGACACCCTGAGTCAACTTTAGGTTCTTGGCAAAATTAAGCGACCAAACAAAAGAAAACAACGAAACCGTTCACCTTGACTCACGTCTCACCTGACAACTCAACTCTGATAAATTGAGAGTCAAAACGAAATCTGTTATGGCGAATTTGTACTCACTGCTCTACAGAAATAATATGGTTTGGGAAATCTAGACATAAAATGCCTAGAGATATTCTGGGGGTAATCCTGGGGTAGGCAGCTTAGGATGGGCAGGGTAGGAACCTGTGGAAATCATGGTTGGATGCGGCGTCTGGATGTAAAGGATCTTCGGAACTCTTCGGAACTGAAATGGAATTTAAGAAATTATACTCTCCCTCTGTGAATGGGTTGGTGAAGAACTTATTTGGGAAACTGACAGGTCCTGAGCTGATCTCTTCGCAGAGGGATCTCCACTCCTTACGAGCCCAACAAGTCAGTAAATGACAATGTAAAAATGTCAAATTGTAAAAATATAAAATGGTAAAAATGTAAAGATTAAATTCAAGGCAGAAAAGAAATTTGAAAAGCAAGTTTCATTACTTATGGACGAAAATGAGTAAAGTGGCAGTGACAATGAACACACATCAACTGACGAGCCCAACAAGTCAGGAAGAGTCAAAAGTAACATCGTTAAATTTAAGGCTAAATCCAAGGCAGAAAAGAAACTTGAAAAGCAAGTTTCATTACTTCCAATCAACGAGGAGCCTCTCCAAAAACAACTTATCTGGCAAGCGAAGAGCCTAAAAATGAAATTACATATGCAAAGGTGACGTCGTCTCCGGCAGACACTGCAAAAGTCCCACCGATTGTAATTGAAAATAACAGATATATGTATACTTTAGAACCCTTAACGATAATTAAATCACAATCCGGTTGCACTCACTCTGGGAAGTGAACAACATCTAGACAAAACTATTTTTAAAAAAAGAACAGACTGGAAAGCTAATCAAACTGTCCTAAACAGGAAATATTAGGAAGGTGTCAATAATAAGATTTCATTCATAATGGAGCATTCTCCTGACATCCTGTGATGAAGACACTTCGAATGGAGGAGTCGCTAACCTTATCAGGCCGGGCACAACTCACTGCATTTTGGAGTCAGATCCAGATATTGCGATGGATCTCCCCAACCGCCGCTAATAAGGGAAGAGGTAAAGAAATTGCTAGGATAGGACACACCAACAATTGTGGTAGGCGACCTAAACTGCAAAAACCCTGATTGGAATAGTAGAATGATAATGCAAATGGAAGATTAGCAGAATGGAGAGATTTTGGAATAGTCGTCATAGGTCCAACGGAACCAACATACGTCCCATATAGCAGGAGGCTATTGTAAAATCAATTCCTGATGTAATTGATTTTACAATAATGAAAAATGCAACAACCTTAGAACCCTTAACGATAATTAAATCACAATCCGGTTGCACTCACTCTGGGAAGTGAACAACATCTAGACGGAACTATTTATAAAAACATGAACAAACTGGAAGGCTAATCAAACTGTCCTAAACGAGAATATTAGGAAGTTGCCAATAATAAGATTTCATAATGGAGCATTCTCCAGTCATAATGTGTCTACAGGAGACCAAAAATGCCCCAGAAAGCAGGAGGCGTCTCTGGGCTATCACGCCTACCAATATGATAAAGACACTTCGAATGGAGGAATCGCTATCCTTATCAGGCCGGGCACAGCTCATTGCTTTTTCGAGTCGGATCCAGATATTGCGATGTATAACATCTCCCCAACTGCCGCTAATAAGGGAAGACATAAAGAAATTGCTAGGATATAACACACCAACAATTGTGGTAGGCGACCTAAACTGCAAAAACCCTGATTGGAATAGTAGAATAATAATGCAAATAGAAGATTAGCAGAATGGAGAGATTTTGGAATAGTCGTCATAGGTCTAACGTAACAAACATACGTCCCATATAGCAAGAGGCTTCCTGATGTAATTGATTTTTCAATAATGAAAAATGCAACAACATATGTATACCTTAGAACCCTTAACGATAATTAAATCACAATCCGGATGCACTCACTCTGGGAAGTGAACAACATCTAGACGGAACTATTTATAAAAACATGAACAAACTGGAAGGCTAATCAAACTGTCCTAAACGAGAATATTAGGAAGTTGCCAATAATAAGATTTCATAATGGAGCATTCTCCAGTCATCCTGTGTCTACAGGAGACCAAAAATGCCCCAGAAAGCAGGAGGCGTCTCTGGGCTATCACGCCTACCAATATGATAAAGACACTTCGAATGGAGGAATCGCTATCCTTATCAGGCCGGGCACAGCTCATTGCTTTTTCGAGTCGGATCCAGATATTGCGATGTATAATATCTCCCCAACTGCCGCTAATAAGGGAAGACATAAAGAAATTGCTAGGATATAACACACCAACAATTGTGGTAGGCGACCTAAACTGCAAAAACCCTTATGAGAATAGTAGAATGATAATGCAAATGAAAGATTAGCAGAATGGAGAGATTTTGGAATAGTCGTCATATGTCCAACGGAACCAACATACGTCCCATATAGCAGGAGGTTTTCTGATGTAATTGATTTTACAATAATGAATAATGCAACAACATATGTATACCATAGAACCCTTAACTATAATTAAATCACAATCTGGTTGCACTCACTCTGGGAAGTGAACAACATCTAGACGGAACTATTTATAAAAAAAGAACAAACTGGAAGGCCAATCAAACTGTCCTAAACGAGAATATTAGGAAGGTGCCAATAATAAGATTTCATAATGGAGCATTCTCCAAACAACCTGTGCCTGCAGGAGACCAAAAATGCTCCAGAAAGTAGGATGGCGTCTCGGGGCTATCACGCCTACCAATATGATAGACACTCCGAATGGAGGAGTCGCTAGCCTTATCAGGCCGGGTACAGCTCTCTACTTTTTGGAGTCGGATCCAGATATTGCGATGGATCTCTCCAACCGCCGCTAATAAGGGAAGAGGTAAAGAAATTGCTAGGATCGGACACACCAACAATTGTGGTAGGCGACCTAAACTGCAAAAACCCTGATTGGAATAGTAGAATGATAATGCAAATAGAAGATTAGCAGAATGGAGAGATTTTGGAATAGTCGTCATAGGTCTAACGTAACCAACATACGTCCCATATAGCAAGAGGCTCCCTGATATAATTGATTTTTCAATAATGAAAAATGCAACAACATATGTATACCTTAGAACCCTTAACGATAATTAAATCACAATCCGGATGCACTCACTCTGGGAAGTGAACAACATCTAAACGGAAATATTTATAAAAAAAGAAGAAACTTGAAGGCTAATCGAACTGTCCTAAACGAGAATATTAGGATGTTGCCAATAATAAGATTTCATAATGGAGCATTCTCCAGTCATCCTGTGTCTACAGGAGACCAAAAATGCCCCAGAAAGCAGGAGGCGTCTCTGGGCTATCACGCCTACCAATATGATAAAGACACTTCGAATGGAGGAATCGCTATCCTTATCAGGCCGGGCACAGCTCATTGCTTTTTCGAGTCGGATCCAGATATTGCGATGTATAATATCTCCCCAACTGCCGCTAATAAGGGAAGACATAAAGAAATTGCTAGGATATAACACACCAACAATTGTGGTAGGCGACCTAAACTGCAAAAACCCTTATGAGAATAGTAGAATGATAATGCAAATGAAAGATTAGCAGAATGGAGAGATTTTGGAATAGTCGTCATATGTCCAACGGAACCAACATACGTCCCATATAGCAGGAGGTTTTCTGATGTAATTGATTTTACAATAATGAATAATGCAACAACATATGTATACCATAGAACCCTTAACTATAATTAAATCACAATCTGGTTGCACTCACTCTGGGAAGTGAACAACATCTAGACGGAACTATTTATAAAAAAAGAACAAACTGGAAGGCCAATCAAACTGTCCTAAACGAGAATATTAGGAAGGTGCCAATAATAAGATTTCATAATGGAGCATTCTCCAAACAACCTGTGCCTGCAGGAGACCAAAAATGCTCCAGAAAGTAGGATGGCGTCTCGGGGCTATCACGGGTCCAACGGAACCAACATACACCCCATACAGCAAGAGGCTTCCAGATGTAATTGATTTTACAATTATGAAAAATGTAACAACAGATGTATACCTTAGAACCATTAACGATAATTAAATCACAATCCGGTTGCACTCGCTCTGGGAAGTGAACAACATCTAGACAAAACTATTTATAAAAATAGAACAGACTGGAAGGCTAATCAATCTGTCCTAAACAGAAATATTAGGAAGGTGTCAATAACCAACATACATCCCATATAGCAGGGGGCTTCCGGATATAATTGATTTTACAATAATAGAACAAATGTATACCTTAGAATCATTAACCATCATCAGATCACAATTCGGTTGCACTCATTCTGGGAAGTGAACATCTAGTCAGATCTATTTATAAAAAAAGAACAAACTGGGGGGCTAACCAAACTGTCCTAAACAGGAATATTAAGAAGGTGTCAATAATAAGATTTCATAATGGAGCATTCTCCAGACATCCTGTGCCTGCAGGAGACCAAAAATGCTCCAGAAAGTAGGAGGGCATCTCGGGACTATCACGCCTGCCAATATAATAAAGACACTCCGAATGGAGGAGTCGCTAGCCTTATCAGGCCGGGTACATCTCACTACTTTTTGGGAGTCGGATTGCGATGGATCTCCCCAACTGCCGCTAAAATGGGAAGAGATAAAGAAATTGCTAAGATCGGGCATACCAACAACTGTGGTAGGCAGCCTAAACTGCAAAAACTCTGATTGGAATAGTAGAATGATAATGCAAATGGAAGATTAGCAGAATGGAGAGATTTTGGAATAGTAGTCATAGGTCCAACGGAACCAACATACGTCCCTTATAGCAGGAGGCTTCCTGATGTAATTGATTTTACAATAATGAAAAATGCAACAACATATGTATACCTTAGAACCCTTAACGATAATTAAATCACAATCCGGATGCACTCACTCTGGGAAGTGAACAACATCTAGACGGAACTATTTATAAAAATAGAACAGACTGGAAGGCTAATCAATCTGTCCTAAACGAGAATATTAGGAAGTTGCCAATAATAAGATTTCATAATGGAGCATTCTCCAGACATCCTGTGTCTTCAGGAGACTAAAACTGCCCCAGAAAGCAGGATGGTGTCTCTGGGCTATCACGCCTACCAATATGATAAAGACACTCCGAATGGAGGAGTCACTATCCTTATCAGGCCGGGCACAGCTCACTGCTTTTTGGAGTCGGATCCAGATGTTGCGATGGTTAACTTCTCCCCAACTGCCGCTAATAAGGGAAGACAGAACGAAATTGGTGGGATCGGACACACTTACAATTGTGTTGGTGAGTGCAATGAAAAAATGTAAAAACGGATGTAGACCTTCAAGTCATTAACCATCATCAGATCACAATCCGGTTGTACTCACTCTGGGAAATGAACAATCTCGTCAGAACTATTTATAAAAAAGGACAGACTGGAAGGCTCACCAAACTTGAGACAGCCACAGAAGAACTCCAAGAAGATTCCTAAAAATCTCTATGATATACAAATAATCATCTAGATTAGGATGGCCTAAACCAGCATAGTCATCGACTAAAGAGAATTCAGCCAAGAGGCTTTGAACAGAAAGCTGTAGGAACTTGCCACATATGAACAATCTGCGTTCAATTATTTCTTCTCCCCTAAATAATCATCCCCAATATCCTGCTAGTCCTTACTATATTAGAAAAGGACTTTATAGTATAAATGTACCAATAATTAAATAGCATTTAGAAGAAACCACTTAGTTGGTGATGAAGAATATTCTTTATCACCATGGTTAATGACACAGTATTCTGGAAATGTTCAAAATTGTACACCTCAGAGAAGATTCAACATATATTTGAGGAGGGCAAGAATGAATGTCAAGTGTGTCAATAAGATTTGAAAGTAATGCACAACTTGGCTCTTCGTTTTAATGCTGATAATTAAGAGGTTGGATAAGTGATCAAAGAACAATCGTTTCAAAAGGAGGATGAAGAAATTGAGGACGAACTAAATTATGAATTCAGAAATTATGGCATATTAAAAAAGCTTTATCCTCATATTCAATGAGAACTTGACGATCATCTTGAATAGTATCTATAAAAGATTCACAAAATGGGAGTCGTTCAACTAAAATCTATCATCCAACTCATACAAATTGGTATTTGAAGCACGAAATAATAGATAATGAAAAAAATCATGGATCAATCTGCTATATATATATATATAAGAAATTCAAAATATCATTGAATATTGAAAAGTAACTAGAAGTGATTGAACATCTTCAGTAGACACGTTTCAAGAAATTCAATTTAACTGACCAATTTCCAAACTGAACTGAAAATAATGTAACAAATTAACAACCTTCACAGCATTCAGTAACGTAAAGTAAAAAGAGTCAACTTAACATACTCTAATGTTTGTAAAGCAGCAGGTTATAAACCTTAAATTGACCCAATTGTATATTACGATTTTATACATATTCAAAATAAACAATACTTATATACAGTTCCAATGAAATTATTAGAATCCTATTATAAATTATGTGAAGTGACGAAATCAGAGCTATGTTCTAAAACAAAAAATCTTCTTTTTTCAACATGTGGCAATTATTGATCAGTTTTGATTTTTTTTATCTCATCGAATATCCTTCAGGTGTACGTAAATTTTTGTTTTATATGTACAAAAGTTCCTCAGTTAACTGAAATTAAAACCATGCATGGAAAAAATTGGACGAATCTTATCACTGGCCATAATACCTAAAACAAATAAATATTATTATAACAATATATTAATTAAAATACCATGAGTAAAAACTATCATTCAATATTTCACATTTGGTTATGATCAGATAGGTTTTAGGCCTCCTAATTGGATATTTTTGTTATGTAACTTTCATCTCTTTGTGGCTTTGGTGTCATTAACTGACTTGAATTTTTTCAATACCTGTTAAATAAAAATATTCGGATATTAGAAATATGTAACAAGTTTTAAATTAAACAAAACAGTGCATAACACTTAAATACCCAAAAAAAGGTTGTGGATCCATCAGAAAAACTAAAACAAATTTATTTCTTAATCTAAATAAAAAGCTCGTCACAATCGGACCAATTCATTCTGGACACTCATAATCAATCAAATATCGAAAATTTGCCATTATCTAGGTGATCAGTCCACTAGAATTACCCCAAATAAATGTCAAAACTAATACAAATAAAATTATATAACACATTGACAAGACTCATATTTATATATGAAGTAAAAAATTATAGTATTTTATACAATAGTGTTCTTGAATTCAAATTTATGTTAAGAACTGCTTTTGTTATTATATTATATTCCATTAAATATATATTCTTGTGTAGACACATTTTACACTAATAATAATTATTCATACTGTTAAAATTATTCAGTAAGATTGTAGTTTCATTAGCACAAAAGTTTCTGTGATGTAACAAATTATTTTTACATTTTAATGCACTTAAATTAAAAGGAAACATTTATATTTAAATAAAATATGAGTTTTTTCAATATGTTCTATTAATGAAATATGTCTGGTGCTTTGTAATATATAAAAAGAAAGCTATATTTTCAGACTGGATTAAAAATATTTATAAAAAAGATCATTTACAAATGACATTCTGTATTTGTCATACATATTCATAAAAATATTTATTTTCAGTTATATTAATGTACAACGAATAGTTTAATGTAACTTAAGAGAAAATATTGTCTCAAAATTTCCAGCAATTATTGAAGTTTGTTAAGTACCAAAGTTATGTGAAAGTTTTTTCATACAACTTTTCATTAGAAACTGTGTTATGATTATAAATAATATTTTGAAATGTGTGAATATGTTCAAAAAATGTTTTACATATTTCCAATCTATCATGTTTGATATTGATGATGATTAAACACACAATGAAATTAAGTAAGAACAATATCTCATAGTAGTGGTCAAAATCACTCTGCATTCAGTGTACCTTGACACATTTCTAATTAATATCTACCAATTCTGATACAATAAAAGAGGACTTTATGACTCAAATTTAATATTGATGTAGCATAACTGCAGATTAATATAAATATATTAATGAGAATATTGATTGGGAATTATATTTCAATATTGTTTTATGTAATCCTCTTTGAATGTACTAAAAATGGTTATATTCCATTAAAATCACACATGTAGCCAGCTAAATAAATGTACACTGACCTTAAACATTTTGGATTCACATGTATTTGAATATTGGTAAACACAGCCCCATAGATACGAACATCAGTTCAGTTTCTCAGATATTGATATCCACTCTGCTTAAATGCACATAAAGCAAAAATCTTATCCATAGTTAAGTCGTTTCCCCCTAGGTTTCAATTTTTGATTACAAACCTGATTCTCAATAAAACTTGATGTTCTGATTGCCATTATATATTCCAATTTTGTGTGTCCATTTAGCTGCATCCTCAACTTTTTGTATTGTGCACTTTAACTTGATGTATTTCTTATTTAATCTGATTGGTCTTATTGGACCTAAAAATAAAATTTAAAATTAACAAACAATTATATTTAACAATAAGAAATGTTCTAATTTTTAAATGAAGCAAAATTTTTATGTGATAATTATAGTTGATCAAGTGACAAATTTAAATAATATTTGGCTCAAAACTTATATGATTTGTATGAAAAATATATGTTTTGTTAACATACCATACTTAATGGATCTGAAAATAAGATTTAAAATTAACAAATAATTATATTTTACAATAAGAAATGTTCTAATTTTTAAATGAAGCAAAATTTTTATGTGATAATTATAGTTGATCAAGTGACAAATTTAAATAATATTTGGCTCAAAACTTATATGATTTGTATGAAAAATATATGTTTTGTTAACATACCATACTTAATGGATCTGAAAATAAGATTTAAAATTAACAAATAATTATATTTTACAATAAGAAATGTTCTAATTTTTAAATGAAGCAAAATTTTTATGTGATAATTATAGTTGATCAAGTGACAAATTTAAATAATATTTGGCTCAAAACTTATATGATTTGTATGAAAAATATAAGTTTTGTTAACATACCAATAATTGTAAAAAAATTAAACAAAAAAGTTATTATGCTATCTGGTGTAACACTGCAAAATTAAAAATAAAAAATGAGATGAATAATAAAAATGTGCTGACTGGTATTTACAATCTACTCCTGCCATTAATATATTTTATTACAAATAACACTTACTTTTTTGGGAAAGTTTCGTTGATACTCTGCTGCTATTGTTCCATCATAATTTAACATAGATGATGACATTGAAATATTTGAAGTTGAAGGACTTTTGACATTTAATTCTGTGTCATTTTGCATAACACTGAATAGTTATTCAATTTCCTACTATAAATTTTTGTAGGTTTAAGAGCTATTCTACTGGACTAACTTCAACATCAGGAGAAGCAACAGCCACAAATTCTAAAATAAATATGATTAATTCATGTCATGTCTTTGCAAAAAAAATGTTACCTTTTTTTTCTTTTTAGGAGTTGTTTTGACGGTTTCGGGAGATGATGGAGACAAAAAATGATCATTTCGTGTTTTTACGTATCCTAAAAAAAAATATATTTAAAAAACATTAAAAATGAACTCTAATAATAAAAATTACCAGGTAAATGAAGTTCGTAGTTTTCCATTAACTTCTTTGCAGCTATCCTCAAAATGTAAACCACAAATAAGATAATTTGAAGCCAAATGGGGCGAGTTTTTTTATTAGTAGTAATGCTGTATCTATAATTTAAATTACATGATTTACCATTTATTGAATGTTTAATGATGATTAATGTTTATTACTTTTTTGTCTTTCTATCGTTACACTCAGGTACACAGCATGGTTTTACTCTTTACATAGTTATAAATTTAAAATAAACCGGTATATAAAAAAATAAGTTAACACAAATATCACAAAATACCGATATATAAAAGCAACGCTATCCAAAGAATATCAGATATAAATAACCCACGCTAACTCACAATTGAAAATAACGGTCATTTAGGGACAGGACATAGATAACGTAAGAAGTACCAATCCAATGTTATAAACGAGAAACTTGGCACGATTTCGGGATGTAGCCATGTTGCCATTTTGAATGCGGTATGGTCAAGTTGCATTATGGCGGCCTAAAATTATGTTGGTAGTTCCTGCAAGCGCATTACCACGAAGTATAGATATAAGGAGTCCGAACGTAATGTTAAATAAATGGTAGCATTTTAGGGGACAAAAAGAATCTTTTGCCGGTAGAGCGCGCCAGTTTCGAAGAAGTACTCGTTTATTTAAATCTTTACGCGGGTAATCTTGTTGATACTGACAGCTCTGAAAATATTATTTCGAAAAATGTGAAATAAAATGTAAGTTTCAGGAAATTTTGAATCAAACTATATTATTAAAAAAATAAATTAATGTTATCAACAGGTTTTTAAGAATTAAAATTATAGTTTATTTTTTGTCTCTACGTGTAAAAATAATATACCAGCACAAACTTGTGAGCATCTACAAAAATAAAAAACAAAGGACCAATGCAATTTTTAACTTAGTATTTGAGATCTTATTTGTCAGAGAGTGATTGTATTATTTATTATTGATTAATTAATGTGTCTGTGTTTATATTTACTTTTTCTTATCATAGTCAGTTCCACACCCATATCAATCGGAATATTTGTTTTTGCATTGGTAATCTATAACATAGTAATAATTTCATAGTGCTATTCAAGTCATTAATTCTATTTCAGCTTCTTACTGTAACTTTTAAATTTATATCAATTTTTGCATGACAAACTAGTTCCAATTTCGAATTCATATATGATAAAGAAATACTCGCATTTTTAATTATTGTCCAACTCCAATTTTTGCGTAGTGGTTGAGCTTCCAGAGTTTTCTTTATGAAATGAAAAGAAAACTTCTCAGGCTCATTGATTGTCTCAGGCTCATTCGTTGTCTCAGGCCCAATTACTTCGTTTAGGGGTTCATTAACAATACTTGTCTCAATAGCATGTAAGCTACAGTCACTAACTACATCCTCGATAATTATATCAGAAGTATTTAGAGAAACATCATCTGAGAGCAATCTCTCATTATTTTCTTTATCGTTATTAGCTCTATTACACTTTGGTACAGTTTTTTTTCGTAGATGAACTTTCTCATATTCATACACGTATATACTACCATCCGCTAAAATCTCCTGATTACTTTTAATCACATCTTCAGGATTAAAATGTAATTCGCTGATGTACAATACACGAAAATAATTGACTACAAGAATGAGCAAAAAGTATCTTGAAAATGCGTTGTCGGTGACTGAAAAAGTTCTGGCTACGCGTTACAAGAGAGTTATGAATAGAGGAAAAGGTGCGAGAACTCTGGTGATTTTAATACCTGAGGAAATAATGATTTCATAAAAATTTTAATAGAATGTACGGTGACGTGGTCCATATTTTCCAGACAATGAGAGCCGACAACAAACAAATAGTGCCGTGCCTGATTGGAGGGTGCACACACGCAACAAAACGCGGATATCTTGGAGTGTGACACCCTGAGTCAACTTTAGGTTCTTGGCAAAATTAAGCGACCAAACAAAAGAAAACAACGAAACCGTTCACCTTGACTCACGTCTCACCTGACAACTCAACTCTGATAAATTGAGAGTCAAAACGAAATCTGTTATGGCGAATTTGTACTCACTGCTCTACAGAAATAATATGGTTTGGGAAATCTAGACATAAAATGCCTAGAGATATTCTGGGGGTAATCCTGGGGTAGGCAGCTTAGGATGGGCAGGGTAGGAACCTGTGGAAATCATGGTTGGATGCGGCGTCTGGATGTAAAGGATCTTCGGAACTCTTCGGAACTGAAATGGAATTTAAGAAATTATACTCTCCCTCTGTGAATGGGTTGGTGAAGAACTTATTTGGGAAACTGACAGGTCCTGAGCTGATCTCTTCGCAGAGGGATCTCCACTCCTTACGAGCCCAACAAGTCAGTAAATGACAATGTAAAAATGTCAAATTGTAAAAATATAAAATGGTAAAAATGTAAAGATTAAATTCAAGGCAGAAAAGAAATTTGAAAAGCAAGTTTCATTACTTATGGACGAAAATGAGTAAAGTGGCAGTGACAATGAACACACATCAACTGACGAGCCCAACAAGTCAGGAAGAGTCAAAAGTAACATCGTTAAATTTAAGTCTAAATCCAAGGCAGAAAAGAAACTTGAAAAGCAAGTTTCATTACTTCCAATCAACGAGGAGCCTCTCCAAAAACAACTTATCTGGCAAGCGAAGAGCCTAAAAATGAAATTACATATGCAAAGGTGACGTCGTCTCCGGCGGACACTGCAAAAGTCCCACCGATTGTAATTGAAAATAACAGATATATGTATACTTTAGAACCCTTAACGATAATTAAATCACAATCCGGTTGCACTCACTCTGGGAAGTGAACAACATCTAGACATAACTATTTTTAAAAAAAGAACAGACTGGAAAGCTAATCAAACTGTCCTAAACAGGAAATATTAGGAAGGTGTCAATAATAAGATTTCATTCATAATGGAGCATTCTCCTGACATCCTGTGATGAAGACACTTCGAATGGAGGAGTCGCTAACCTTATCAGGCCGGGCTCAACTCACTGCATTTTGGAGTCAGATCCAGATATTGCGATGGATAACATCTCCCCAACTGCCGCTAATAAGGGAAAAGATAAAGAAATTGGTAGGATCGTACACACCAACAATTGTGGTAGGCGACCTAAACTGCAAAAACCCTGATTGGAATAGTAGAATGATAATGCAAATGGAAGATTAGCAGAATGGAGAGATTTTGGAATAGTCGTCATAGGTCCAACGGAACAAACATACGTCCCATATAGCAGGAGGCTATTGTAAAATCAATTCCTGATGTAATTGATTTTACAATAATGAAAAATGCAACAACCTTAGAACCCTTAACGATAATTAAATCACAATCCGGTTGCACTCACTCTGGGAAGTGAACAACATCTAGACGGAACTATTTATAAAAACATGAACAAACTGGAAGGCTAATCAAACTGTCCTAAACGAGAATATTAGGAAGTTGCCAATAATAAGATTTCATAATGGAGCATTCTCCAGTCATCCTGTGTCTACAGGAGACCAAAAATGCCCCAGAAAGCAGGAGGCGTCTCTGGGCTATCACGCCTACCAATATGATAAAGACACTTCGAATGGAGGAATCGCTATCCTTATCAGGCCGGGCACAGCTCATTGCTTTTTCGAGTCGGATCCAGATATTGCGATGTATAATATCTCCCCAACTGCCGCTAATAAGGGAAGACATAAAGAAATTGCTAGGATATAACACACCAACAATTGTGGTAGGCGACCTAAACTGCAAAAACCCTTATGAGAATAGTAGAATGATAATGCAAATGAAAGATTAGCAGAATGGAGAGATTTTGGAATAGTAGTCATAGGTCCAACGGAACCAACATACGTCCCTTATAGCAGGAGGCTTCCTGATGTAATTGATTTTACAATAATGAAAAATGCAACAACATATGTATACCTTAGAACCCTTAACGATAATTAAATCACAATCCGGTTGCACTCACTCTGGGAAGTGAACAACATCTAGACGGAACTATTTATAAAAATAGAACAGACTGGAAGGCTAATCAATCTGTCCTAAACGAGAATATTAGGAAGTTGCCAATAATAAGATTTCATAATGGAGCATTCTCCAGACATCCTGTGTCTGCAGGAGACTAAAACTGCCCCAGAAAGCAGGATGGTGTCTCTGGGCTATCACGCCTACCAATATGATAAAGACACTCCGAATGGAGGAGTCACTATCCTTATCAGGCCGGGCACAGCTCACTGCTTTTTGGAGTCGGATCCAGATGTTGCGATGGTTAACATCTCCCCAACTGCCGCTAATAAGGGAAGACAGAACGAAATTGGTGGGATCGGACACACTTACAATTGTGTTGGTGAGTGCAATGAAAAAATGTAAAAACGGATGTAGACCTTCAAGTCATTAACCATCATCAGATCACAATCCGGTTGTACTCACTCTGGGAAATGAACAATCTAGTCAGAACTATTTATAAAAAAGGACAGACTGGAAGGCTCACCAAACTTGAGACAGCCACAGAAGAACTCCAAGAAGATTCCTAAAAATCTCTATGATATACAAATAATCATCTAGATTAGGATGGCCTAAACCAGCATAGTCATCGACTAAAGAGAATTCAGCCAAGAGGCTTTGAACAGAAAGCTGTAGGAACTTGCCACATATGAACAATCTGCGTTCAATTATTTCTTCTCCCCTAAATAATCATCCCCAATATCCTGCTAGTCCTTACTATATTAGAAAAGGACTTTATAGTATAAATGTACCAATAATTAAATAGCATTTAGAAGAAACCACTTAGTTGGTGATGAAGAATATTCTTTATCACCATGGTTAATGACACAGTATTCTGGAAATGTTCAAAATTGTACACCTCAGAGAAGATTCAACATATATTTGAGGAGGGCAAGAATGAATGTCAAGTGTGTCAATAAGATTTGAAAGTAATGCACAACTTGGCTCTTCGTTTTAATGCTGATAATTAAGAGGTTGAATAAGTGATCAAAGAACAATCGTTTCAAAAGGAGGATGAAGAAATTGAGGACGAACTAAATTATGAATTCAGAAATTATGGCATATTAAAAAAGCTTTATCCTCATATTCAATGAGAACTTGACGATCATCTTGAATAGTATCTATAAAAGATTCACAAAATGGGAGTCGTTCAACTAAAATCTATCATCCAACTCATACAAATTGGTATTTGAAGCACGAAATAATAGATAATGAAAAAAATCATGGATCAATCTGCTATATATATATATAAGAAATTCAAAATATCATTGAATATTGAAAAGTAACTAGAAGTGATTGAACATCTTCAGTAGACACGTTTCAAGAAATTCAATTTAACTGACCAATTTCCAAACTGAACTGAAAATAATGTAACAAATTAACAACCTTCACAGCATTCAGTAACGTAAAGTAAAAAGAGTCAACTTAACATACTCTAATGTTTGTAAAGCAGCAGGTTATAAACCTTAAATTGACCCAATTGTATATTACGATTTTATACATATTCAAAATAAACAATACTTATATACAGTTCCAATGAAATTATTAGAATCCTATTATAAATTATGTGAAGTGACGAAATCAGAGCTATGTTCTAAAACAAAAAATCTTCTTTTTTCAACATGTGGCAATTATTGATCAGTTTTGATTTTTTTTATCTCATCGAATATCCTTCAGGTGTACGTAAATTTTTGTTTTATATGTACAAAAGTTCCTCAGTTAACTGAAATTAAAACCATGCATGGAAAAAATTGGACGAATCTTATCACTGGCCATAATACCTAAAACAAATAAATATTATTATAACAATATATTAATTAAAATACCATGAGTAAAAACTATCATTCAATATTTCACATTTGGTTATGATCAGATAGGTTTTAGGCCTCCTAATTGGATATTTTTGTTATGTAACTTTCATCTCTTTGTGGCTTTGGTGTCATTAACTGACTTGAATTTTTTCAATACCTGTTAAATAAAAATATTCGGATATTAGAAATATGTAACAAGTTTTAAATTAAACAAAACAGTGCATAACACTTAAATACCCAAAAAAAGGTTGTGGATCCATCAGAAAAACTAAAACAAATTTATTTCTTAATCTAAATAAAAAGCTCGTCACAATCGGACCAATTCATTCTGGACACTCATAATCAATCAAATATCGAAAATTTGCCATTATCTAGGTGATCAGTCCACTAGAATTACCCCAAATAAATGTCAAAACTAATACAAATAAAATTATATAACACATTGACAAGACTCATATTTATATATGAAGTAAAAAATTATAGTATTTTATACAATAGTGTTCTTGAATTCAAATTTATGTTAAGAACTGCTTTTGTTATTATATTATATTCCATTAAATATATATTCTTGTGTAGACACATTTTACACTAATAATAATTAATCATACTGTTAAAATTATTCAGTAAGATTGTAGTTTCATTAGCACAAAAGTTTCTGTGATGTAACAAATTATTTTTACATTTTAATGCACTTAAATTAAAAGGAAACATTTATATTTAAATAAAATATGAGTTTTTTCAATATGTTCTATTAATGAAATATGTCTGGTGCTTTGTAATATATAAAAAGAAAGCTATATTTTCAGACTGGATTAAAAATATTTATAAAAAAGATCATTTACAAATGACATTCTGTATTTGTCATACATATTCATAAAAATATTTATTTTCAGTTATATTAATGTACAACGAATAGTTTAATGTAACTTAAGAGAAAATATTGTCTCAAAATTTCCAGCAATTATTGAAGTTTGTTAAGTACCAAAGTTATGTGAAAGTTTTTTCATACAACTTTTCATTAGAAACTGTGTTATGATTATAAATAATATTTTGAAATGTGTGAATATGTTCAAAAAATGTTTTACATATTTCCAATCTATCATGTTTGATATTGATGATGATTAAACACACAATGAAATTAAGTAAGAACAATATCTCATAGTAGTGGTCAAAATCACTCTGCATTCAGTGTACCTTGACACATTTCTAATTAATATCTACCAATTCTGATACAATAAAAGAGGACTTTATGACTCAAATTTAATATTGATGTAGCATAACTGCAGATTAATATAAATATATTAATGAGAATATTGATTGGGAATTATATTTCAATATTGTTTTATGTAATCCTCTTTGAATGTACTAAAAATGGTTATATTCCATTAAAATCACACATGTAGCCAGCTAAATAAATGTACACTGACCTTAAACATTTTGGATTCACATGTATTTGAATATTGGTAAACACAGCCCCATAGATACGAACATCAGTTCAGTTTCTCAGATATTGATATCCACTCTGCTTAAATGCACATAAAGCAAAAATCTTATCCATAGTTAAGTCGTTTCCCCCTAGGTTTCAATTTTTGATTACAAACCTGATTCTCAATAAAACTTGATGTTCTGATTGCCATTATATATTCCAATTTTGTGTGTCCATTTAGCTGCATCCTCAACTTTTTGTGTTGTGCACTTTAACTTGATGTATTTCTTATTTAATCTGATTGGTCTTATTGGACCTAAAAATAAGATTTAAAATTAACAAACAATTATATTTAACAATAAGAAATGTTCTAATTTTTAAATGAAGCAAAATTTTTATGTGATAATTATAGTTGATCAAGTGACAAATTTAAATAATATTTGGCTCAAAACTTATATGATTTGTATGAAAAATATATGTTTTGTTAACATACCATACTTAATGGATCTGAAAATAAGATTTAAAATTAACAAATAATTATATTTTACAATAAGAAATGTTCTAATTTTTAAATGAAGCAAAATTTTTATGTGATAATTATAGTTGATCAAGTGACAAATTTAAATAATATTTGGCTCAAAACTTATATGATTTGTATGAAAAATATAAGTTTTGTTAACATACCAATAATTGTAAAAAAATTAAACAAAAAAGTTATTATGCTATCTGGTGTAACACTGCAAAATTAAAAATAAAAAATGAGATGAATAATAAAAATGTGCTGACTGGTATTTACAATCTACTCCTGCCATTAATATATTTTATTACAAATAACACTTACTTTTTTGGGAAAGTTTCGTTGATACTCTGCTGCTATTGTTCCATCATAATTTAACATAGATGATGACATTGAAATATTTGAAGTTGAAGGACTTTTGACATTTAATTCTGTGTCATTTTGCATAACACTGAATAGTTATTCAATTTCCTACTATAAATTTTTGTAGGTTTAAGAGCTATTCTACTGGACTAACTTCAACATCAGGAGAAGCAACAGCCACAAATTCTAAAATAAATATGATTAATTCATGTCATGTCTTTGCAAAAAAAATGTTACCTTTTTTTTCTTTTTAGGAGTTGTTTTGACGGTTTCGGGAGATGATGGAGACAAAAAATGATCATTTCGTGTTTTTACGTATCCTAAAAAAAAATATATTTAAAAAACATTAAAAATGAACTCTAATAATAAAAATTACCAGGTAAATGAAGTTCGTAGTTTTCCATTAACTTCTTTGCAGCTATCCTCAAAATGTAAACCACAAATAAGGTAATTTGAAGCCAAATGGGGCGAGTTTTTTTATTAGTAGTAATGCTGTATCTATAATTTAAATTACATGATTTACCATTTATTGAATGTTTAATGATGATTAATGTTTAATTATTACTTTTTTGTCTTTCTATCGTTACACTCAGGTACACAGCATGGTTTTACTCTTTACATAGTTATAAATTTAAAATAAACCGGTATATAAAAAAATAAGTTAACACAAATATCACAAAATACCGATATATAAAAGCAACGCTATCCAAAGAATATCAGATATAAATAACCCACGCTAACTCACAATTGAAAATAACGGTCATTTAGGGACAGGACATAGATAACGTAAGAAGTACCAATCCAATGTTATAAACGAGAAACTTGGCACGATTTCGGGATGTAGCCATGTTGCCATTTTGAATGCGGTATGGTCAAGTTGCATTATGGCGGCCTAAAATTATGTTGGTAGTTCCTGCAAGCGCATTACCACGAAGTATAGATATAAGGAGTCCGAACGTAATGTTAAATAAATGGTAGCATTTTAGGGGACAAAAAGAATCTTTTGCCGGTAGAGCGCGCCAGTTTCGAAGAAGTACTCGTTTATTTAAATCTTTACGCGGGTAATCTTGTTGATACTGACAGCTCTGAAAATATTATTTCGAAAAATGTGAAATAAAATGTAAGTTTCAGGAAATTTTGAATCAAACTATATTATTAAAAAAATAAATTAATGTTATCAACAGGTTTTTAAGAATTAAAATTATAGTTTATTTTTTGTCTCTACGTGTAAAAATAATATACCAGCACAAACTTGTGAGCATCTACAAAAATAAAAAACAAAGGACCAATGCAATTTTTAACTTAGTATTTGAGATCTTATTTGTCAGAGAGTGATTGTATTATTTATTATTGATTAATTAATGTGTCTGTGTTTATATTTACTTTTTCTTATCATAGTCAGTTCCACACCCATATCAATCGGAATATTTGTTTTTGCATTGGTAATCTATAACATAGTAATAATTTCATAGTGCTATTCAAGTCATTAATTCTATTTCAGCTTCTTACTGTAACTTTTAAATTTATATCAATTTTTGCATGACAAACTAGTTCCAATTTCGAATTCATATATGATAAAGAAATATTCGCATTTTTAATTATTGTCCAACTCCAATTTTTGCGTAGTGGTTGAGCTTCCAGAGTTTTCTTTATGAAATGAAAAGAAAACTTCTCAGGCTCATTGATTGTCTCAGGCTCATTCGTTGTCTCAGGCCCAATTACTTCGTTTAGGGGTTCATTAACAATACTTGTCTCAATAGCATGTAAGCTACAGTCACTAACTACATCCTCGATAATTATATCAGAAGTATTTAGAGAAACATCATCTGAGAGCAATCTCTCATTATTTTCTTTATCGTTATTAGCTCTATTACACTTTGGTACAGTTTTTTTTCGTAGATGAACTTTCTCATATTCATACACGTATATACTACCATCCGCTAAAATCTCCTGATTACTTTTAATCACATCTTCAGGATTAAAATGTAATTCGCTGATGTACAATACACGAAAATAATTGACTACAAGAATGAGCAAAAAGTATCTTGAAAATGCGTTGTCGGTGACTGAAAAAGTTCTGGCTACGCGTTACAAGAGAGTTATGAATAGAGGAAAAGGTGCGAGAACTCTGGTGATTTTAATACCTGAGGAAATAATGATTTCATAAAAATTTTAATAGAATGTACGGTGACGTGGTCCATATTTTCCAGACAATGAGAGCCGACAACAAACAAATAGTGCCGTGCCTGATTGGAGGGTGCACACACGCAACAAAACGCGGATATCTTGGAGTGTGACACCCTGAGTCAACTTTAGGTTCTTGGCAAAATTAAGCGACCAAACAAAAGAAAACAACGAAACCGTTCACCTTGACTCACGTCTCACCTGACAACTCAACTCTGATAAATTGAGAGTCAAAACGAAATCTGTTATGGCGAAATTGTACTCACTGTTCTACAGAAATAATATGGTTTGGGAAATCTAGACATAAAATGCCTAGAGATATTCAGGGGGTAATCCTGGGGTAGGCAGCTTAGGATGGGCAGGGTAGGAACCTGTGGAAATCATGGTTGGATGCGGCGTCTGGATGTAAAGGATCTTCGGAACTCTTCGGAACTGAAATGGAATTTAAGAAATTATACTCTCCCTCTGTGAATGGGTTGGTGAAAAATGGTTATATTCCATTAAAATCACACATGTAGCCAGCTAAATAAATGTACACTGACCTTAAACATTTTGGATTCACATGTATTTGAATATTGGTAAACACAGCCCCATAGATACGAACATCAGTTCAGTTTCTCAGATATTGATATCCACTCTGCTTAAATGCACATAAAGCAAAAATCTTATCCATAGTTAAGTCGTTTCCCCCTAGGTTTCAATTTTTGATTACAAACCTGATTCTCAATAAAACTTGATGTTCTGATTGCCATTATATATTCCAATTTTGTGTGTCCATTTAGCTGCATCCTCAACTTTTCGTATTGTGCACTTTAACTTGATGTATTTCTTATTTAATCTGATTGGTCTTATTGGACCTAAAAATAAAATTTAAAATTAACAAACAATTATATTTAACAATAAGAAATGTTCTAATTTTTAAATGAAGCAAAATTTTTATGTGATAATTATAGTTGATCAAGTGACAAATTTAAATAATATTTGGCTCAAAACTTATATGATTTGTATGAAAAATATATGTTTTGTTAACATACCATACTTAATGGATCTGAAAATAAGATTTAAAATTAACAAATAATTATATTTTACAATAAGAAATGTTCTAATTTTTAAATGAAGCAAAATTTTTATGTGATAATTATAGTTGATCAAGTGACAAATTTAAATAATATTTGGCTCAAAACTTATATGATTTGTATGAAAAATATAAGTTTTGTTAACATACCAATAATTGTAAAAAAATTAAACAAAAAAGTTATTATGCTATCTGGTGTAACACTGCAAAATTAAAAATAAAAAATGAGATGAATAATAAAAATGTGCTGACTGGTATTTACAATCTACTCCTGCCATTAATATATTTTATTACAAATAACACTTACTTTTTTGGGAAAGTTTCGTTGATACTCTGCTGCTATTGTTCCATCATAATTTAACATAGATGATGACATTGAAATATTTGAAGTTGAAGGACTTTTGACATTTAATTCTGTGTCATTTTGCATAACACTGAATAGTTATTCAATTTCCTACTATAAATTTTTGTAGGTTTAAGAGCTATTCTACTGGACTAACTTCAACATCAGGAGAAGCAACAGCCACAAATTCTAAAATAAATATGATTAATTCATGTCATGTCTTTGCAAAAAAAATGTTACCTTTTTTTTCTTTTTAGGAGTTGTTTTGACGGTTTCGGGAGATGATGGAGACAAAAAATGATCATTTCGTGTTTTTACGTATCCTAAAAAAAAATATATTTAAAAAACATTAAAAATGAACTCTAATAATAAAAATTACCAGGTAAATGAAGTTCGTAGTTTTCCATTAACTTCTTTGCAGCTATCCTCAAAATGTAAACCACAAATAAGGTAATTTGAAGCCAAATGGGGCGAGTTTTTTTATTAGTAGTAATGCTGTATCTATAATTTAAATTACATGATTTACCATTTATTGAATGTTTAATGATGATTAATGTTTAATTATTACTTTTTTGTCTTTCTATCGTTACACTCAGGTACACAGCATGGTTTTACTCTTTACATAGTTATAAATTTAAAATAAACCGGTATATAAAAAAATAAGTTAACACAAATATCACAAAATACCGATATATAAAAGCAACGCTATCCAAAGAATATCAGATATAAATAACCCACGCTAACTCACAATTGAAAATAACGGTCATTTAGGGACAGGACATAGATAACGTAAGAAGTACCAATCCAATGTTATAAACGAGAAACTTGGCACGATTTCGGGATGTAGCCATGTTGCCATTTTGAATGCGGTATGGTCAAGTTGCATTATGGCGGCCTAAAATTATGTTGGTAGTTCCTGCAAGCGCATTACCACGAAGTATAGATATAAGGAGTCCGAACGTAATGTTAAATAAATGGTAGCATTTTAGGGGACAAAAAGAATCTTTTGCCGGTAGAGCGCGCCAGTTTCGAAGAAGTACTCGTTTATTTAAATCTTTACGCGGGTAATCTTGTTGATACTGACAGCTCTGAAAATATTATTTCGAAAAATGTGAAATAAAATGTAAGTTTCAGGAAATTTTGAATCAAACTATATTATTAAAAAAATAAATTAATGTTATCAACAGGTTTTTAAGAATTAAAATTATAGTTTATTTTTTGTCTCTACGTGTAAAAATAATATACCAGCACAAACTTGTGAGCATCTACAAAAATAAAAAACAAAGGACCAATGCAATTTTTAACTTAGTATTTGAGATCTTATTTGTCAGAGAGTGATTGTATTATTTATTATTGATTAATTAATGTGTCTGTGTTTATATTTACTTTTTCTTATCATAGTCAGTTCCACACCCATATCAATCGGAATATTTGTTTTTGCATTGGTAATCTATAACATAGTAATAATTTCATAGTGCTATTCAAGTCATTAATTCTATTTCAGCTTCTTACTGTAACTTTTAAATTTATATCAATTTTTGCATGACAAACTAGTTCCAATTTCGAATTCATATATGATAAAGAAATATTCGCATTTTTAATTATTGTCCAACTCCAATTTTTGCGTAGTGGTTGAGCTTCCAGAGTTTTCTTTATGAAATGAAAAGAAAACTTCTCAGGCTCATTGATTGTCTCAGGCTCATTCGTTGTCTCAGGCCCAATTACTTCGTTTAGGGGTTCATTAACAATACTTGTCTCAATAGCATGTAAGCTACAGTCACTAACTACATCCTCGATAATTATATCAGAAGTATTTAGAGAAACATCATCTGAGAGCAATCTCTCATTATTTTCTTTATCGTTATTAGCTCTATTACACTTTGGTACAGTTTTTTTTCGTAGATGAACTTTCTCATATTCATACACGTATATACTACCATCCGCTAAAATCTCCTGATTACTTTTAATCACATCTTCAGGATTAAAATGTAATTCGCTGATGTACAATACACGAAAATAATTGACTACAAGAATGAGCAAAAAGTATCTTGAAAATGCGTTGTCGGTGACTGAAAAAGTTCTGGCTACGCGTTACAAGAGAGTTATGAATAGAGGAAAAGGTGCGAGAACTCTGGTGATTTTAATACCTGAGGAAATAATGATTTCATAAAAATTTTAATAGAATGTACGGTGACGTGGTCCATATTTTCCAGACAATGAGAGCCGACAACAAACAAATAGTGCCGTGCCTGATTGGAGGGTGCACACACGCAACAAAACGCGGATATCTTGGAGTGTGACACCCTGAGTCAACTTTAGGTTCTTGGCAAAATTAAGCGACCAAACAAAAGAAAACAACGAAACCGTTCACCTTGACTCACGTCTCACCTGACAACTCAACTCTGATAAATTGAGAGTCAAAACGAAATCTGTTATGGCGAAATTGTACTCACTGCTCTACAGAAATAATATGGTTTGGGAAATCTAGACATAAAATGCCTAGAGATATTCTGGGGGTAATCCTGGGGTAGGCAGCTTAGGATGGGCAGGGTAGGAACCTGTGGAAATCATGGTTGGATGCGGCGTCTGGATGTAAAGGATCTTCGGAACTCTTCGGAACTGAAATGGAATTTAAGAAATTATACTCTCCCTCTGTGAATGGGTTGGTGAAGAACTTATTTGGGAAACTGACAGGTCCTGAGCTGATCTCTTCGCAGAGGGATCTCCACTCCTTACGAGCCCAACAAGTCAGTAAATGACAATGTAAAAATGTCAAATTGTAAAAATATAAAATGGTAAAAATGTAAAGATTAAATTCAAGGCAGAAAAGAAATTTGAAAAGCAAGTTTCATTACTTATGGACGAAAATGAGTAAAGTGGCAGTGACAATGAACACACATCAACTGACGAGCCCAACAAGTCAGGAAGAGTCAAAAGTAACATCGTTAAATTTAAGGCTAAATCCAAGGCAGAAAAGAAACTTGAAAAGCAAGTTTCATTACTTCCAATCAACGAGGAGCCTCTCCAAAAACAACTTATCTGGCAAGCGAAGAGCCTAAAAATGAAATTACATATGCAAAGGTGACGTCGTCTCCGGCGGACACTGCAAAAGTCCCACCGATTGTAATTGAAAATAACAGATATATGTATACTTTAGAACCCTTAACGATAATTAAATCACAATCCGGTTGCACTCACTCTGGGAAGTGAACAACATCTAGACATAACTATTTTTAAAAAAAGAACAGACTGGAAAGCTAATCAAACTGTCCTAAACAGGAAATATTAGGAAGGTGTCAATAATAAGATTTCATTCATAATGGAGCATTCTCCTGACATCCTGTGATGAAGACACTTCGAATGGAGGAGTCGCTAACCTTATCAGGCCGGGCACAACTCACTGCATTTTGGAGTCAGATCCAGATATTGCGATGGATAACATCTCCCCAACTGCCGCTAATAAGGGAAAAGATAAAGAAATTGGTAGGATCGTACACACCAACAATTGTGGTAGGCGACCTAAACTGCAAAAACCCTGATTGGAATAGTAGAATGATAATGCAAATGGAAGATTAGCAGAATGGAGAGATTTTGGAATAGTCGTCATAGGTCCAACGGAACAAACATACGTCCCATATAGCAGGAGGCTATTGTAAAATCAATTCCTGATGTAATTGATTTTACAATAATGAAAAATGCAACAACCTTAGAACCCTTAACGATAATTAAATCACAATCCGGTTGCACTCACTCTGGGAAGTGAACAACATCTAGACGGAACTATTTATAAAAACATGAACAAACTGGAAGGCTAATCAAACTGTCCTAAACGAGAATATTAGGAAGTTGCCAATAATAAGATTTCATAATGGAGCATTCTCCAGTCATCCTGTGTCTACAGGAGACCAAAAATGCCCCAGAAAGCAGGAGGCGTCTCTGGGCTATCACGCCTACCAATATGATAGACACTCCGAATGTTGGAGTCGCTAGCCTTATCAGGCCGGGTACAGCTCTCTACTTTTTGGAGTCGGATCCAGATATTGCGATGGATCTCCCCAACCGCCGCTAATAAGGGAAGAGGTAAAGAAATTGCTAGGATCGGACACACCAACAATTGTGGTAGGCGACCTAAACTGCAAAAACCCTGATTGGAATAGTAGAATGATAATGCAAATAGAAGATTAGCAGAATGGAGAGATTTTGGAATAGTCGTCATAGGTCTAACGTAACCAACATACGTCCCATATAGCAAGAGGCTTCCTGATGTAATTGATTTTTCAATAATGAAAAATGCAACAACATATGTATACCTTAGAACCCTTAACGATAATTAAATCACAATCCGGATGCACTCACTCTGGGAAGTGAACAACATCTAAACGGAAATATTTATAAAAAAAGAAGAAACTTGAAGGCTAATCGAACTGTCCTAAACGAGAATATTAGGATGTTGCCAATAATAAGATTTCATAATGGAGCATTCTCCAGTCATCCTGTGCCTACAGGAGACCAAAAATGCCCCGGAAAGCAGGAGGCGTCTCTGGGCTATCACGCCTACCAATATGATAAAGACACTTCGAATGGAGGAATCGCTATCCTTATCAGGACGGGCACAGCTCACTGCTTTTTCGAGTCGGATCCAGATATTGCGATGTATAACATCTCCCCAACTGCCGCTAATAAGGAAAGAGATAAAGAAATTGCTAGGATTGGACACATCAACAATTGTGGTAGGCGATCTAAACTGCAAAAACCCTGATTGGAATAGTAGAATGATAATGCAAATGAAAGATTAGCAGAATGGAGAGATTTTCGAATGGTCGTCATAGGTCCAACGGAACCAACATACACCCCATACAGCAAGAGGCTTCCAGATGTAATTGATTTTACAATTATGAAAAATGTAACAACAGATGTATACCTTAGAACCATCAACGATAATTAAATCACAATCCGGTTGCACTCGCTCTGGGAAGTGAACAACATCTAGACAAAACTATTTATAAAAATAGAACAGACTGGAAGGCTAATCAATCTGTCCTAAACAGAAATATTAGGAAGGTGTCAATAACAAACATACATCCCATATAGCAGGGGGCTTCCAGATATAATTGATTTTACAATAATAGAACAAATGTATACCTTAGAATCATTAACCATCATCAGATCACAATTCGGTTGCACTCATTCTGGGAAGTGAACATCTAGTCAGATCTATTTATAAAAAAAGAACAAACGGGGGGGCTAACCAAACTGTCCTAAACAGGAATATTAAGAAGGTGTCAATAATAAGATTTCATAATGGATCATTCTCCAGACATCCTGTGCCTGCAGGAGACCAAAAATGCTCCAGAAAGTAGGAGGGCATCTCGGGACTATCACGCCTGCCAATATAATAAAGACACTCCGAATGGAGGAGTCGCTAGCCTTATCAGGCCGGGTACATCTCACTACTTTTTGGGAGTCGGATCCAGATATTGCGATGGATCTCCCCAACCGCCGCTAATAAGGGAAGAGGTAAAGAAATTGCTAGGATCGGACACACCAACAATTGTGGTAGGCGACCTAAACTGCAAAAACCCTGATTGGAATAGTAGAATGATAATGCAAATAGAAGATTAGCAGAATGGAGAGATTTTGGAATAGTCGTCATAGGTCTAACGTAACCAACATACGTCCCATATAGCAAGAGGCTTCCTGATGTAATTGATTTTTCAATAATGAAAAATGCAACAACATATGTATACCTTAGAACCCTTAACGATAATTAAATCACAATCCGGATGCACTCACTCTGGGAAGTGAACAACATCTAAACGGAAATATTTATAAAAAAAGAAGAAACTTGAAGGCTAATCAATCTGTCCTAAACGAGAATATTAGGATGTTGCCAATAATAAGATTTCATAATGGAGAATTCTCCAGTCATCCTGTGCCTACAGGAGACCAAAAATGCCCCGGAAAGCAGGAGGCGTCTCTGTGCTATCACGCCTACCAATATGATAAAGACACTTCGAATGGAGGAATCGCTATCCTTATGAGGCCGGGCACAGCTCATTGCTTTTTCGAGTCCGATCCAGATATTGCGATGTATAACATCTCCCCAACTGCCGCTAATAAGGGAAGACATAAAGAAATTGCTAGGATATAACAGACCAACAATTGTGGTAGGCGACCTAAACTGCAAAAAAACTTATGAGAATAGTAGAATGATAATGCAAATGAAAGATTAGCAGAATGGAGAGATTTTCGAATAGTCGTCATAGGTCCAACGGAACCAACATACGTCCCATATAGCAGGAGGCTTTCTGATGTAATTGATTTTACAATAATGAATAATGCAACAACATATGTATACCATAGAACCCTTAACTATAATTAAATCACAATCTGGTTGCACTCACTCTGGGAAGTGAACAACATCTAGACGGAACCATTTATAAAAAAAGAACAAACTGGAAGGCCAATCAAACTGTCCTAAACGAGAATATTAGGAAGGTGCCAATAATAAGATTTCATAATGGAGCATTCTCCAAACAACCTGTGCCTGCAGGAGACCAAAAATGCTCCAGAAAGTAGGATGGCGTCTCGGGGCTATCACGCCTACCAATATGATAGACACTCCGAATGGAGGAGTCGCTAGCCTTATCAGGCCGGGTACAGCTCACTACTTTTTGGAGTCGGATCCAGATATTGCGATGGATCTCCCCAACCGCCGCTAATAAGGGAAGAGGTAAAGAAATTGCTAGGATCGGACACACCAACAATTGTGGTAGGCGACCTAAACTGCAAAAACCCTGATTGGAATAGTAGAATGATAATGCAAATAGAAGATTAGCAGAATGGAGAGATTTTGGAATAGTCGTCATAGGTCTAACGTAACCAACATACGTCCCATATAGCAAGAGGCTTCCTGGTGTAATTGATTTTTCAATAATGAAAAATGCAACAACATATGTATACCTTAGAACCCTTAACGATAATTAAATCACAATCCGGATGCACTCACTCTGGGAAGTGAACAACATCTAAACGGAAATATTTATAAAAAAAGAAGAAACTTGAAGGCTAATCAAACTGTCCTAAACGAGAATATTAGGATGTTGCCAATAATAAGATTTCATAATGGAGCATTCTCCAGTCATCCTGTGCCTACAGGAGACCAAAAATGCCCCGGAAAGCAGGAGGCGTCTCTGGGCTATCACGCCTACCAATATGATAAAGACACTTCGAATGGAGGAATCGCTATCCTTATGAGGCCGGGCACAGCTCATTGCTTTTTCGAGTCGGATCCAGATATTGCGATGTATAACATCTCCCCAACTGCCGCTAATAAGGAAAGAGATAAAGAAATTGCTAGGATTGGACACATCAACAATTGTGGTAGGCGATCTAAACTGCAAAAACCCTGATTGGAATAGTAGAATGATAATGCAAATAGAAGATTAGCAGAATGGAGAGATTTTCGAATAGTCGTCATAGGTCCAACGGAACCAACATACACCCCATACAGCAAGAGGCTTCCAGATGTAATTGATTTTACAATTATGAAAAATGTAACAACAGATGTATACCTTAGAACCATTAACGATAATTAAATCACAATCCGGTTGCACTCGCTCTGGGAAGTGAACAACATCTAGACAAAACTATTTATAAAAATAGAACAGACTGGAAGGCTAATCAATCTGTACTAAACAGAAATATTAGGAAGGTGTCAATAACAAACATACATCCCATATAGCAGGGGGCTTCCAGATATAATTGATTTTACAATAATAGAACAAATGTATACCTTAGAATCATTAACCATCATCAGATCACAATTCGGTTGCACTCATTCTGGGAAGTGAACATCTAGTCAGATCTATTTATAAAAAAAGAACAAACGGGGGGGCTAACCAAACTGTCCTAAACAGGAATATTAAGGTGTCAATAATAAGATTTCATAATGGATCATTCTCCAGACATCCTGTGCCTGCAGGAGACCAAAAATGCTCCAGAAAGTAGGAGGGCATCTCGGGACTATCACGCCTGCCAATATAATAGAGACACTCCGAATGGAGGAGTCGCTAGCCTTATCAGGCCGGGTACATCTCACTACTTTTTGGGAGTCGGATCCAGATATTGCGATGGATCTCCCCAACTGCCGCTAAAATGGGAAGAGATAAAGAAATTGCTAAGATCGGGCATACCAACAACTGTGGTAGGCGGCCTAAACTGCAAAAACTCTGATTGGAATAGTAGAATGATAATGCAAATAGAAGATTAGCAGAATGGAGAGATTTTGGAATAGTAGTCATAGGTCCAACGGAACCAACATACGTCCCTTATAGCAGGAGGCTTCCTGATGTAATTGATTTTACAATAATGAAAAATGCAACAACATATGTATACCTTAGAACCCTTAACGATAATTAAATCACAATCCGGTTGCACTCACTCTGGGAAGTGAACAACATCTAGACGGAACTATTTATAAAAATAGAACAGACTGGAAGGCTAATCAATCTGTCCTAAACGAGAATATTAGGAAGTTGCCAATAATAAGATTTCATAATGGAGCATTCTCCAGACATCCTGTGTCTGCAGGAGACTAAAGCTGCCCCAGAAAGCAGGATGGTGTCTCTGGGCTATCACGCCTACCAATATGATAAAGACACTCCGAATGGAGGAGTCACTATCCTTATCAGGCCGGGCACAGCTCACTGCTTTTTGGAGTCGGATCCAGATGTTGCGATGGTTAACATCTCCCCAACTGCCGCTAATAAGGGAAGACAGAACGAAATTGGTGGGATCGGACACACTTACAATTGTGTTGGTGAGTGCAATGAAAAAATGTAAAAACGGATGTAGACCTTCAAGTCATTAACCATCATCAGATCACAATCCGGTTGTACTCACTCTGGGAAATGAACAATCTCGTCAGAACTATTTATAAAAAAGGACAGACTGGAAGGCTCACCAAACTTGAGACAGCCACAGAAGAACTCCAAGAAGATTCCTAAAAATCTCTATGATATACAAATAATCATCTAGATTAGGATGGCCTAAACCAGCATAGTCATCGACTAAAGAGAATTCAGCCAAGAGGCTTTGAACAGAAAGCTGTAGGAACTTGCCACATATGAACAATCTGCGTTCAATTATTTCTTCTTCCCTAAATAATCATCCCCAATATCCTGCTAGTCCTTACTATATTAGAAAAGGACTTTATAGTATAAATGTACCAATAATTAAATAGCATTTAGAAGAAACCACTTGGTGATGAAGAATATTCTTTATCACCATGGTTAATGACACAGTATTCTGGAAATGTTCAAAATTGTACACCTCAGAGAAGATTCAACATATATTTGAGGAGGGCAAGAATGAATGTCAAGTGTGTCAATAAGATTTGAAAGTAATGCACAACTTGGCTCTTCGTTTTAATGCTGATAATTAAGAGGTTGAATAAGTGATCAAAGAACAATCGTTTCAAAAGGAGGATGAAGAAATTGAGGACGAACTAAATTATGAATTCAGAAATTATGGCATATTAAAAAAGCTTTATCCTCATATTCAATGAGAACTTGACGATCATCTTGAATAGTATCTATAAAAGATTCACAAAATGGGAGTCGTTCAACTAAAATCTATCATCCAACTCATACAAATTGGTATTTGAAGCACGAAATAATAGATAATGAAAAAAATCATGGATCAATCTGCTATATATATATATATATATAAGAAATTCAAAATATCATTGAATATTGAAAAGTAACTAGAAGTGATTGAACATCTTCAGTAGACACGTTTCAAGAAATTCAATTTAACTGACCAATTTCCAAACTGAACTGAAAATAATGTAACAAATTAACAACCTTCACAGCATTCAGTAACGTAAAGTAAAAAGAGTCAACTTAACATACTCTAATGTTTGTAAAGCAGCAGGTTATAAACCTTAAATTGACCCAATTGTATATTACGATTTTATACATATTCAAAATAAACAATACTTATATACAGTTCCAATGAAATTATTAGAATCCTATTATAAATTATGTGAAGTGACGAAATCAGTTCTAAAACAAAAAATCTTCTTTTTTCAACATGTGGCAATTACGTAAATTTTTGTTTTATATGTACAAAAGTTCCTCAGTTAACTGAAATTAAAACCATGCATGGAAAAAATTGGACGAATCTTATCACTGGCCATAATACCTAAAACAAATAAATATTATTATAACAATATATTAATTAAAATACCATGAGTAAAAACTATCATTCAATATTTCACATTTGGTTATGATCAGATAGGTTTTAGGCCTCCTAATTGGATATTTTTGTTATGTAACTTTCATCTCTTTGTGGCTTTGGTGTCATTAACTGACTTGAATTTTTTCAATACCTGTTAAATAAAAATATTCGGATATTAGAAATATGTAACAAGTTTTAAATTAAACAAAACAGTGCATAACACTTAAATACCCAAAAAAAGGTTGTGGATCCATCAGAAAAACTAAAACAAATTTATTTCTTAATCTAAATAAAAAGCTCGTCACAATCGGACCAATTCATTCTGGACACTCATAATCAATCAAATATCGAAAATTTGCCATTATCTAGGTGATCAGTCCACTAGAATTACCCCAAATAAATGTCAAAACTAATACAAATAAAATTATATAACACATTGACAAGACTCATATTTATATATGAAGTAAAAAATTATAGTATTTTATACAATAGTGTTCTTGAATTCAAATTTATGTTAAGAACTGCTTTTGTTATTATATTATATTCCATTAAATATATATTCTTGTGTAGACACATTTTACACTAATAATAATTAATCATACTGTTAAAATTATTCAGTAAGATTGTAGTTTCATTAGCACAAAAGTTTCTGTGATGTAACAAATTATTTTTACATTTTAATGCACTTAAATTAAAAGGAAACATTTATATTTAAATAAAATATGAGTTTTTTCAATATGTTCTATTAATGAAATATGTCTGGTGCTTTGTAATATATAAAAAGAAAGCTATATTTTCAGACTGGATTAAAAATATTTATAAAAAAGATCATTTACAAATGACATTCTGTATTTGTCATACATATTCATAAAAATATTTATTTTCAGTTATATTAATGTACAACGAATAGTTTAATGTAACTTAAGAGAAAATATTGTCTCAAAATTTCCAGCAATTATTGAAGTTTGTTAAGTACCAAAGTTATGTGAAAGTTTTTTCATACAACTTTTCATTAGAAACTGTGTTATGATTATAAATAATATTTTGAAATGTGTGAATATGTTCAAAAAATGTTTTACATATTTCCAATCTATCATGATTGATATTGATGATGATTAAACACACAATGAAATTAAGTAAGAACAATATCTCATAGTAGTGGTCAAAATCACTCTGCATTCAGTGTACCTTGACACATTTCTAATTAATATCTACCAATTCTGATACAATAAAAGAGGACTTTATGACTCAAATTTAATATTGATGTAGCATAACTGCAGATTAATATAAATATATTAATGAGAATATTGATTGGGAATTATATTTCAATATTGTTTTATGTAATCCTCTTTGAATGTACTAAAAATGGTTATATTCCATTAAAATCACACATGTAGCCAGCTAAATAAATGTACACTGACCTTAAACATTTTGGATTCACATGTATTTGAATATTGGTAAACACAGCCCCATAGATACGAACATCAGTTCAGTTTCTCAGATATTGATATCCACTCTGCTTAAATGCACATAAAGCAAAAATCTTATCCATAGTTAAGTCGTTTCCCCCTAGGTTTCAATTTTTGATTACAAACCTGATTCTCAATAAAACTTGATGTTCTGATTGCCATTATATATTCCAATTTTGTGTGTCCATTTAGCTGCATCCTCAACTTTTTGTATTGTGCACTTTAACTTGATGTATTTCTTATTTAATCTGATTGGTCTTATTGGACCTAAAAATAAAATTTAAAATTAACAAACAATTATATTTAACAATAAGAAATGTTCTAATTTTTAAATGAAGCAAAATTTTTATGTGATAATTATAGTTGATCAAGTGACAAATTTAAATAATATTTGGCTCAAAACTTATATGATTTGTATGAAAAATATATGTTTTGTTAACATACCATACTTAATGGATCTGAAAATAAGATTTAAAATTAACAAATAATTATATTTTACAATAAGAAATGTTCTAATTTTTAAATGAAGCAAAATTTTTATGTGATAATTATAGTTGATCAAGTGACAAATTTAAATAATATTTGGCTCAAAACTTATATGATTTGTATGAAAAATATAAGTTTTGTTAACATACCAATAATTGTAAAAAAATTAAACAAAAAAGTTATTATGCTATCTGGTGTAACACTGCAAAATTAAAAATAAAAAATGAGATGAATAATAAAAATGTGCTGACTGGTATTTACAATCTACTCCTGCCATTAATATATTTTATTACAAATAACACTTACTTTTTTGGGAAAGTTTCGTTGATACTCTGCTGCTATTGTTCCATCATAATTTAACATAGATGATGACATTGAAATATTTGAAGTTGAAGGACTTTTGACATTTAATTCTGTGTCATTTTGCATAACACTGAATAGTTATTCAATTTCCTACTATAAATTTTTGTAGGTTTAAGAGCTATTCTACTGGACTAACTTCAACATCAGGAGAAGCAACAGCCACAAATTCTAAAATAAATATGATTAATTCATGTCATGTCTTTGCAAAAAAAATGTTACCTTTTTTTTCTTTTTAGGAGTTGTTTTGACGGTTTCGGGAGATGATGGAGACAAAAAATGATCATTTCGTGTTTTTACGTATCCTAAAAAAAAATATATTTAAAAAACATTAAAAATGAACTCTAATAATAAAAATTACCAGGTAAATGAAGTTCGTAGTTTTCCATTAACTTCTTTGCAGCTATCCTCAAAATGTAAACCACAAATAAGGTAATTTGAAGCCAAATGGGGCGAGTTTTTTTATTAGTAGTAATGCTATCTATAATTTAAATTACATGATTTACCATTTATTGAATGTTTAATGATGACTAATGTTTATTACTTTTTTGTCTTTCTATCGTTACACTCAGGTACACAGCATGGTTTTACTCTTTACATAGTTATAAATTTAAAATAAACCGGTATATAAAAAAATAAGTTAACACAAATATCACAAAATACCGATATATAAAAGCAACGCTATCCAAAGAATATCAGATATAAATAACCCACGCTAACTCACAATTGAAAATAACGGTCATTTAGGGACAGGACATAGATAACGTAAGAAGTACCAATCCAATGTTATAAACGAGAAACTTGGCACGATTTCGGGATGTAGCCATGTTGCCATTTTGAATGCGGTATGGTCAAGTTGCATTATGGCGGCCTAAAATTATGTTGGTAGTTCCTGCAAGCGCATTACCACGAAGTATAGATATAAGGAGTCCGAACGTAATGTTAAATAAATGGTAGCATTTTAGAGGACAAAAAGAATCTTTTGCCGGTAGAGCGCGCCAGTTTCGAAGAAGTACTCGTTTATTTAAATCTTTACGCGGGTAATCTTGTTGATACTGACAGCTCTGAAAATATTATTTCGAAAAATGTGAAATAAAATGTAAGTTTCAGGAAATTTTGAATCAAACTATATTATTAAAAAAATAAATTAATGTTATCAACAGGTTTTTAAGAATTAAAATTATAGTTTATTTTTTGTCTCTACGTGTAAAAATAATATACCAGCACAAACTTGTGAGCATCTACAAAAATAAAAAACAAAGGACCAATGCAATTTTTAACTTAGTATTTGAGATCTTATTTGTCAGAGAGTGATTGTATTATTTATTATTGATTAATTAATGTGTCTGTGTTTATATTTACTTTTTCTTATCATAGTCAGTTCCACACCCATATCAATCGGAATATTTGTTTTTGCATTGGTAATCTATAACATAGTAATAATTTCATAGTGCTATTCAAGTCATTAATTCTATTTCAGCTTCTTACTGTAACTTTTAAATTTATATCAATTTTTGCATGACAAACTAGTTCCAATTTCGAATTCATATATGATAAAGAAATACTCGCATTTTTAATTATTGTCCAACTCCAATTTTTGCGTAGTGGTTGAGCTTCCAGAGTTTTCTTTATGAAATGAAAAGAAAACTTCTCAGGCTCATTGATTGTCTCAGGCTCATTCGTTGTCTCAGGCCCAATTACTTCGTTTAGGGGTTCATTAACAATACTTGTCTCAATAGCATGTAAGCTACAGTCACTAACTACATCCTCGATAATTATATCAGAAGTATTTAGAGAAACATCATCTGAGAGCAATCTCTCATTATTTTCTTTATCGTTATTAGCTCTATTACACTTTGGTACAGTTTTTTTTCGTAGATGAACTTTCTCATATTCATACACGTATATACTACCATCCGCTAAAATCTCCTGATTACTTTTAATCACATCTTCAGGATTAAAATGTAATTCGCTGATGTACAATACACGAAAATAATTGACAACAAGAATGAGCAAAAAGTATCTTGAAAATGCGTTGTCGGTGACTGAAAAAGTTCTGGCTACGCGTTACAAGAGAGTTATGAATAGAGGAAAAGGTGCGAGAACTCTGGTGATTTTAATACCTGAGGAAATAATGATTTCATAAAAATTTTAATAGAATGTACGGTGACGTGGTCCATATTTTCCAGACAATGAGAGCCGACAACAAACAAATAGTGCCGTGCCTGATTGGAGGGTGCACACACGCAACAAAACGCGGATATCTTGGAGTGTGACACCCTGAGTCAACTTTAGGTTCTTGGCAAAATTAAGCGACCAAACAAAAGAAAACAACGAAACCGTTCACCTTGACTCACGTCTCACCTGACAACTCAACTCTGATAAATTGAGAGTCAAAACGAAATCTGTTATGGCGAATTTGTACTCACTGCTCTACAGAAATAATATGGTTTGGGAAATCTAGACATAAAATGCCTAGAGATATTCTGGGGGTAATCCTGGGGTAGGCAGCTTAGGATGGGCAGGGTAGGAACCTGTGGAAATCATGGTTGGATGCGGCGTCTGGATGTAAAGGATCTTCGGAACTCTTCGGAACTGAAATGGAATTTAAGAAATTATACTCTCCCTCTGTGAATGGGTTGGTGAAGAACTTATTTGGGAAACTGACAGGTCCTGAGCTGATCTCTTCGCAGAGGGATCTCCACTCCTTACGAGCCCAACAAGTCAGTAAATGACAATGTAAAAATGTCAAATTGTAAAAATATAAAATGGTAAAAATGTAAAGATTAAATTCAAGGCAGAAAAGAAATTTGAAAAGCAAGTTTCATTACTTATGGACGAAAATGAGTAAAGTGGCAGTGACAATGAACACACATCAACTGACGAGCCCAACAAGTCAGGAAGAGTCAAAAGTAACATCGTTAAATTTAAGGCTAAATCCAAGGCAGAAAAGAAACTTGAAAAGCAAGTTTCATTACTTCCAATCAACGAGGAGCCTCTCCAAAAACAACTTATCTGGCAAGCGAAGAGCCTAAAAATGAAATTACATATGCAAAGGTGACGTCGTCTCCGGCAGACACTGCAAAAGTCCCACCGATTGTAATTGAAAATAACAGATATATGTATACTTTAGAACCCTTAACGATAATTAAATCACAATCCGGTTGCACTCACTCTGGGAAGTGAACAACATCTAGACAAAACTATTTTTAAAAAAAGAACAGACTGGAAAGCTAATCAAACTGTCCTAAACAGGAAATATTAGGAAGGTGTCAATAATAAGATTTCATTCATAATGGAGCATTCTCCTGACATCCTGTGATGAAGACACTTCGAATGGAGGAGTCGCTAACCTTATCAGGCCGGGCACAACTCACTGCATTTTGGAGTCAGATCCAGATATTGCGATGGATCTCCCCAACCGCCGCTAATAAGGGAAGAGGTAAAGAAATTGCTAGGATAGGACACACCAACAATTGTGGTAGGCGACCTAAACTGCAAAAACCCTGATTGGAATAGTAGAATGATAATGCAAATGGAAGATTAGCAGAATGGAGAGATTTTGGAATAGTCGTCATAGGTCCAACGGAACAAACATACGTCCCATATAGCAGGAGGCTATTGTAAAATCAATTCCTGATGTAATTGATTTTACAATAATGAAAAATGCAACAACCTTAGAACCCTTAACGATAATTAAATCACAATCCGGTTGCACTCACTCTGGGAAGTGAACAACATCTAGACGGAACTATTTATAAAAACATGAACAAACTGGAAGGCTAATCAAACTGTCCTAAACAAGAATATTAGGAAGTTGCCAATAATAAGATTTCATAATGGAGCATTCTCCAGTCATCCTGTGTCTACAGGAGACCAAAAATGCCCCAGAAAGCAGGAGGCGTCTCTGGGCTATCACGCCTACCAATATGATAAAGACACTTCGAATGGAGGAATCGCTATCCTTATCAGGCCGGGCACAGCTCATTGCTTTTTCGAGTCGGATCCAGAAATTGCGATGTATAATATCTCCCCAACTGCCGCTAATAAGGGAAGACATAAAGAAATTGCTAGGATATAACACACCAACAATTGTGGTAGGCGACCTAAACTGCAAAAACCCTTATGAGAATAGTAGAATGATAATGCAAATGAAAGATTAGCAGAATGGAGAGATTTTGGAATAGTCGTCATAGGTCCAACGGAACCAACATACACCCCATACAGCAAGAGGCTTCCAGATGTAATTGATTTTACAATTATGAAAAATGTAACAACAGATGTATACCTTAGAACCATTAACGATAATTAAATCACAATCCGGTTGCACTCGCTCTGGGAAGTGAACAACATCTAGACAAAACTATTTATAAAAATAGAACAGACTGGAAGGCTAATCAATCTGTCCTAAACAGAAATATTAGGAAGGTGTCAATAACCAACATACATCCCATATAGCAGGGGGCTTCCGGATATAATTGATTTTACAATAATAGAACTAATGTATACCTTAGAATCATTAACCATCATCAGATCACAATTCGGTTGCACTCATTCTGGGAAGTGAACATCTAGTCAGATCTATTTATAAAAAAAGAACAAACTGGGGGCTAACCAAACTGTCCTAAACAGGAATATTAAGAAGGTGTCAATAATAAGATTTCATAATGGAGCATTCTCCAGACATCCTGTGCCTGCAGGAGACCAAAAATGCTCCAGAAAGTAGGAGGGCATCTCGGGACTATCACGCCTGCCAATATAATAAAGACACTCCGAATGGAGGAGTCGCTAGCCTTATCAGGCCGGGTACATCTCACTACTTTTTGGGAGTCGGATCCAGATATTGCGATGGATCTCCCCAACTGCCGCTAAAATGGGAAGAGATAAAGAAATTGCTAAGATCGGGCATACCAACAACTGTGGTAGGCAGCCTAAACTGCAAAAACTCTGATTGGAATAGTAGAATGATAATGCAAATGGAAGATTAGCAGAATGGAGAGATTTTGGAATAGTAGTCATAGGTCCAACGGAACCAACATACGTCCCTTATAGCAGGAGGCTTCCTGATGTAATTGATTTTACAATAATGAAAAATGCAACAACATATGTATACCTTAGAACCCTTAACGATAATTAAATCACAATCCGGTTGCACTCACTCTGGGAAGTGAACAACATCTAGACGGAACTATTTATAAAAATAGAACAGACTGGAAGGCTAATCAATCTGTCCTAAACGAGAATATTAGGAAGTTGCCAATAATAAGATTTCATAATGGAGCATTCTCCAGACATCCTGTGTCTGCAGGAGACTAAAACTGCCCCAGAAAGCAGGATGGTGTCTCTGGGCTATCACGCCTACCAATATGATAAAGACACTCCGAATGGAGGAGTCACTATCCTTATCAGGCCGGGCACAGCTCACTGCTTTTTGGAGTCGGATCCAGATGTTGCGATGGTTAACATCTCCCCAACTGCCGCTAATAAGGGAAGACAGAACGAAATTGGTGGGATCGGACACACTTACAATTGTGTTGGTGAGTGCAATGAAAAAATGTAAAAACGGATGTAGACCTTCAAGTCATTAACCATCATCAGATCACAATCCGGTTGTACTCACTCTGGGAAATGAACAATCTAGTCAGAACTATTTATAAAAAAGGACAGACTGGAAGGCTCACCAAACTTGAGACAGCCACAGAAGAACTCCAAGAAGATTCCTAAAAATCTCTATGATATACAAATAATCATCTAGATTAGGATGGCCTAAACCAGCATAGTCATCGACTAAAGAGAATTCAGCCAAGAGGCTTTGAACAGAAAGCTGTAGGAACTTGCCACATATGAACAATCTGCGTTCAATTATTTCTTCTCCCCTAAATAATCATCCCCAATATCCTGCTAGTCCTTACTATATTAGAAAAGGACTTTATAGTATAAATGTACCAATAATTAAATAGCATTTAGAAGAAACCACTTAGTTGGTGATGAAGAATATTCTTTATCACCATGGTTAATGACACAGTATTCTGGAAATGTTCAAAATTGTACACCTCAGAGAAGATTCAACATATATTTGAGGAGGGCAAGAATGAATGTCAAGTGTGTCAATAAGATTTGAAAGTAATGCACAACTTGGCTCTTCGTTTTAATGCTGATAATTAAGAGGTTGGATAAGTGATCAAAGAACAATCGTTTCAAAAGGAGGATGAAGAAATTGAGGACGAACTAAATTATGAATTCAGAAATTATGGCATATTAAAAAAGCTTTATCCTCATATTCAATGAGAACTTGACGATCATCTTGAATAGTATCTATAAAAGATTCACAAAATGGGAGTCGTTCAACTAAAATCTATCATCCAACTCATACAAATTGGTATTTGAAGCACGAAATAATAGATAATGAAAAAAATCATGGATCAATCTGCTATATATATATATAAGAAATTCAAAATATCATTGAATATTGAAAAGTAACTAGAAGTGATTGAACATCTTCAGTAGACACGTTTCAAGAAATTCAATTTAACTGACCAATTTCCAAACTGAACTGAAAATAATGTAACAAATTAACAACCTTCACAGCATTCAGTAACGTAAAGTAAAAAGAGTCAACTTAACATACTCTAATGTTTGTAAAGCAGCAGGTTATAAACCTTAAATTGACCCAATTGTATATTACGATTTTATACATATTCAAAATAAACAATACTTATATACAGTTCCAATGAAATTATTAGAATCCTATTATAAATTATGTGAAGTGACGAAATCAGAGCTATGTTCTAAAACAAAAAATCTTCTTTTTTCAACATGTGGCAATTATTGATCAGTTTTGATTTTTTTTATCTCATCGAATATCCTTCAGGTGTACGTAAATTTTTGTTTTATATGTACAAAAGTTCCTCAGTTAACTGAAATTAAAACCATGCATGGAAAAAATTGGACGAATCTTATCACTGGCCATAATACCTAAAACAAATAAATATTATTATAACAATATATTAATTAAAATACCATGAGTAAAAACTATCATTCAATATTTCACATTTGGTTATGATCAGATAGGTTTTAGGCCTCCTAATTGGATATTTTTGTTATGTAACTTTCATCTCTTTGTGGCTTTGGTGTCATTAACTGACTTGAATTTTTTCAATACCTGTTAAATAAAAATATTCGGATATTAGAAATATGTAACAAGTTTTAAATTAAACAAAATAGTGCATAACACTTAAATACCCAAAAAAAGGTTGTGGATCCATCAGAAAAACTAAAACAAATTTATTTCTTAATCTAAATAAAAAGCTCGTCACAATCGGACCAATTCATTCTGGACACTCATAATCAATCAAATATCGAAAATTTGCCATTATCTAGGTGATCAGTCCACTAGAATTACCCCAAATAAATGTCAAAACTAATACAAATAAAATTATATAACACATTGACAAGACTCATATTTATATATGAAGTAAAAAATTATAGTATTTTATACAATAGTGTTCTTGAATTCAAATTTATGTTAAGAACTGCTTTTGTTATTATATTATATTCCATTAAATAAATATTCTTGTGTAGACACATTTTACACTAATAATAATTAATCATACTGTTAAAATTATTCAGTAAGATTGTAGTTTCATTAGCACAAAAGTTTCTGTGATGTAACAAATTATTTTTACATTTTAATGCACTTAAATTAAAAGGAAACATTTATATTTAAATAAAATATGAGTTTTTTCAATATGTTCTATTAATGAAATATGTCTGGTGCTTTGTAATATATAAAAAGAAAGCTATATTTTCAGACTGGATTAAAAATATTTATAAAAAAGATCATTTACAAATGACATTCTGTATTTGTCATACATATTCATAAAAATATTTATTTTCAGTTATATTAATGTACAACGAATAGTTTAATGTAACTTAAGAGAAAATATTGTCTCAAAATTTCCAGCAATTATTGAAGTTTGTTAAGTACCAAAGTTATGTGAAAGTTTTTTCATACAACTTTTCATTAGAAACTGTGTTATGATTATAAATAATATTTTGAAATGTGTGAATATGTTCAAAAAATGTTTTACATATTTCCAATCTATCATGTTTGATATTGATGATGATTAAACACACAATGAAATTAAGTAAGAACAATATCTCATAGTAGTGGTCAAAATCACTCTGCATTCAGTGTACCTTGACACATTTCTAATTAATATCTACCAATTCTGATACAATAAAAGAGGACTTTATGACTCAAATTTAATATTGATGTAGCATAACTGCAGATTAATATAAATATATTAATGAGAATATTGATTGGGAATTATATTTCAATATTGTTTTATGTAATCCTCTTTGAATGTACTAAAAATGGTTATATTCCATTAAAATCACACATGTAGCCAGCTAAATAAATGTACACTGACCTTAAACATTTTGGATTCACATGTATTTGAATATTGGTAAACACAGCCCCATAGATACGAACATCAGTTCAGTTTCTCAGATATTGATATCCACTCTGCTTAAATGCACATAAAGCAAAAATCTTATCCATAGTTAAGTCGTTTCCCCCTAGGTTTCAATTTTTGATTACAAACCTGATTCTCAATAAAACTTGATGTTCTGATTGCCATTATATATTCCAATTTTGTGTGTCCATTTAGCTGCATCCTCAACTTTTTGTATTGTGCACTTTAACTTGATGTATTTCTTATTTAATCTGATTGGTCTTATTGGACCTAAAAATAAAATTTAAAATTAACAAACAATTATATTTAACAATAAGAAATGTTCTAATTTTTAAATGAAGCAAAATTTTTATGTGATAATTATAGTTGATCAAGTGACAAATTTAAATAATATTTGGCTCAAAACTTATATGATTTGTATGAAAAATATATGTTTTGTTAACATACCATACTTAATGGATCTGAAAATAAGATTTAAAATTAACAAATAATTATATTTTACAATAAGAAATGTTCTAATTTTTAAATGAAGCAAAATTTTTATGTGATAATTATAGTTGATCAAGTGACAAATTTAAATAATATTTGGCTCAAAACTTATATGATTTGTATGAAAAATATAAGTTTTGTTAACATACCAATAATTGTAAAAAAATTAAACAAAAAAGTTATTATGCTATCTGGTGTAACACTGCAAAATTAAAAATAAAAAATGAGATGAATAATAAAAATGTGCTGACTGGTATTTACAATCTACTCCTGCCATTAATATATTTTATTACAAATAACACTTACTTTTTTGGGAAAGTTTCGTTGATACTCTGCTGCTATTGTTCCATCATAATTTAACATAGATGATGACATTGAAATATTTGAAGTTGAAGGACTTTTGACATTTAATTCTGTGTCATTTTGCATAACACTGAATAGTTATTCAATTTCCTACTATAAATTTTTGTAGGTTTAAGAGCTATTCTACTGGACTAACTTCAACATCAGGAGAAGCAACAGCCACAAATTCTAAAATAAATATGATTAATTCATGTCATGTCTTTGCAAAAAAAATGTTACCTTTTTTTTCTTTTTAGGAGTTGTTTTGACGGTTTCGGGAGATGATGGAGACAAAAAATGATCATTTCGTGTTTTTACGTATCCTAAAAAAAAATATATTTAAAAAACATTAAAAATGAACTCTAATAATAAAAATTACCAGGTAAATGAAGTTCGTAGTTTTCCATTAACTTCTTTGCAGCTATCCTCAAAATGTAAACCACAAATAAGGTAATTTGAAGCCAAATGGGGCGAGTTTTTTTATTAGTAGTAATGCTGTATCTATAATTTAAATTACATGATTTACCATTTATTGAATGTTTAATGATGATTAATGTTTAATTATTACTTTTTTGTCTTTCTATCGTTACACTCAGGTACACAGCATGGTTTTACTCTTTACATAGTTATAAATTTAAAATAAACCGGTATATAAAAAAATAAGTTAACACAAATATCACAAAATACCGATATATAAAAGCAACGCTATCCAAAGAATATCAGATATAAATAACCCACGCTAACTCACAATTGAAAATAACGGTCATTTAGGGACAGGACATAGATAACGTAAGAAGTACCAATCCAATGTTATAAACGAGAAACTTGGCACGATTTCGGGATGTAGCCATGTTGCCATTTTGAATGCGGTATGGTCAAGTTGCATTATGGCGGCCTAAAATTATGTTGGTAGTTCCTGCAAGCGCATTACCACGAAGTATAGATATAAGGAGTCCGAACGTAATGTTAAATAAATGGTAGCATTTTAGGGGACAAAAAGAATCTTTTGCCGGTAGAGCGCGCCAGTTTCGAAGAAGTACTCGTTTATTTAAATCTTTACGCGGGTAATCTTGTTGATACTGACAGCTCTGAAAATATTATTTCGAAAAATGTGAAATAAAATGTAAGTTTCAGGAAATTTTGAATCAAACTATATTATTAAAAAAATAAATTAATGTTATCAACAGGTTTTTAAGAATTAAAATTATAGTTTATTTTTTGTCTCTACGTGTAAAAATAATATACCAGCACAAACTTGTGAGCATCTACAAAAATAAAAAACAAAGGACCAATGCAATTTTTAACTTAGTATTTGAGATCTTATTTGTCAGAGAGTGATTGTATTATTTATTATTGATTAATTAATGTGTCTGTGTTTATATTTACTTTTTCTTATCATAGTCAGTTCCACACCCATATCAATCGGAATATTTGTTTTTGCATTGGTAATCTATAACATAGTAATAATTTCATAGTGCTATTCAAGTCATTAATTCTATTTCAGCTTCTTACTGTAACTTTTAAATTTATATCAATTTTTGCATGACAAACTAGTTCCAATTTCGAATTCATATATGATAAAGAAATATTCGCATTTTTAATTATTGTCCAACTCCAATTTTTGCGTAGTGGTTGAGCTTCCAGAGTTTTCTTTATGAAATGAAAAGAAAACTTCTCAGGCTCATAGATTGTCTCAGGCTCATTCGTTGTCTCAGGCCCAATTACTTCGTTTAGGGGTTCATTAACAATACTTGTCTCAATAGCATGTAAGCTACAGTCACTAACTACATCCTCGATAATTATATCAGAAGTATTTAGAGAAACATCATCTGAGAGCAATCTCTCATTATTTTCTTTATCGTTATTAGCTCTATTACACTTTGGTACAGTTTTTTTTCGTAGATGAACTTTCTCATATTCATACACGTATATACTACCATCCGCTAAAATCTCCTGATTACTTTTAATCACATCTTCAGGATTAAAATGTAATTCGCTGATGTACAATACACGAAAATAATTGACTACAAGAATGAGCAAAAAGTATCTTGAAAATGCGTTGTCGGTGACTGAAAAAGTTCTGGCTACGCGTTACAAGAGAGTTATGAATAGAGGAAAAGGTGCGAGAACTCTGGTGATTTTAATACCTGAGGAAATAATGATTTCATAAAAATTTTAATAGAATGTACGGTGACGTGGTCCATATTTTCCAGACAATGAGAGCCGACAACAAACAAATAGTGCCGTGCCTGATTGGAGGGTGCACACACGCAACAAAACGCGGATATCTTGGAGTGTGACACCCTGAGTCAACTTTAGGTTCTTGGCAAAATTAAGCGACCAAACAAAAGAAAACAACGAAACCGTTCACCTTGACTCACGTCTCACCTGACAACTCAACTCTGATAAATTGAGAGTCAAAACGAAATCTGTTATGGCGAATTTGTACTCACTGCTCTACAGAAATAATATGGTTTGGGAAATCTAGACATAAAATGCCTAGAGATATTCTGGGGGTAATCCTGGGGTAGGCAGCTTAGGATGGGCAGGGTAGGAACCTGTGGAAATCATGGTTGGATGCGGCGTCTGGATGTAAAGGATCTTCGGAACTCTTCGGAACTGAAATGGAATTTAAGAAATTATACTCTCCCTCTGTGAATGGGTTGGTGAAGAACTTATTTGGGAAACTGACAGGTCCTGAGCTGATCTCTTCGCAGAGGGATCTCCACTCCTTACGAGCCCAACAAGTCAGTAAATGACAATGTAAAAATGTCAAATTGTAAAAATATAAAATGGTAAAAATGTAAAGATTAAATTCAAGGCAGAAAAGAAATTTGAAAAGCAAGTTTCATTACTTATGGACGAAAATGAGTAAAGTGGCAGTGACAATGAACACACATCAACTGACGAGCCCAACAAGTCAGGAAGAGTCAAAAGTAACATCGTTAAATTTAAGGCTAAATCCAAGGCAGAAAAGAAACTTGAAAAGCAAGTTTCATTACTTCCAATCAACGAGGAGCCTCTCCAAAAACAACTTATCTGGCAAGCGAAGAGCCTAAAAATGAAATTACATATGCAAAGGTGACGTCGTCTCCGGCAGACACTGCAAAAGTCCCACCGATTGTAATTGAAAATAACAGATATATGTATACTTTAGAACCCTTAACGATAATTAAATCACAATCCGGTTGCACTCACTCTGGGAAGTGAACAACATCTAGACATAACTATTTTTAAAAAAAGAACAGACTGGAAGGCTAATCAAACTGTCCTAAACGAGAATATTAGGAAGTTGCCAATAATAAGATTTCATAATGGAGCATTCTCCAGTCATCCTGTGTCTACAGGAGACCAAAAATGCCCCAGAAAGCAGGAGGCGTCTCTGGGCTATCACGCCTACCAATATGATAAAGACACTTCGAATGGAGGAATCGCTATCCTTATCAGGCCGGGCACAGCTCATTGATTTTTCGAGTCGGATCCAGATATTGCGATGTATAATATCTCCCCAACTGCCGCTAATAAGGGAAGACATAAAGAAATTGCTAGGATATAACACACCAACAATTGTGGTAGGCGACCTAAACTGCAAAAACCCTTATGAGAATAGTAGAATGATAATGCAAATGAAAGATTAGCAGAATGGAGAGATTTTGGAATAGTCGTCATAGGTCCAACGGAACCAACATACACCCCATACAGCAAGAGGCTTCCAGATGTAATTGATTTTACAATTATGAAAAATGTAACAACAGATGTATACCTTAGAACCATTAACGATAATTAAATCACAATCCGGTTGCACTCGCTCTGGGAAGTGAACAACATCTAGACAAAACTATTTATCAAAATAGAACAGACTGGAAGGCTAATCAATCTGTCCTAAACAGAAATATTAGGAAGGTGTCAATAACCAACATACATCCCATATAGCAGAGGGCTTCCGGATATAATTGATTTTACAATAATAGAACAAATGTATACCTTAGAATCATTAACCATCATCAGATCACAATTCGGTTGCACTCATTCTGGGAAGTGAACATCTAGTCAGATCTATTTATAAAAAAAGAACAAACTGGGGGGCTAACCAAACTGTCCTAAACAGGAATATTAAGAAGGTGTCAATAATAAGATTTCATAATGGAGCATTCTCCAGACATCCTGTGCCTGCAGGAGACCAAAAATGCTCCAGAAAGTAGGAGGGCATCTCGGGACTATCACGCCTGCCAATATAATAAAGACACTCCGAATGGAGGAGTCGCTAGCCTTATCAGGCCGGGTACATCTCACTACTTTTTGGGAGTCGGATCCAGATATTGCGATGGATCTCCCCAACTGCCGCTAAAATGGGAAGAGATAAAGAAATTGCTAAGATCGGGCATACCAACAACTGTGGTAGGCAGCCTAAACTGCAAAAACTCTGATTGGAATAGTAGAATGATAATGCAAATGGAAGATTAGCAGAATGGAGAAATTTTGGAATAGTAGTCATAGGTCCAACGGAACCAACATACGTCCCTTATAGCAGGAGGCTTCCTGATGTAATTGATTTTACAATAATGAAAAATGCAACAACATATGTATACCTTAGAACCCTTAACAATAATTAAATCACAATCCGGTTGCACTCACTCTGGGAAGTGAACAACATCTAGACGGAACTATTTATAAAAATAGAACAGACTGGAAGGCTAATCAATCTGTCCTAAACGAGAATATTAGGAAGTTGCCAATAATAAGATTTCATAATGGAGCATTCTCCAGACATCCTGTGTCTGCAGGAGACTAAAACTGCCCCAGAAAGCAGGATGGTGTCTCTGGGCTATCACGCCTACCAATATGATAAAGACACTCCGAATGGAGGAGTCACTATCCTTATCAGGCCGGGCACAGCTCACTGCTTTTTGGAGTCGGATCCAGATGTTGCGATGGTTAACATCTCCCCAACTGCCGCTAATAAGGGAAGACAGAACGAAATTGGTGGGATCGGACACACTTACAATTGTGTTGGTGAGTGCAATGAAAAAATGTAAAAACGGATGTAGACCTTCAAGTCATTAACCATCATCAGATCACAATCCGGTTGTACTCACTCTGGGAAATGAACAATCTAGTCAGAACTATTTATAAAAAAGGACAGACTGGAAGGCTCACCAAACTTGAGACAGCCACAGAAGAACTCCAAGAAGATTCCTAAAAATCTCTATGATATACAAATAATCATCTAGATTAGGATGGCCTAAACCAGCATAGTCATCGACTAAAGAGAATTCAGCCAAGAGGCTTTGAACAGAAAGCTGTAGGAACTTGCCACATATGAACAATCTGCGTTCAATTATTTCTTCTCCCCTAAATAATCATCCCCAATATCCTGCTAGTCCTTACTATATTAGAAAAGGACTTTATAGTATAAATGTACCAATAATTAAATAGCATTTAGAAGAAACCACTTAGTTGTTGATGAAGAATTTTCTTTATCACCAAGGTTAATGACACAGTATTCTGGAAATGTTCAAAATTGTACACCTCAGAGAAGATTCAACATATATTTGAGGAGGGCAAGAATGAATGTCAAGTGTGTCAATAAGATTTGAAAGTAATGCACAACTTGGCTCTTCGTTTTAATGCTGATAATTAAGAGGTTGGATAAGTGATCAAAGAACAATCGTTTCAAAAGGAGGATGAAGAAATTGAGGACGAACTAAATTATGAATTCAGAAATTATGGCATATTAAAAAAGCTTTATCCTCATATTCAATGAGAACTTGACGATCATCTTGAATAGTATCTATAAAAGATTCACAAAATGGGAGTCGTTCAACTAAAATCTATCATCCAACTCATACAAATTGGTATTTGAAGCACGAAATAATAGATAATGAAAAAAATCATGGATCAATCTGCTATATATATATAAGAAATTCAAAATATCATTGAATATTGAAAAGTAACTAGAAGTGATTGAACATCTTCAGTAGACACGTTTCAAGAAATTCAATTGAACTGACCAATTTCCAAACTGAACTGAAAATAATGTAACAAATTAACAACCTTCACAGCATTCAGTAACGTAAAGTAAAAAGAGTCAACTTAACATACTCTAATGTTTGTAAAGCAGCAGGTTATAAACCTTAAATTGACCCAATTGTATATTACGATTTTATACATATTCAAAATAAACAATACTTATATACAGTTCCAATGAAATTATTAGAATCCTATTATAAATTATGTGAAGTGACGAAATCAGAGCTATGTTCTAAAACAAAAAATCTTCTTTTTTCAACATGTGGCAATTATTGATCAGTTTTGATTTTTTTTATCTCATCGAATATCCTTCAGGTGTACGTAAATTTTTGTTTTATATGTACAAAAGTTCCTCAGTTAACTGAAATTAAAACCATGCATGGAAAAAATTGGACGAATCTTATCACTGGCCATAATACCTAAAACAAATAAATATTATTATAACAATATATTAATTAAAATACCATGAGTAAAAACTATCATTCAATATTTCACATTTGGTTATGATCAGATAGGTTTTAGGCCTCCTAATTGGATATTTTTGTTATGTAACTTTCATCTCTTTGTGGCTTTGGTGTCATTAACTGACTTGAATTTTTTCAATACCTGTTAAATAAAAATATTCGGATATTAGAAATATGTAACAAGTTTTAAATTAAACAAAACAGTGCATAACACTTAAATACCCAAAAAAAGGTTGTGGATCCATCAGAAAAACTAAAACAAATTTATTTCTTAATCTAAATAAAAAGCTCGTCACAATCGGACCAATTCATTCTGGACACTCATAATCAATCAAATATCGAAAATTTGCCATTATCTAGGTGATCAGTCCACTAGAATTACCCCAAATAAATGTCAAAACTAATACAAATAAAATTATATAACACATTGACAAGACTCATATTTATATATGAAGTAAAAAATTATAGTATTTTATACAATAGTGTTCTTGAATTCAAATTTATGTTAAGAACTGCTTTTGTTATTATATTATATTCCATTAAATATATATTCTTGTGTAGACACATTTTACACTAATAATAATTAATCATACTGTTAAAATTATTCAGTAAGATTGTAGTTTCATTAGCACAAAAGTTTCTGTGATGTAACAAATTATTTTTACATTTTAATGCACTTAAATTAAAAGGAAACATTTATATTTAAATAAAATATGAGTTTTTTCAATATGTTCTATTAATGAAATATGTCTGGTGCTTTGTAATATATAAAAAGAAAGCTATATTTTCAGACTGGATTAAAAATATTTATAAAAAAGATCATTTACAAATGACATTCTGTATTTGTCATACATATTCATAAAAATATTTATTTTCAGTTATATTAATGTACAACGAATAGTTTAATGTAACTTAAGAGAAAATATTGTCTCAAAATTTCCAGCAATTATTGAAGTTTGTTAAGTACCAAAGTTATGTGAAAGTTTTTTCATACAACTTTTCATTAGAAACTGTGTTATGATTATAAATAATATTTTGAAATGTGTGAATATGTTCAAAAAATGTTTTACATATTTCCAATCTATCATGTTTGATATTGATGATGATTAAACACACAATGAAATTAAGTAAGAACAATATCTCATAGTAGTGGTCAAAATCACTCTGCATTCAGTGTACCTTGACACATTTCTAATTAATATCTACCAATTCTGATACAATAAAAGAGGACTTTATGACTCAAATTTAATATTGATGTAGCATAACTGCAGATTAATATAAATATATTAATGAGAATATTGATTGGGAATTATATTTCAATATTGTTTTATGTAATCCTCTTTGAATGTACTAAAAATGGTTATATTCCATTAAAATCACACATGTAGCCAGCTAAATAAATGTACACTGACCTTAAACATTTTGGATTCACATGTATTTGAATATTGGTAAACACAGCCCCATAGATACGAACATCAGTTCAGTTTCTCAGATATTGATATCCACTCTGCTTAAATGCACATAAAGCAAAAATCTTATCCATAGTTAAGTCGTTTCCCCCTAGGTTTCAATTTTTGATTACAAACCTGATTCTCAATAAAACTTGATGTTCTGATTGCCATTATATATTCCAATTTTGTGTGTCCATTTAGCTGCATCCTCAACTTTTTGTATTGTGCACTTTAACTTGATGTATTTCTTATTTAATCTGATTGGTCTTATTGGACCTAAAAATAAAATTTAAAATTAACAAACAATTATATTTAACAATAAGAAATGTTCTAATTTTTAAATGAAGCAAAATTTTTATGTGATAATTATAGTTGATCAAGTGACAAATTTAAATAATATTTGGCTCAAAACTTATATGATTTGTATGAAAAATATATGTTTTGTTAACATACCATACTTAATGGATCTGAAAATAAGATTTAAAATTAACAAATAATTATATTTTACAATAAGAAATGTTCTAATTTTTAAATGAAGCAAAATTTTTATGTGATAATTATAGTTGATCAAGTGACAAATTTAAATAATATTTGGCTCAAAACTTATATGATTTGTATGAAAAATATAAGTTTTGTTAACATACCAATAATTGTAAAAAAATTAAACAAAAAAGTTATTATGCTATCTGGTGTAACACTGCAAAATTAAAAATAAAAAATGAGATGAATAATAAAAATGTGCTGACTGGTATTTACAATCTACTCCTGCCATTAATATATTTTATTACAAATAACACTTACTTTTTTGGGAAAGTTTCGTTGATACTCTGCTGCTATTGTTCCATCATAATTTAACATAGATGATGACATTGAAATATTTGAAGTTGAAGGACTTTTGACATTTAATTCTGTGTCATTTTGCATAACACTGAATAGTTATTCAATTTCCTACTATAAATTTTTGTAGGTTTAAGAGCTATTCTACTGGACTAACTTCAACATCAGGAGAAGCAACAGCCACAAATTCTAAAATAAATATGATTAATTCATGTCATGTCTTTGCAAAAAAAATGTTACCTTTTTTTTCTTTTTAGGAGTTGTTTTGACGGTTTCGGGAGATGATGGAGACAAAAAATGATCATTTCGTGTTTTTACGTATCCTAAAAAAAAATATATTTAAAAAACATTAAAAATGAACTCTAATAATAAAAATTACCAGGTAAATGAAGTTCGTAGTTTTCCATTAACTTCTTTGCAGCTATCCTCAAAATGTAAACCACAAATAAGGTAATTTGAAGCCAAATGGGGCGAGTTTTTTTATTAGTAGTAATGCTGTATCTATAATTTAAATTACATGATTTACCATTTATTGAATGTTTAATGATGATTAATGTTTAATTATTACTTTTTTGTCTTTCTATCGTTACACTCAGGTACACAGCATGGTTTTACTCTTTACATAGTTATAAATTTAAAATAAACCGGTATATAAAAAAATAAGTTAACACAAATATCACAAAATACCGATATATAAAAGCAACGCTATCCAAAGAATATCAGATATAAATAACCCACGCTAACTCACAATTGAAAATAACGGTCATTTAGGGACAGGACATAGATAACGTAAGAAGTACCAATCCAATGTTATAAACGAGAAACTTGGCACGATTTCGGGATGTAGCCATGTTGCCATTTTGAATGCGGTATGGTCAAGTTGCATTATGGCGGCCTAAAATTATGTTGGTAGTTCCTGCAAGCGCATTACCACGAAGTATAGATATAAGGAGTCCGAACGTAATGTTAAATAAATGGTAGCATTATAGGGGACAAAAAGAATCTTTTGCCGGTAGAGCGCGCCAGTTTCGAAGAAGTACTCGTTTATTTAAATCTTTACGCGGGTAATCTTGTTGATACTGACAGCTCTGAAAATATTATTTCGAAAAATGAGAAATAAAATGTAAGTTTCAGGAAATTTTGAATCAAACTATATTATTAAAAAAATAAATTAATGTTATCAACAGGTTTTTAAGAATTAAAATTATAGTTTATTTTTTGTCTCTACGTGTAAAAATAATATACCAGCACAAACTTGTGAGCATCTACAAAAATAAAAAACAAAGGACCAATGCAATTTTTAACTTAGTATTTGAGATCTTATTTGTCAGAGAGTGATTGTATTATTTATTATTGATTAATTAATGTGTCTGTGTTTATATTTACTTTTTCTTATCATAGTCAGTTCCACACCCATATCAATCGGAATATTTGTTTTTGCATTGGTAATCTATAACATAGTAATAATTTCATAGTGCTATTCAAGTCATTAATTCTATTTCAGCTTCTTACTGTAACTTTTAAATTTATATCAATTTTTGCATGACAAACTAGTTCCAATTTCGAATTCATATATGATAAAGAAATATTCGCATTTTTAATTATTGTCCAACTCCAATTTTTGCGTAGTGGTTGAGCTTCCAGAGTTTTCTTTATGAAATGAAAAGAAAACTTCTCAGGCTCATTGATTGTCTCAGGCTCATTCGTTGTCTCAGGCCCAATTACTTCGTTTAGGGGTTCATTAACAATACTTGTCTCAATAGCATGTAAGCTACAGTCACTAACTACATCCTCGATAATTATATCAGAAGTATTTAGAGAAACATCATCTGAGAGCAATCTCTCATTATTTTCTTTATCGTTATTAGCTCTATTACACTTTGGTACAGTTTTTTTTCGTAGATGAACTTTCTCATATTCATACACGTATATACTACCATCCGCTAAAATCTCCTGATTACTTTTAATCACATCTTCAGGATTAAAATGTAATTCGCTGATGTACAATACACGAAAATAATTGACTACAAGAATGAGCAAAAAGTATCTTGAAAATGCGTTGTCGGTGACTGAAAAAGTTCTGGCTACGCGTTACAAGAGAGTTATGAATAGAGGAAAAGGTGCGAGAACTCTGGTGATTTTAATACCTGAGGAAATAATGATTTCATAAAAATTTTAATAGAATGTACGGTGACGTGGTCCATATTTTCCAGACAATGAGAGCCGACAACAAACAAATAGTGCCGTGCCTGATTGGAGGGTGCACACACGCAACAAAACGCGGATATCTTGGAGTGTGACACCCTGAGTCAACTTTAGGTTCTTGGCAAAATTAAGCGACCAAACAAAAGAAAACAACGAAACCGTTCACCTTGACTCACGTCTCACCTGACAACTCAACTCTGATAAATTGAGAGTCAAAACGAAATCTGTTATGGCGAAATTGTACTCACTGCTCTACAGAAATAATATGGTTTGGGAAATCTAGACATAAAATGCCTAGAGATATTCTGGGGGTAATCCTGGGGTAGGCAGCTTAGGATGGGCAGGGTAGGAACCTGTGGAAATCATGGTTGGATGCGGCGTCTGGATGTAAAGGATCTTCGGAACTCTTCGGAACTGAAATGGAATTTAAGAAATTATACTCTCCCTCTGTGAATGGGTTGGTGAAGAACTTATTTGGGAAACTGACAGGTCCTGAGCTGATCTCTTCGCAGAGGGATCTCCACTCCTTACGAGCCCAACAAGTCAGTAAATGACAATGTAAAAATGTCAAATTGTAAAAATATAAAATGGTAAAAATGTAAAGATTAAATTCAAGGCAGAAAAGAAATTTGAAAAGCAAGTTTCATTACTTATGGACGAAAATGAGTAAAGTGGCAGTGACAATGAACACACATCAACTGACGAGCCCAACAAGTCAGGAAGAGTCAAAAGTAACATCGTTAAATTTAAGGCTAAATCCAAGGCAGAAAAGAAACTTGAAAAGCAAGTTTCATTACTTCCAATCAACGAGGAGCCTCTCCAAAAACAACTTATCTGGCAAGCGAAGAGCCTAAAAATGAAATTACATATGCAAAGGTGACGTCGTCTCCGGCGGACACTGCAAAAGTCCCACCGATTGTAATTGAAAATAACAGATATATGTATACTTTAGAACCCTTAACGATAATTAAATCACAATCCGGTTGCACTCACTCTGGGAAGTGAACAACAACTAGACATAACTATTTTTAAAAAAAGAACAGACTGGAAAGCTAATCAAACTGTCCTAAACAGGAAATATTAGGAAGGTGTCAATAATAAGATTTCATTCATAATGGAGCATTCTCCTGACATCCTGTGATGAAGACACTTCGAATGGAGGAGTCGCTAAACTTATCAGGCCGGGCACAACTCACTGCATTTTGGAGTCAGATCCAGATATTGCGATGGATAACATCTCCCCAACTGCCGCTAATAAGGGAAAAGATAAAGAAATTGGTAGGATCGTACACACCAACAATTGTGGTAGGCGACCTAAACTGCAAAAACCCTGATTGGAATAGTAGAATGATAATGCAAATGGAAGATTAGCAGAATGGAGAGATTTTGGAATAGTCGTCATAGGTCCAACGGAACAAACATACGTCCCATATAGCAGGAGGCTATTGTAAAATCAATTCCTGATGTAATTGATTTTACAATAATGAAAAATGCAACAACCTTAGAACCCTTAACGATAATTAAATCACAATCCGGTTGCACTCACTCTGGGAAGTGAACAACATCTAGACGGAACTATTTATAAAAAAAGAACAAACTGGAAGGCCAATCAAACTGTCCTAAACGAGAATATTAGGAAGTTGCCAATAATAAGATTTCATAATGGAGCATTCTCCAAACAACCTGTGCCTGCAGGAGACCAAAAATGCTCCAGAAAGTAGGATGGCGTCTCGGGGCTATCACGCCTACCAATATGATAAAGACACTTCGAATGGAGGAATCGCTATCCTTATCAGGCCGGGCACAGCTCATTGCTTTTTCGAGTCGGATCCAGATATTGCGATGTATAACATCTCCCCAACTGCCGCTAATAAGGGAAGACATAAAGAAATTGCTAGGATATAACACACCAACAATTGTGGTAGGCGACCTAAACTGCAAAAACCCTGATTGGAATAGTAGAATAATAATGCAAATAGAAGATTAGCAGAATGGAGAGATTTTGGAATAGTCGTCATAGGTCTAACGTAACCAACATACGTCCCATATAGCAAGAGGCTTCCTGATGTAATTGATTTTTCAATAATGAAAAATGCAACAACATATGTATACCTTAGAACCCTTAACGATAATTAAATCACAATCCGGATGCACTCACTCTGGGAAGTGAACAACATCTAAACGGAAATATTTATAAAAAAAGAAGAAACTTGAAGGCTAATCAAACTGTCCTAAACGAGAATATTAGGAAGTTGCCAATAATAAGATTTCATAATGGAGCATTCTCCAGTCATCCTGTGTCTACAGGAGACCAAAAATGCCCCAGAAAGCATGAGGCGTCTCTGGGCTATCACGCCTACCAATATGATAAAGACACTTCGAATGGAGGAATCGCTATCCTTATCAGGCCGGACACAGCTCATTGCCTTTTCGAGTCGGATCCAGATATTGCGATGTATAACATCTCCCCAACTGCCGCTAATAAGAGAAGACATAAAGAAATTGCTAGGATATAACACACCAACAATTGTGGTAGGCGACCTAAACTGCAAAAACCCTTATGAGAATAGTGGAATGATAATGCAAATGAAAGATTAGCAGAATGGAGAGATTTTGGAATAGTCGTCATAGGTCCAACGGAACCAACATACGTCCCATATAGCAGGAGGCTTTCTGATGTAATTGATTTTACAATAATGAATAATGCAACAACATATGTATACCATAGAACCCTTAACTATAATTAAATCACAATCTGGTTGCACTCACTCTGGGAAGTGAACAACATCTAGACGGAACTATTTATAAAAAAAGAACAAACTGGAAGGCCAATCAAACTGTCCTAAACGAGAATATTAGGAAGGTGCCAATAATAAGATTTCATAATGGAGCATTCTCCAAACAACCTGTGCCTGCAGGAGACCAAAAATGCTCCAGAAAGTAGGATGGCGTCTCGGGGCTATCACGCCTACCAATATGATAGACACTCCGAATGGAGGAGTCGCTAGCCTTATCAGGCCGGGTACAGCTCACTACTTTTTGGAGTCGGATCCAGATATTGCGATGGATCTCCCCAACCGCCGCTAATAAGGGAAGAGGTAAAGAAATTGCTAGGATCGGACACACCAACAATTGTGGTAGGCGACCTAAACTGCAAAAACCCTGATTGGAATAGTAGAATGATAATGCAAATAGAAGATTAGCAGAATGGAGAGATTTTGGAATAGTCGTCATAGGTCTAACGTAACCAACATACGTCCCATATAGCAAGAGGCTTCCTGATGTAATTGATTTTTCAATAATGAAAAATGCAACAACATATGTATACCTTAGAACCCTTAACGATAATTAAATCACAATCCGGATGCACTCACTCTGGGAAGTGAACAACATCTAAACGGAAATATTTATAAAAAAAGAAGAAACTTGAAGGCTAATCAATCTGTCCTAAACGAGAATATTAGGATGTTGCCAATAATAAGATTTCATAATGGAGCATTCTCCAGTCATCCTGTGCCTACAGGAGACCAAAAATGCCCCGGAAAGCAGGAGGCGTCTCTGGGCTATCACGCCTACCAATATGATAAAGACACTTCGAATGGAGGAATCGCTATCCTTATGAGGCCGGGCACAGCTCATTGCTTTTTCGAGTCGGATCCAGATATTGCGATGTATAACATCTCCCCAACTGCCGCTAATAAGGGAAGACATAAAGAAATTGCTAGGATATAACAGACCAACAATTGTGGTAGGCGACCTAAACTGCAAAAACCCTTATGAGAATAGTAGAATGATAATGCAAATGAAAGATTAGCAGAATGGAGAGATTTTCGAATAGTCGTCATAGGTCCAACGGAACCAACATACGTCCCATTTAGCAGGAGGCTTTCTGATGTAATTGATTTTACAATAATGAATAATGCAACAACATATGTATACCATAGAACCCTTAACTATAATTAAATCACAATCTGGTTGCACTCACTCTGGGAAGTGAACAACATCTAGACGGAACCATTTATAAAAAAAGAACAAACTGGAAGGCCAATCAAACTGTCCTAAACGAGAATATTAGGAAGGTGCCAATAATAAGATTTCATAATGGAGCATTCTCCAAACAACCTGTGCCTGCAGGAGACCAAAAATGCTCCAGAAAGTAGGATGGCGTCTCGGGGCTATCACGCCTACCAATATGATAGACACTCCGAATGTTGGAGTCGCTAGCCTTATCAGGCCGGGTACAGCTCTCTACTTTTTGGAGTCGGATCCAGATATTGCGATGGATCTCCCCAACCGCCGCTAATAAGGGAAGAGGTAAAGAAATTGCTAGGATCGGACACACCAACAATTGTGGTAGGCGACCTAAACTGCAAAAACCCTGATTGGAATAGTAGAATGATAATGCAAATAGAAGATTAGCAGAATGGAGAGATTTTGGAATAGTCGTCATAGGTCTAACGTAACCAACATACGTCCCATATAGCAAGAGGCTTCCTGATGTAATTGATTTTTCAATAATGAAAAATGCAACAACATATGTATACCTTAGAACCCTTAACGATAATTAAATCACAATCCGGATGCACTCACTCTGGGAAGTGAACAACATCTAAACGGAAATATTTATAAAAAAAGAAGAAACTTGAAGGCTAATCGAACTGTCCTAAACGAGAATATTAGGATGTTGCCAATAATAAGATTTCATAATGGAGCATTCTCCAGTCATCCTGTGCCTACAGGAGACCAAAAATGCCCCGGAAAGCAGGAGGCGTCTCTGGGCTATCACGCCTACCAATATGATAAAGACACTTCGAATGGAGGAATCGCTATCCTTATCAGGACGGGCACAGCTCACTGCTTTTTCGAGTCGGATCCAGATATTGCGATGTATAACATCTCCCCAACTGCCGCTAATAAGGAAAGAGATAAAGAAATTGCTAGGATTGGACACATCAACAATTGTGGTAGGCGATCTAAACTGCAAAAACCCTGATTGGAATAGTAGAATGATAATGCAAATGAAAGATTAGCAGAATGGAGAGATTTTCGAATGGTCGTCATAGGTCCAACGGAACCAACATACACCCCATACAGCAAGAGGCTTCCAGATGTAATTGATTTTACAATTATGAAAAATGTAACAACAGATGTATACCTTAGAACCATTAACGATAATTAAATCACAATCCGGTTGCACTCGCTCTGGGAAGTGAACAACATCTAGACAAAACTATTTATAAAAATAGAACAGACTGGAAGGCTAATCAATCTGTCCTAAACAGAAATATTAGGAAGGTGTCAATAACAAACATACATCCCATATAGCAGGGGGCTTCCAGATATAATTGATTTTACAATAATAGAACAAATGTATACCTTAGAATCATTAACCATCATCAGATCACAATTCGGTTGCACTCATTCTGGGAAGTGAACATCTAGTCAGATCTATTTATAAAAAAAGAACAAACGGGGGGGCTAACCAAACTGTCCTAAACAGGAATATTAAGAAGGTGTCAATAATAAGATTTCATAATGGATCATTCTCCAGACATCCTGTGCCTGCAGGAGACCAAAAATGCTCCAGAAAGTAGGAGGGCATCTCGGGACTATCACGCCTGCCAATATAATAAAGACACTCCGAATGGAGGAGTCGCTAGCCTTATCAGGCCGGGTACATCTCACTACTTTTTGGGAGTCGGATCCAGATATTGCGATGGATCTCCCCAACTGCCGCTAAAATGGGAAGAGATAAAGAAATTGCTAAGATCGGGCATACCAACAACTGTGGTAGGCGGCCTAAACTGCAAAAACTCTGATTGGAATAGTAGAATGATAATGCAAATGGAAGATTAGCAGAATGGAGAGATTTTGGAATAGTAGTCATAGGTCCAACGGAACCAACATACGTCCCTTATAGCAGGAGGCTTCCTGATGTAATTGATTTTACAATAATGAAAAATGCAACAACATATGTATACCTTAGAACCCTTAACGATAATTAAATCACAATCCGGTTGCACTCACTCTGGGAAGTGAACAACATCTAGACGGAACTATTTATAAAAATAGAACAGACTGGAAGGCTAATCAATCTGTCCTAAACGAGAATATTAGGAAGTTGCCAATAATAAGATTTCATAATGGAGCATTCTCCAGACATCCTGTGTCTGCAGGAGACTAAAACTGCCCCAGAAAGCAGGATGGTGTCTCTGGGCTATCACGCCTACCAATATGATAAAGACACTCCGAATGGAGGAGTCACTATCCTTATCAGGCCGGGCACAGCTCACTGCTTTTTGGAGTCGGATCCAGATGTTGCGATGGTTAACATCTCCCCAACTGCCGCTAATAAGGGAAGACAGAACGAAATTGGTGGGATCGGACACACTTACAATTGTGTTGGTGAGTGCAATGAAAAAATGTAGAAACGGATGTAGACCTTCAAGTCATTAACCATCATCAGATCACAATCCGGTTGTACTCACTCTGGGAAATGAACAATCTCGTCAGAACTATTTATAAAAAAGGACAGACTGGAAGGCTCACCAAACTTGAGACAGCCACAGAAGAACTCCAAGAAGATTCCTAAAAATCTCTATGATATACAAATAATCATCTAGATTAGGATGGCCTAAACCAGCATAGTCATCGACTAAAGAGAATTCAGCCAAGAGGCTTTGAACAGAAAGCTGTAGGAACTTGCCACATATGAACAATCTGCGTTCAATTATTTCTTCTCCCCTAAATAATCATCCCCAATATCCTGCTAGTCCTTACTATATTAGAAAAGGACTTTATAGTATAAATGTACCAATAATTAAATAGCATTTAGAAGAAACCACTTAGTTGGTGATGAATATTCTTTATCACCATGGTTAATGACACAGTATTCTGGAAATGTTCAAAATTGTACACCTCAGAGAAGATTCAACATATATTTGAGGAGGGCAAGAATGAATGTCAAGTGTGTCAATAAGATTTGAAAGTAATGCACAACTTGGCTCTTCGTTTTAATGCTGATAATTAAGAGGTTGAATAAGTGATCAAAGAACAATCGTTTCAAAAGGAGGATGAAGAAATTGAGGACGAACTAAATTATGAATTCAGAAATTATGGCATATTAAAAAAGCTTTATCCTCATATTCAATGAGAACTTGACGATCATCTTGAATAGTATCTATAAAAGATTCACAAAATGGGAGTCGTTCAACTAAAATCTATCATCCAACTCATACAAATTGGTATTTGAAGCACGAAATAATAGATAATGAAAAAAATCATGGATCAATCTGCTATATATATATATATATATAAGAAATTCAAAATATCATTGAATATTGAAAAGTAACTAGAAGTGATTGAACATCTTCAGTAGACACGTTTCAAGAAATTCAATTTAACTGACCAATTTCCAAACTGAACTGAAAATAATGTAACAAATTAACAACCTTCACAGCATTCAGTAACGTAAAGTAAAAAGAGTCAACTTAACATACTCTAATGTTTGTAAAGCAGCAGGTTATAAACCTTAAATTGACCCAATTGTATATTACGATTTTATACATATTCAAAATAAACAATACTTATATACAGTTCCAATGAAATTATTAGAATCCTATTATAAATTATGTGAAGTGACGAAATCAGAGCTATGTTCTAAAACAAAAAATCTTCTTTTTTCAACATGTGGCAATTACGTAAATTTTTGTTTTATATGTACAAAAGTTCCTCAGTTAACTGAAATTAAAACCATGCATGGAAAAAATTGGACGAATCTTATCACTGGCCATAATACCTAAAACAAATAAATATTATTATAACAATATATTAATTAAAATACCATGAGTAAAAACTATCATTCAATATTTCACATTTGGTTATGATCAGATAGGTTTTAGGCCTCCTAATTGGATATTTTTGTTATGTAACTTTCATCTCTTTGTGGCTTTGGTGTCATTAACTGACTTGAATTTTTTCAATACCTGTTAAATAAAAATATTCGGATATTAGAAATATGTAACAAGTTTTAAATTAAACAAAACAGTGCATAACACTTAAATACCCAAAAAAAGGTTGTGGATCCATCAGAAAAACTAAAACAAATTTATTTCTTAATCTAAATAAAAAGCTCGTCACAATCGGACCAATTCATTCTGGACACTCATAATCAATCAAATATCGAAAATTTGCCATTATCTAGGTGATCAGTCCACTAGAATTACCCCAAATAAATGTCAAAACTAATACAAATAAAATTATATAACACATTGACAAGACTCATATTTATATATGAAGTAAAAAATTATAGTATTTTATACAATAGTGTTCTTGAATTCAAATTTATGTTAAGAACTGCTTTTGTTATTATATTATATTCCATTAAATATATATTCTTGTGTAGACACATTTTACACTAATAATAATTAATCATACTGTTAAAATTATTCAGTAAGATTGTAGTTTCATTAGCACAAAAGTTTCTGTGATGTAACAAATTATTTTTACATTTTAATGCACTTAAATTAAAAGGAAACATTTATATTTAAATAAAATATGAGTTTTTTCAATATGTTCTATTAATGAAATATGTCTGGTGCTTTGTAATATATAAAAAGAAAGCTATATTTTCAGACTGGATTAAAAATATTTATAAAAAAGATCATTTACAAATGACATTCTGTATTTGTCATACATATTCATAAAAATATTTATTTTCAGTTATATTAATGTACAACGAATAGTTTAATGTAACTTAAGAGAAAATATTGTCTCAAAATTTCCAGCAATTATTGAAGTTTGTTAAGTACCAAAGTTATGTGAAAGTTTTTTCATACAACTTTTCATTAGAAACTGTGTTATGATTATAAATAATATTTTGAAATGTGTGAATATGTTCAAAAAATGTTTTACATATTTCCAATCTATCATGTTTGATATTGATGATGATTAAACACACAATGAAATTAAGTAAGAACAATATCTCATAGTAGTGGTCAAAATCACTCTGCATTCAGTGTACCTTGACACATTTCTAATTAATATCTACCAATTCTGATACAATAAAAGAGGACTTTATGACTCAAATTTAATATTGATGTAGCATAACTGCAGATTAATATAAATATATTAATGAGAATATTGATTGGGAATTATATTTCAATATTGTTTTATGTAATCCTCTTTGAATGTACTAAAAATGGTTATATTCCATTAAAATCACACATGTAGCCAGCTAAATAAATGTACACTGACCTTAAACATTTTGGATTCACATGTATTTGAATATTGGTAAACACAGCCCCATAGATACGAACATCAGTTCAGTTTCTCAGATATTGATATCCACTCTGCTTAAATGCACATAAAGCAAAAATCTTATCCATAGTTAAGTCGTTTCCCCCTAGGTTTCAATTTTTGATTACAAACCTGATTCTCAATAAAACTTGATGTTCTGATTGCCATTATATATTCCAATTTTGTGTGTCCATTTAGCTGCATCCTCAACTTTTTGTATTGTGCACTTTAACTTGATGTATTTCTTATTTAATCTGATTGGTCTTATTGGACCTAAAAATAAAATTTAAAATTAACAAACAATTATATTTAACAATAAGAAATGTTCTAATTTTTAAATGAAGCAAAATTTTTATGTGATAATTATAGTTGATCAAGTGACAAATTTAAATAATATTTGGCTCAAAACTTATATGATTTGTATGAAAAATATATGTTTTGTTAACATACCATACTTAATGGATCTGAAAATAAGATTTAAAATTAACAAATAATTATATTTTACAATAAGAAATGTTCTAATTTTTAAATGAAGCAAAATTTTTATGTGATAATTATAGTTGATCAAGTGACAAATTTAAATAATATTTGGCTCAAAACTTATATGATTTGTATGAAAAATATAAGTTTTGTTAACATACCAATAATTGTAAAAAAATTAAACAAAAAAGTTATTATGCTATCTGGTGTAACACTGCAAAATTAAAAATAAAAAATGAGATGAATAATAAAAATGTGCTGACTGGTATTTACAATCTACTCCTGCCATTAATATATTTTATTACAAATAACACTTACTTTTTTGGGAAAGTTTCTTTGATACTCTGCTGCTATTGTTCCATCATAATTTAACATAGATGATGACATTGAAATATTTGAAGTTGAAGGACTTTTGACATTTAATTCTGTGTCATTTTGCATAACACTGAATAGTTATTCAATTTCCTACTATAAATTTTTGTAGGTTTAAGAGCTATTCTACTGGACTAACTTCAACATCAGGAGAAGCAACAGCCACAAATTCTAAAATAAATATGATTAATTCATGTCATGTCTTTGCAAAAAAAATGTTACCTTTTTTTTCTTTTTAGGAGTTGTTTTGACGGTTTCGGGAGATGATGGAGACAAAAAATGATCATTTCGTGTTTTTACGTATCCTAAAAAAAAAATATATTTAAAAAACATTAAAAATGAACTCTAATAATAAAAATTACCAGGTAAATGAAGTTCGTAGTTTTCCATTAACTTCTTTGCAGCTATCCTCAAAATGTAAACCACAAATAAGGTAATTTGAAGCCAAATGGGGCGAGTTATTTTATTAGTAGTAATGCTGTATCTATAATTTAAATTACATGATTTACCATTTATTGAATGTTTAATGATGATTAATGTTTAATTATTACTTTTTTGTCTTTCTATCGTTACACTCAGGTACACAGCATGGTTTTACTCTTTACATAGTTATAAATTTAAAATAAACCGGTATATAAAAAAATAAGTTAACACAAATATCACAAAATACCGATATATAAAAGCAACGCTATCCAAAGAATATCAGATATAAATAACCCACGCTAACTCACAATTGAAAATAATGGTCATTTAGGGACAGGACATAGATAACGTAAGAAGTACCAATCCAATGTTATAAACGAGAAACTTGGCACGATTTCGGGATGTAGCCATGTTGCCATTTTGAATGCGGTATGGTCAAGTTGCATTATGGCGGCCTAAAATTATGTTGGTAGTTCCTGCAAGCGCATTACCACGAAGTATAGATATAAGGAGTCCGAACGTAATGTTAAATAAATGGTAGCATTTTAGGGGACAAAAAGAATCTTTTGCCGGTAGAGCGCGCCAGTTTCGAAGAAGTACTCGTTTATTTAAATCTTTACGCGGGTAATCTTGTTGATACTGACAGCTCTGAAAATATTATTTCGAAAAATGTGAAATAAAATGTAAGTTTCAGGAAATTTTGAATCAAACTATATTATTAAAAAAATAAATTAATGTTATCAACAGGTTTTTAAGAATTAAAATTATAGTTTATTTTTTGTCTCTACGTGTAAAAATAATATACCAGCACAAACTTGTGAGCATCTACAAAAATAAAAAACAAAGGACCAATGCAATTTTTAACTTAGTATTTGAGATCTTATTTGTCAGAGAGTGATTGTATTATTTATTATTGATTAATTAATGTGTCTGTGTTTATATTTACTTTTTCTTATCATAGTCAGTTCCACACCCATATCAATCGGAATATTTGTTTTTGCATTGGTAATCTATAACATAGTAATAATTTCATAGTGCTATTCAAGTCATTAATTCTATTTCAGCTTCTTACTGTAACTTTTAAATTTATATCAATTTTTGCATGACAAACTAGTTCCAATTTCGAATTCATATATGATAAAGAAATATTCGCATTTTTAATTATTGTCCAACTCCAATTTTTGCGTAGTGGTTGAGCTTCCAGAGTTTTCTTTATGAAATGAAAAGAAAACTTCTCAGGCTCATTGATTGTCTCAGGCTCATTCGTTGTCTCAGGCCCAATTACTTCGTTTAGGGGTTCATTAACAATACTTGTCTCAATAGCATGTAAGCTACAGTCACTAACTACATCCTCGATAATTATATCAGAAGTATTTAGAGAAACATCATCTGAGAGCAATCTCTCATTATTTTCTTTATCGTTATTAGCTCTATTACACTTTGGTACAGTTTTTTTTCGTAGATGAACTTTCTCATATTCATACACGTATATACTACCATCCGCTAAAATCTCCTGATTACTTTTAATCACATCTTCAGGATTAAAATGTAATTCGCTGATGTACAATACACGAAAATAATTGACTACAAGAATGAGCAAAAAGTATCTTGAAAATGCGTTGTCGGTGACTGAAAAAGTTCTGGCTACGCGTTACAAGAGAGTTATGAATAGAGGAAAAGGTGCGAGAACTCTGGTGATTTTAATACCTGAGGAAATAATGATTTCATAAAAATTTTAATAGAATGTACGGTGACGTGGTCCATATTTTCCAGACAATGAGAGCCGACAACAAACAAATAGTGCCGTGCCTGATTGGAGGGTGCACACACGCAACAAAACGCGGATATCTTGGAGTGTGACACCCTGAGTCAACTTTAGGTTCTTGGCAAAATTAAGCGACCAAACAAAAGAAAACAACGAAACCGTTCACCTTGACTCACGTCTCACCTGACAACTCAACTCTGATAAATTGAGAGTCAAAACGAAATCTGTTATGGCGAAATTGTACTCACTGCTCTACAGAAATAATATGGTTTGGGAAATCTAGACATAAAATGCCTAGAGATATTCTGGGGGTAATCCTGGGGTAGGCAGCTTAGGATGGGCAGGGTAGGAACCTGTGGAAATCATGGTTGGATGCGGCGTCTGGATGTAAAGGATCTTCGGAACTCTTCGGAACTGAAATGGAATTTAAGAAATTATACTCTCCCTCTGTGAATGGGTTGGTGAAAAATGGTTATATTCCATTAAAATCACACATGTAGCCAGCTAAATAAATGTACACTGACCTTAAACATTTTGGATTCACATGTATTTGAATATTGGTAAACACAGCCCCATAGATACGAACATCAGTTCAGTTTCTCAGATATTGATATCCACTCTGCTTAAATGCACATAAAGCAAAAATCTTATCCATAGTTAAGTCGTTTCCCCCTAGGTTTCAATTTTTGATTACAAACCTGATTCTCAATAAAACTTGATGTTCTGATTGCCATTATATATTCCAATTTTGTGTGTCCATTTAGCTGCATCCTCAACTTTTCGTATTGTGCACTTTAACTTGATGTATTTCTTATTTAATCTGATTGGTCTTATTGGACCTAAAAATAAAATTTAAAATTAACAAACAATTATATTTAACAATAAGAAATGTTCTAATTTTTAAATGAAGCAAAATTTTTATGTGATAATTATAGTTGATCAAGTGACAAATTTAAATAATATTTGGCTCAAAACTTATATGATTTGTATGAAAAATATATGTTTTGTTAACATACCATACTTAATGGATCTGAAAATAAGATTTAAAATTAACAAATAATTATATTTTACAATAAGAAATGTTCTAATTTTTAAATGAAGCAAAATTTTTATGTGATAATTATAGTTGATCAAGTGACAAATTTAAATAATATTTGGCTCAAAACTTATATGATTTGTATGAAAAATATAAGTTTTGTTAACATACCAATAATTGTAAAAAAATTAAACAAAAAAGTTATTATGCTATCTGGTGTAACACTGCAAAATTAAAAATAAAAAATGAGATGAATAATAAAAATGTGCTGACTGGTATTTACAATCTACTCCTGCCATTAATATATTTTATTACAAATAACACTTACTTTTTTGGGAAAGTTTCGTTGATACTCTGCTGCTATTGTTCCATCATAATTTAACATAGATGATGACATTGAAATATTTGAAGTTGAAGGACTTTTGACATTTAATTCTGTGTCATTTTGCATAACACTGAATAGTTATTCAATTTCCTACTATAAATTTTTGTAGGTTTAAGAGCTATTCTACTGGACTAACTTCAACATCAGGAGAAGCAACAGCCACAAATTCTAAAATAAATATGATTAATTCATGTCATGTCTTTGCAAAAAAAATGTTACCTTTTTTTTCTTTTTAGGAGTTGTTTTGACGGTTTCGGGAGATGATGGAGACAAAAAATGATCATTTCGTGTTTTTACGTATCCTAAAAAAAAATATATTTAAAAAACATTAAAAATGAACTCTAATAATAAAAATTACCAGGTAAATGAAGTTCGTAGTTTTCCATTAACTTCTTTGCAGCTATCCTCAAAATGTAAACCACAAATAAGGTAATTTGAAGCCAAATGGGGCGAGTTTTTTTATTAGTAGTAATGCTGTATCTATAATTTAAATTACATGATTTACCATTTATTGAATGTTTAATGATGATTAATGTTTAATTATTACTTTTTTGTCTTTCTATCGTTACACTCAGGTACACAGCATGGTTTTACTCTTTACATAGTTATAAATTTAAAATAAACCGGTATATAAAAAAATAAGTTAACACAAATATCACAAAATACCGATATATAAAAGCAACGCTATCCAAAGAATATCAGATATAAATAACCCACGCTAACTCACAATTGAAAATAACGGTCATTTAGGGACAGGACATAGATAACGTAAGAAGTACCAATCCAATGTTATAAACGAGAAACTTGGCACGATTTCGGGATGTAGCCATGTTGCCATTTTGAATGCGGTATGGTCAAGTTGCATTATGGCGGCCTAAAATTATGTTGGTAGTTCCTGCAAGCGCATTACCACGAAGTATAGATATAAGGAGTCCGAACGTAATGTTAAATAAATGGTAGCATTTTAGGGGACAAAAAGAATCTTTTGCCGGTAGAGCGCGCCAGTTTCGAAGAAGTACTCGTTTATTTAAATCTTTACGCGGGTAATCTTGTTGATACTGACAGCTCTGAAAATATTATTTCGAAAAATGTGAAATAAAATGTAAGTTTCAGGAAATTTTGAATCAAACTATATTATTAAAAAAATAAATTAATGTTATCAACAGGTTTTTAAGAATTAAAATTATAGTTTATTTTTTGTCTCTACGTGTAAAAATAATATACCAGCACAAACTTGTGAGCATCTACAAAAATAAAAAACAAAGGACCAATGCAATTTTTAACTTAGTATTTGAGATCTTATTTGTCAGAGAGTGATTGTATTATTTATTATTGATTAATTAATGTGTCTGTGTTTATATTTACTTTTTCTTATCATAGTCAGTTCCACACCCATATCAATCGGAATATTTGTTTTTGCATTGGTAATCTATAACATAGTAATAATTTCATAGTGCTATTCAAGTCATTAATTCTATTTCAGCTTCTTACTGTAACTTTTAAATTTATATCAATTTTTGCATGACAAACTAGTTCCAATTTCGAATTCATATATGATAAAGAAATATTCGCATTTTTAATTATTGTCCAACTCCAATTTTTGCGTAGTGGTTGAGCTTCCAGAGTTTTCTTTATGAAATGAAAAGAAAACTTCTCAGGCTCATTGATTGTCTCAGGCTCATTCGTTGTCTCAGGCCCAATTACTTCGTTTAGGGGTTCATTAACAATACTTGTCTCAATAGCATGTAAGCTACAGTCACTAACTACATCCTCGATAATTATATCAGAAGTATTTAGAGAAACATCATCTGAGAGCAATCTCTCATTATTTTCTTTATCGTTATTAGCTCTATTACACTTTGGTACAGTTTTTTTTCGTAGATGAACTTTCTCATATTCATACACGTATATACTACCATCCGCTAAAATCTCCTGATTACTTTTAATCACATCTTCAGGATTAAAATGTAATTCGCTGATGTACAATACACGAAAATAATTGACTACAAGAATGAGCAAAAAGTATCTTGAAAATGCGTTGTCGGTGACTGAAAAAGTTCTGGCTACGCGTTACAAGAGAGTTATGAATAGAGGAAAAGGTGCGAGAACTCTGGTGATTTTAATACCTGAGGAAATAATGATTTCATAAAAATTTTAATAGAATGTACGGTGACGTGGTCCATATTTTCCAGACAATGAGAGCCGACAACAAACAAATAGTGCCGTGCCTGATTGGAGGGTGCACACACGCAACAAAACGCGGATATCTTGGAGTGTGACACCCTGAGTCAACTTTAGGTTCTTGGCAAAATTAAGCGACCAAACAAAAGAAAACAACGAAACCGTTCACCTTGACTCACGTCTCACCTGACAACTCAACTCTGATAAATTGAGAGTCAAAACGAAATCTGTTATGGCGAAATTGTACTCACTGCTCTACAGAAATAATATGGTTTGGGAAATCTAGACATAAAATGCCTAGAGATATTCTGGGGGTAATCCTGGGGTAGGCAGCTTAGGATGGGCAGGGTAGGAACCTGTGGAAATCATGGTTGGATGCGGCGTCTGGATGTAAAGGATCTTCGGAACTCTTCGGAACTGAAATGGAATTTAAGAAATTATACTCTCCCTCTGTGAATGGGTTGGTGAAGAACTTATTTGGGAAACTGACAGGTCCTGAGCTGATCTCTTCGCAGAGGGATCTCCACTCCTTACGAGCCCAACAAGTCAGTAAATGACAATGTAAAAATGTCAAATTGTAAAAATATAAAATGGTAAAAATGTAAAGATTAAATTCAAGGCAGAAAAGAAATTTGAAAAGCAAGTTTCATTACTTATGGACGAAAATGAGTAAAGTGGCAGTGACAATGAACACACATCAACTGACGAGCCCAACAAGTCAGGAAGAGTCAAAAGTAACATCGTTAAATTTAAGGCTAAATCCAAGGCAGAAAAGAAACTTGAAAAGCAAGTTTCATTACTTCCAATCAACGAGGAGCCTCTCCAAAAACAACTTATCTGGCAAGCGAAGAGCCTAAAAATGAAATTACATATGCAAAGGTGACGTCGTCTCCGGCGGACACTGCAAAAGTCCCACCGATTGTAATTGAAAATAACAGATATATGTATACTTTAGAACCCTTAACGATAATTAAATCACAATCCGGTTGCACTCACTCTGGGAAGTGAACAACATCTAGACATAACTATTTTTAAAAAAAGAACAGACTGGAAAGCTAATCAAACTGTCCTAAACAGGAAATATTAGGAAGGTGTCAATAATAAGATTTCATTCATAATGGAGCATTCTCCTGACATCCTGTGATGAAGACACTTCGAATGGAGGAGTCGCTAACCTTATCAGGCCGGGCACAACTCACTGCATTTTGGAGTCAGATCCAGATATTGCGATGGATAACATCTCCCCAACTGCCGCTAATAAGGGAAAAGATAAAGAAATTGGTAGGATCGTACACACCAACAATTGTGGTAGGCGACCTAAACTGCAAAAACCCTGATTGGAATAGTAGAATGATAATGCAAATGGAAGATTAGCAGAATGGAGAGATTTTGGAATAGTCGTCATAGGTCCAACGGAACAAACATACGTCCCATATAGCAGGAGGCTATTGTAAAATCAATTCCTGATGTAATTGATTTTACAATAATGAAAAATGCAACAACCTTAGAACCCTTAACGATAATTAAATCACAATCCGGTTGCACTCACTCTGGGAAGTGAACAACATCTAGACGGAACTATTTATAAAAACATGAACAAACTGGAAGGCTAATCAAACTGTCCTAAACAAGAATATTAGGAAGTTGCCAATAATAAGATTTCATAATGGAGCATTCTCCAGTCATCCTGTGTCTACAGGAGACCAAAAATGCCCCAGAAAGCAGGAGGCGTCTCTGGGCTATCACGCCTACCAATATGATAAAGACACTTCGAATGGAGGAATCGCTATCCTTATCAGGCCGGGCACAGCTCATTGCTTTCTCGAGTCGGATCCAGATATTGCGATGTATAATATCTCCCCAACTGCCGCTAATAAGGGAAAACATAAAGAAATTGCTAGGATATAACACACCAACAATTGTGGTAGGCGACCTAAACTGCAAAAACCCTTATGAGAATAGTAGAATGATAATGCAAATGAAAGATTAGCAGAATGGAGAGATTTTGGAATAGTCGTCATAGGTCCAACGGAACCAACATACACCCCATACAGCAAGAGGCTTCCAGATGTAATTGATTTTACAATTATGAAAAATGTAACAACAGATGTATACCTTAGAACCATTAACGATAATTAAATCACAATCCGGTTGCACTCGCTCTGGGAAGTGAACAACATCTAGACAAAACTATTTATAAAAATAGAACAGACTGGAAGGCTAATCAATCTGTCCTAAACGAGAATATTAGGAAGTTGCCAATAATAAGATTTCATAATGGAGCATTCTCCAGACATCCTGTGTCTGCAGGAGACTAAAACTGCCCCAGAAAGCAGGATGGTGTCTCTGGGCTATCACGCCTACCAATATGATAAAGACACTCCGAATGGAGGAGTCACTATCCTTATCAGGCCGGGCACAGCTCACTGCTTTTTGGAGTCGGATCCAGATGTTGCGATGGTTAACTTCTCCCCAACTGCCGCTAATAAGGGAAGACAGAACGAAATTGGTGGGATCGGACACACTTACAATTGTGTTGGTGAGTGCAATGAAAAAATGTAAAAACGGATGTAGACCTTCAAGTCATTAACCATCATCAGATCACAATCCGGTTGTACTCACTCTGGGAAATGAACAATCTAGTCAGAACTATTTATAAAAAAGGACAGACTGGAAGGCTCACCAAACTTGAGACAGCCACAGAAGAACTCCAAGAAGATTCCTAAAAATCTCTATGATATACAAATAATCATCTAGATTAGGATGGCCTAAACCAGCATAGTCATCGACTAAAGAGAATTCAGCCAAGAGGCTTTGAACAGAAAGCTGTAGGAACTTGCCACATATGAACAATCTGCGTTCAATTATTTCTTCTCCCCTAAATAATCATCCCCAATATCCTGCTAGTCCTTACTATATTAGAAAAGGACTTTATAGTATAAATGTACCAATAATTAAATAGCATTTAGAAGAAACCACTTAGTTGGTGATGAAGAATATTCTTTATCACCATGGTTAATGACACAGTATTCTGGAAATGTTCAAAATTGTACACCTCAGAGAAGATTCAACATATATTTGAGGAGGGCAAGAATGAATGTCAAGCGTGTCAATAAGATTTGAAAGTAATGCACAACTTGGCTCTTCGTTTTAATGCTGATAATTAAGAGGTTGGATAAGTGATCAAAGAACAATCGTTTCAAAAGGAGGATGAAGAAATTGAGGACGAACTAAATTATGAATTCAGAAATTATGGCATATTAAAAAAGCTTTATCCTCATATTCAATGAGAACTTGACGATCATCTTGAATAGTATCTATAAAAGATTCACAAAATGGGAGTCGTTCAACTAAAATCTATCATCCAACTCATACAAATTGGTATTTGAAGCACGAAATAATAGATAATGAAAAAAATCATGGATCAATCTGCTATATATATATATAAGAAATTCAAAATATCATTGAATATTGAAAAGTAACTAGAAGTGATTGAACATCTTCAGTAGACACGTTTCAAGAAATTCAATTTAACTGACCAATTTCCAAACTGAACTGAAAATAATGTAACAAATTAACAACCTTCACAGCATTCAGTAACGTAAAGTAAAAAGAGTCAACTTAACATACTCTAATGTTTGTAAAGCAGCAGGTTATAAACCTTAAATTGACCCAATTGTATATTACGATTTTATACATATTCAAAATAAACAATACTTATATACAGTTCCAATGAAATTATTAGAATCCTATTATAAATTATGTGAAGTGACGAAATCAGAGCTATGTTCTAAAACAAAAAATCTTCTTTTTTCAACATGTGGCAATTATTGATCAGTTTTGATTTTTTTTATCTCATCGAATATCCTTCAGGTGTACGTAAATTTTTGTTTTATATGTACAAATGTTCCTCAGTTAACTGAAATTAAAACCATGCATGGAAAAAATTGGACGAATCTTATCACTGGCCATAATACCTAAAACAAATAAATATTATTATAACAATATATTAATTAAAATACCATGAGTAAAAACTATCATTCAATATTTCACATTTGGTTATGATCAGATAGGTTTTAGGCCTCCTAATTGGATATTTTTGTTATGTAACTTTCATCTCTTTGTGGCTTTGGTGTCATTAACTGACTTGAATTTTTTCAATACCTGTTAAATAAAAATATTCGGATATTAGAAATATGTAACAAGTTTTAAATTAAACAAAATAGTGCATAACACTTAAATACCCAAAAAAAGGTTGTGGATCCATCAGAAAAACTAAAACAAATTTATTTCTTAATCTAAATAAAAAGCTCGTCACAATCGGACCAATTCATTCTGGACACTCATAATCAATCAAATATCGAAAATTTGCCATTATCTAGGTGATCAGTCCACTAGAATTACCCCAAATAAATGTCAAAACTAATACAAATAAAATTATATAACACATTGACAAGACTCATATTTATATATGAAGTAAAAAATTATAGTATTTTATACAATAGTGTTCTTGAATTCAAATTTATGTTAAGAACTGCTTTTGTTATTATATTATATTCCATTAAATATATATTCTTGTGTAGACACATTTTACACTAATAATAATTAATCATACTGTTAAAATTATTCAGTAAGATTGTAGTTTCATTAGCACAAAAGTTTCTGTGATGTAACAAATTATTTTTACATTTTAATGCACTTAAATTAAAAGGAAACATTTATATTTAAATAAAATATGAGTTTTTTCAATATGTTCTATTAATGAAATATGTCTGGTGCTTTGTAATATATAAAAAGAAAGCTATATTTTCAGACTGGATTAAAAATATTTATAAAAAAGATCATTTACAAATGACATTCTGTATTTGTCATACATATTCATAAAAATATTTATTTTCAGTTATATTAATGTACAACGAATAGTTTAATGTAACTTAAGAGAAAATATTGTCTCAAAATTTCCAGCAATTATTGAAGTTTGTTAAGTACCAAAGTTATGTGAAAGTTTTTTCATACAACTTTTCATTAGAAACTGTGTTATGATTATAAATAATATTTTGAAATGTGTGAATATGTTCAAAAAATGTTTTACATATTTCCAATCTATCATGTTTGATATTGATGATGATTAAACACACAATGAAATTAAGTAAGAACAATATCTCATAGTAGTGGTCAAAATCACTCTGCATTCAGTGTACCTTGACACATTTCTAATTAATATCTACCAATTCTGATACAATAAAAGAGGACTTTATGACTCAAATTTAATATTGATGTAGCATAACTGCAGATTAATATAAATATATTAATGAGAATATTGATTGGGAATTATATTTCAATATTGTTTTATGTAATCCTCTTTGAATGTACTAAAAATGGTTATATTCCATTAAAATCACACATGTAGCCAGCTAAATAAATGTACACTGACCTTAAACATTTTGAATTCACATGTATTTGAATATTGGTAAACACAGCCCCATAGATACGAACATCAGTTCAGTTTCTCAGATATTGATATCCACTCTGCTTAAATGCACATAAAGCAAAAATCTTATCCATAGTTAAGTCGTTTCCCCCTAGGTTTCAATTTTTGATTACAAACCTGATTCTCAATAAAACTTGATGTTCTGATTGCCATTATATATTCCAATTTTGTGTGTCCATTTAGCTGCATCCTCAACTTTTTGTGTTGTGCACTTTAACTTGATGTATTTCTTATTTAATCTGATTGGTCTTATTGGACCTAAAAATAAGATTTGAAATTAACAAACAATTATATTTAACAATAAGAAATGTTCTAATTTTTAAATGAAGCAAAATTTTTATGTGATAATTATAGTTGATCAAGTGACAAATTTAAATAATATTTGGCTCAAAACTTATATGATTTGTATGAAAAATATATGTTTTGTTAACATACCATACTTAATGGATCTGAAAATAAGATTTAAAATTAACAAATAATTATATTTTACAATAAGAAATGTTCTAATTTTTAAATGAAGCAAAATTTTTATGTGATAATTATAGTTGATCAAGTGACAAATTTAAATAATATTTGGCTCAAAACTTATATGATTTGTATGAAAAATATAAGTTTTGTTAACATACCAATAATTGTAAAAAAATTAAACAAAAAAGTTATTATGCTATCTGGTGTAACACTGCAAAATTAAAAATAAAAAATGAGATGAATAATAAAAATGTGCTGACTGGTATTTACAATCTACTCCTGCCATTAATATATTTTATTACAAATAACACTTACTTTTTTGGGAAAGTTTCGTTGATACTCTGCTGCTATTGTTCCATCATAATTTAACATAGATGATGACATTGAAATATTTGAAGTTGAAGGACTTTTGACATTTAATTCTGTGTCATTTTGCATAACACTGAATAGTTATTCAATTTCCTACTATAAATTTTTGTAGGTTTAAGAGCTATTCTACTGGACTAACTTCAACATCAGGAGAAGCAACAGCCACAAATTCTAAAATAAATATGATTAATTCATGTCATGTCTTTGCAAAAAAAATGTTACCTTTTTTTTCTTTTTAGGAGTTGTTTTGACGGTTTCGGGAGATGATGGAGACAAAAAATGATCATTTCGTGTTTTTACGTATCCTAAAAAAAAATATATTTAAAAAACATTAAAAATGAACTCTAATAATAAAAATTACCAGGTAAATGAAGTTCGTAGTTTTCCATTAACTTCTTTGCAGCTATCCTCAAAATGTAAACCACAAATAAGGTAATTTGAAGCCAAATGGGGCGAGTTTTTTTATTAGTAGTAATGCTGTATCTATAATTTAAATTACATGATTTACCATTTATTGAATGTTTAATGATGATTAATGTTTAATTATTACTTTTTTGTCTTTCTATCGTTACACTCAGGTACACAGCATGGTTTTACTCTTCACATAGTTATAAATTTAAAATAAACCGGTATATAAAAAAATAAGTTAACACAAATATCACAAAATACCGATATATAAAAGCAACGCTATCCAAAGAATATCAGATATAAATAACCCACGCTAACTCACAATTGAAAATAACGGTCATTTAGGGACAGGACATAGATAACGTAAGAAGTACCAATCCAATGTTATAAACGAGAAACTTGGCACGATTTCGGGATGTAGCCATGTTGCCATTTTGAATGCGGTATGGTCAAGTTGCATTATGGCGGCCTAAAATTATGTTGGTAGTTCCTGCAAGCGCATTACCACGAAGTATAGATATAAGGAGTCCGAACGTAATGTTAAATAAATGGTAGCATTTTAGGGGACAAAAAGAATCTTTTGCCGGTAGAGCGCGCCAGTTTCGAAGAAGTACTCGTTTATTTAAATCTTTACGCGGGTAATCTTGTTGATACTGACAGCTCTGAAAATATTATTTCGAAAAATGTGAAATAAAATGTAAGTTTCAGGAAATTTTGAATCAAACTATATTATTAAAAAAATAAATTAATGTTATCAACAGGTTTTTAAGAATTAAAATTATAGTTTATTTTTTGTCTCTATGTGTAAAAATAATATACCAGCACAAACTTGTGAGCATCTACAAAAATAAAAAACAAAGGACCAATGCAATTTTTAACTTAGTATTTGAGATCTTATTTGTCAGAGAGTGATTGTATTATTTATTATTGATTAATTAATGTGTCTGTGTTTATATTTACTTTTTCTTATCATAGTCAGTTCCACACCCATATCAATCGGAATATTTGTTTTTGCATTGGTAATCTATAACATAGTAATAATTTCATAGTGCTATTCAAGTCATTAATTCTATTTCAGCTTCTTACTGTAACTTTTAAATTTATATCAATTTTTGCATGACAAACTAGTTCCAATTTCGAATTCATATATGATAAAGAAATATTCGCATTTTTAATTATTGTCCAACTCCAATTTTTGCGTAGTGGTTGAGCTTCCAGAGTTTTCTTTATGAAATGAAAAGAAAACTTCTCAGGCTCATTGATTGTCTCAGGCTCATTCGTTGTCTCAGGCCCAATTACTTCGTTTAGGGGTTCATTAACAATACTTGTCTCAATAGCATGTAAGCTACAGTCACTAACTACATCCTCGATAATTATATCAGAAGTATTTAGAGAAACATCATCTGAGAGCAATCTCTCATTATTTTCTTTATCGTTATTAGCTCTATTACACTTTGGTACAGTTTTTTTTCGTAGATGAACTTTCTCATATTCATACACGTATATACTACCATCCGCTAAAATCTCCTGATTACTTTTAATCACATCTTCAGGATTAAAATGTAATTCGCATACGTAACTAGTAGTTTTTAAATCTTGATTAACAGCAAAGTTCCATTTCTTACGCATTTTATCATCCTATAAAAAAAATAATTACTTCTTAATTACACAAGATACATAAAATAATAATATTTTTCAAATTATATTTTAATATAGCGCAAATTTATAAATAAAATATTTATTAACAACACTGATTTTTAATATTATTTTTAGGTTACTCACTTTCGGCACTTTGAATAAACCCACTTTCCCTACATTTCCACTTGCCTTTCGGCCACTGAGGCAACCATGAACAGCACAACACCTTCCAATTTTTTTATTAAGACTATTTTTAAAGAATTAAATTAATATTTTATACATAATTTTATAATTTTAATAATTTCAACATTTGCGGACCAGCGCGTATTTACGTGTGACAATAATAAAACATCGGTACGTCCTGCGCAGCCAGTGGCAGAAAAGAGAACTATGATCTGGGTTTAATTTTGTATACCACGAATACTGCGGAAGAGCCTATACCGTTCGTACTCCTTATATCTAAACTTCGTGCGCATTACCTTCAAGAACTCGCACAACGTTGCCGCATTTGATATTTTGTTACTTTTTGAGATATTTTGTGATTGTTTTTTATATTCCGATATGAGCAGAAAATGAACATTATCAATAAATTAATTAAAAATATATTGTTCCCTTTGACAAACCAAGAATGAATTACGGAAATTTCGGTTACTCTTATACTTATTTCGCCAAATAAATTCATGTAGATGCGAAATAAATAGAAATTCTGATGTTCCAAACTGGTGCTTTTTGCCCTTATTCACATGTTTTCTTTATTCTATTTGAGATAATCCACCCATTTGAGATAATTGTTTAGAATCACAATTCTACCTATTTTCTGCCATAAAAAATAGAAAAATTGTGCCATCGACAATTTTTTTTCAAAATAATATTAAATAAGGAGTATGTTTTGAGAATAAAAATTAATAATTTTAGAGAAAAATTAATTTTAAACTTGAAAAGGTGCCGATTTCTGTGGTTTTTGCTTGTTTTTATGAACATTTTTTTTTTGACTATATGCCTATTTTTTCCATAAGTTCATTAGTTTCACGTTTTATAAAATACAAAATAAAAAAATTTAATATTTATTTCGTATATTTTTTTTAATATTCTATTTTTAGGCGTTTCAATATTTACAAATTTGGAACAAATCTAAAAAGTTTTAAATAATAAATATGTTAATTTCAAGAGAAAACTTAAAAAAATCAGTATTTTTCAAATTTAAAATTATTTCTTCTAAAGTTTTCGTTTCATAAAAAATAAAAACGTTATTGACAATTTTTTTTTTTTTTTGAAAATATTCTATTTTTATGAACTTTCCGAAAAAAAATAGGTTAGGTTAGGTTTACATTTCTTTTTTTATCTCTTTATTACATAAAACCGCAAAAATCTGCATTTCCTCAAATTTAAAATTAATGTTTCTCCAAGAAATCTTAATTTTTTACTTGATCGAAACATATTCTTTAATGTGCCAAAGAGTAAAATACTTTGAAAAAACGTATGAAAAAATGTCGTTTTTTCAATTTTTTATGGCCAAAAAGAGGTGGACCCTTAAAAAACAATTTCGTTTCAATAATATTATTATTCATTATACAAATTAATAAACACGGAAATAAATTAATTAATTCTAGCCAAAATAAATGGATATACGTAAACACATGTAAGAAATGAAATGTTACAACATATAAAAATTCACAGCGGCAACGTTGAGTCCAATTTCGAGGTTCCAGAGTCACCAACTTAATTTTAGGCCGCTATAATGCATTTTACTCAGATTTACAATGTGAATCTTTGATATTATCAATATTTTTATCAGAGAAAATTTTCAGTCATTAAAGAGGTACTAGAATTAGAATAAAAAATAGGAGCCGTAGGAACATTTGAAATAAAAAGAGCAACAAAACATTGGAATGGACAACTATTTTTTTATCAAGATTAATTAAATTCTTCTGAGGGGCAAAAACTAAAACTAGTAATTTCAGATACTTGAACATTGTTAGTACTATTATAAGTAGAAAGAACTGTTGAAATTGAAGTTAGAAAGTAAGAAATAAAACTTTTTTACAAAACTGTAAATTTAACAAATAGAACGCCGAGATAGATTTATATCTTAATTTGATGGTGGTTAAAAAAGGCTTATTCTTAAAATTTTTAATATTAATAAGATATTTGTTTGAAACTGATTATACAAAAAGTTTCTTACCAGAAATGTACTTTCACAAACTACTAAGATGCCTCGACCATGCTTTCTCTTCTCTAACCTAAAAACCACTGAATTTTCCCTCCAATGACTTCTCTGTACATCTCGAAAATTTTAAGTTGGCAACCCTGAAACCTCGAAATTGGACTCAATGTTGCCGCTGTGAATTTTTATTTCTAACATTTGTTTGCGTATATATAATTATTTTGTTTAGTGCTATATTTAATTGAATTAATTTATTGTGTTAGTTTGATTATTCATTAATTTTTGGATAATTTTAATTGTGTTTGACTTTTGATTTATATTAATTTTCTTGTTAAGTAAAAAATTAATTCATTTGAATATTATTAATTATATTTCAACTAATTCAGATCGTGCTTCAGCTTTAGCTTAGTATTTTTCGGTAGCCATATAATTCAATTTTTTTTCATACTTTTTTTTTCAAAATATTATACTCTTCGGTGAATTAAAGAATATGTTTCGATAAAGATAAATAAGATTTCTTAGAGAAAAATCAATTTTGAATTTAAAAATGCTGATTTTTGAGTAATAAATAATAATAAATACATTTCAAAAAATGCTGATATTTGAGGTTTTTTCTTGAAATTAATGTATTAATTCAAAATTTTTGATTTTGTTCCAAATTTGTAAATATTTTAATATTAATAAGATTTTCAAAAATTTGTTTAATAACAAAAACTTATTATGTATTGTAATATTATATTATTGATGGGTTAGGTTAAGTTAAATTTCTATAGTGAAAACTTCTTTAGTCACGTTGAGCAGGAGGGGAAAAACTTATGGGTTTGCGTCACCGACAAGCTCGTTCTTCGTTTGACAAAAGAAGTTGTTGATTTGGCTGGTAACCTCAGTTACTAGACCAACAAACTACGTGTCTGCCGACGTTTCAAGAGGTAAGCATTTTGAAATCAGGTAAAAGTTTACTAATGCAGTGGTATTGTTAAAGACCTCCAGCTAAGCCGGAAATGAGTTTGGCGCTAATATCTATTTCTGTTTTGAAAGTGGAGGCTTCATAGAGGAGAATGCCGTCTGAAAGGAATCTCTATGTAGAATTATTCGAAATTTTCAGGATTATCAGGTAAATTTCCCAAACAATCGTTCAAGATCAGTATTGAAATCAAGTGACCGGTTGTACATATTTTAGTTCCAATTACAATCGAGGGAGGGATGTTTATTAAGCAAAAGTAAAACATACTTGTTTTTTATACCGTCAACAAAATTGTGTAAACTTTAAATTAGCCTTACCTACCACAGAATTAATGTATTTTTAGAAGTGAAAGCCGTATTGGGCACTTTTTGGTAGGGAAATATTATGAGTTCGCGTCATTGACATGCTCATGATTGGCGCATGCGCAGTGTGCTGTGCGCCTTAGACACTTTTTGGATGTGTGAAATCTTGTGCGTTCGCCTCACCGACATGCTTATAGCAGTATATCTGTAGCTACACAGTTGACGTATAGTGCTGTGTATATCTTATAAGTGAAATTGAATGTAGTGAAAAATTTATTTAAATATGTCCAATGATCGAAAACTCAGTATTACAAAACATAAAACGACAATCGATGCCTATTGTATTTTTTTTAGAACAAAATGAATAATTAAAAGTACAAAAAGTCTAAGTATTGTTGAAATTAATGATGACAATGATGCAAACAATTAAAATAATGTTAAAAATCAAGTAAATTGAAATTTAAGTAAATACAAATACTATCCATAAATAATATGATTGTATATTAATTGTTATTTCAATTGTATTTATATTTTATCATGATTTTGTACAGCCCGTAATATATTTAAATAATAAAAAAAGACATATAAACATGCATAAAATTGTTGCTCGGAGTGTCAATAGGTGTGAAAACCAAATTGATGTTGATAAATTTAATTCATTCATAAATTCATTATGAAATTTTCATTTCTATCGACAGTCTTTATAACTGCCAAGTTTAATTTTTTTTTTTGAAAATGTAAAATTATATAAATTTTTGATAAAAATTTCAAGGAAAAATGTCAAAAATTTTTTTTCAATTGACCAAGACAAATCCTTCATCACTCCTAAAAATCGAATATATAAAAAATATATGAAATGAATATTTGATCCTTTGATTTTTTTATATAAAATGTGAAATCTCAATTTAATAAAAATTGTTAGATTTACAAAAATTCATAAAAAATTCAAAAATTATGTTACATATTATTATTATTTTGGAAATATTCTGTTTTTGATAAATTTTTCGAAAAAATAATGCTAATGCGCGTACGGGTACTACTAACATATTTTCAGGTCGCTATAATGCAACTTTACCGAAAATGTTTATCAAATATGGCAACGTTGTGTGCAATATTCTTCTGATGACGGTCGACGACAGTCCAGTTCAATGTTTTATTTTTCTGAGGTTGGCAACAATGACAAATGAAATTCGCCACTTAACAATTTGCGCGTGAACTTCCCAACAACGGTTATCGTTCATTAGTTTTGTTCATGTAAAAATGGTGTCCAACAAACTATACACAAAACCAGTGTTGTACTTATTTGGAGTAAATTGTCGTAATCCCACAACAACCGCGACAAATGTAAGAAAAATCCATAAGTATTTAGTAATATTAGTCTAATCGTAGTTTTAATTAACCACACAGACACCAGATGTCGCCTTTTGAGTAGAGATTCGAGAAATGTCTAATATATGCACTGACAAATCTTTTGATCAATTGAAAATGTAATAATTATGTGTCAATTTATAATTGATGAGCATCTACTCCATTATCCAGGTTGGTAAAATTTACAATTCATTTATCGTATGATTGCAATTTTGAACAAATTTTGAAACAAATTTTTGTGAAATGATTGAAGGTTAGATTTTATTTTTAGTGTTGTCAAATAGATTTATACCTATTATATTCCTATGTTTTAGATGGCAATAGCTGACCATATTCAAATGAGTCGGGAGTCAAAATATTAGATCAGTGTAACTTCATTGTATGTGACATCTGGCTTAGAGGATGCTTTTACCACAGAATATCGAAGTAAGTTATATGAAAATATATTGAAATACTTTTACACTACAATATTTTGCATTGATGTTCTACGATAACATGTATATGTGTGTAATCTGATAAGTACTATCGGATGCATAAGTGGTCTGCCACTTTCTGAAGTGCTTGACCTCGACCATCACATTCTGTTACCGTGCATCATTTTGGTTCAAAAACTGAATTAGTATAAGTTTTGACACTGCCTGAAGTGTATTGAAATTACAGAACAACATTATATACTGTAAACTGGACTGCAAGGATTGAAATATGCCAAATTATTAACTAATTTTTGTGTTTTGTTGAAATTGTTATAATAACTAAAATATTTAAAGCGATTATTTAAATAACAAATATTAAAATAATCTTAATTAATATTATTTTGAATTATTTTAAATATGATTTATGCATTTGAGGTAATGTGATATATTTTAAAATTAGATAGTGATTAGAAATTGTTTGTGCCTATGAGTTGAAATTTCACGATATACGATAATTACTTAAATGTTATCAGTATGTAATATTCTGTTTAATAATAATGGCAAAATGTTAATTGAATTTACTCTTATGCTGTTAAATAAATAGTTAACGGTCATGATTCACAACACCCAGTTACTTTTTTAAAACATTTTTTTATGGACAATTTTGCAATTAATTTCTTTATGTAGATTAAAATTAAAACAATAAAATAACAATATAATATATATTTCGTTGTAAAAAGCGACGAATACAGAATTTGGATTTATGTCATTCATCATTTGTAATCTGTTTCTATAAATGGTATTGTTTAAATGTTGTTGTATAGAGTTTAAATAGCCTCGAGTGTAAGATATTAAAAAAATGTATGCATTACGTTTTCATGTTATATAATTTTGTAACTACAATTATTTAATTTTTTTTATTATTGATATTTATTTTAAACAAATAAATTAAATATCAATATTGTAAATGAAAATAAAAAAAATTATAAGATTAAGATATATATATATATAAATATATATATCAATAAATTAATAAAAATAAATAAATTAAATAATTTAATTTGTAATGCATTTTAGATAAGAAAGTTTTTACAATTATTTTGTTTGAGTAATTGTATTTGTTTATAGAAAATATTAAGCATACTCTTTGCAGTTTTCAGTTATTCTTCTGTTTTCATTTCTAATTGAATGTTTGAAGTGATTAGGTACATTAAATCTTGTAAAACCAGATTTGTGAAAACGTTATTGGTTTAAGATACGTACAAACCATTTAAATTAAAAAAAATATGTCTCGTCTTTCTTGCTATTAATGAAAAAATGCAAATAATTGAAATTTTGAACAAGGATGTTTTTTTATAAACTCATAGTAGAAGTGAAAATACTTCAACATTTATTGAAATACAAAAAATATGATTTGTTACCATGTTTTCTAAAAAAAAAGGTGAATAATTTTAAAAAGAAACTTGTTTTACTAATCTAAATTAGTTAATTAGTCAATATTATTTGTGTTCTAGGCTAAAAAGAAAATAACTCAATTTAATAAAAAATCTCTTCTAATGATATTTAAGAAATAAGAAATTAAATATAACCAAAAAATTAATAGAATAATTGTTCGATTTGTCATAATGTGTTTTGTATAGTATTTTATTCTTTTTTTATATTTTAGGTGGGAATAACTGATAAAATATGCTGGTGTTTACATTTAGGATTGCATAGAACCTCTCCAGTTCTGTTTATCCATATTCAAATGAGTCCAACATCACAATATTAGGTCAGTATCATATGTGTCAGTTATGGGTTGAAATGTAGCTTAGAGTAGAATATATAATATACAAAATAGGCTATAAGAAATAAAATTGAAATAATTTAATCAATAATTCACATTAATCTGTTGTTATGGTTTAGTGCTAAAATTATATTGGCTCCAGAATATTAAATAGAATTTTTGAGTTCTACGAGTGGTTATGCTATTTTAATTTTATGCAATGTGTAACCACCATAAATAACAATTTACAAGAATATATTGCTGTAAGCTGGGTGGTATCATTTATTTCATATTTAATTTTAATATTAATTTACGATGCATTTATTTTTTGACATGACATTACACTATGTCTAAAATATGTTAACGTGGTAATTTATAATGTATAGCAATTTGATTTTCCCCTTTTCTTTATTATTAGAAATTTTGAATTCTTTATTGAAATATTGGTCTTTTACGTTACTTTAAGTATACTTTCATGAAAATTTGTTATTTTTATTAAGAAGTAAATTTTTGATTCTGATTTCTTCACACCAATATTACTATGTGACAAGTAGATGTTTTATTTAATTTTTAATTTTTTAGATTTCAGCAGCAAGAAAATTGAGGTCAACAATGAATATTTATCACAGGAAACACCTACAAAACTCAACAAACAAAGGTTAGCATAAAATTGAAATATTATCTTACGTTTTATTTTAGTTTATTTGTTTTTGGTAATAGTTCCATTTGCCACATTTTATTTCATTTAACTTTTCTTATTTGTTTTCTTTTGTTTTTAAGCAATACGTTTTCAGCATATACGGAGATCAAAAAGTCTCCTTTCGCTATTTTAGAAGTATTATCATATCTCATAGTTCAAGATATTTCTTGTGTTAATTTAAAATATGAGTAAGTCATTGTTTGAACCAGAACAATCTGTCTATAAGTGTGCATTCGATAAATAATTTTGTCTTCCCTCTTTACTTGTGCACATAGGTAATATTATTTTTATGTCATTCTTTCTTTTTTGTCCACAAATGCATCAATATAAAAGGTTAATATGAACCAAAAACTATTTTATTCATCAATTAAAAACCCTTCATATTGAATAGATTTTAAGTGGTAAAAGAGAGTAAAATTTAAATTTTATTTGAATAGAGAAGCAAAAAACTAATGAAAAATTTCTGAGTAGTTCAATTTTTAATAAAATGGTTCCATATCTACTAATTATTTAAGTATTTACCTCAGAAGAAAAGACAATCATATCTAAGGAATAACAAATAATTCATAATGTATTTTAATATTAATCCTTTTTAATTTCGATTCTAATACTTTAGTCAAAAAAATTTAAAAGCAGCAGATTGCTAATAGCAAAATATCTGAAAATTAATGTTTCTCTTATCAAATAATTCAATAATTAGTAAAATTTAATCAAAAATATTTGAATAATTAATGTTATTTTTAAGAAATTCTTAAATGAGAAAAATGTCTACCACAAGAAACAATTATGAAATGTTGAATTGTGGTTTTTACTCTTATAATGACTTGATTTTTCAATTTAATTATTATTTAATTTTGTTTCAGGTATTATGGCAAGTGGTCAGACATCCAACCTGAAAAGTATATATTGATACCACAAAACGTTCCATATTGATTAGTATTCAAGTGGATATGACACAAAAATGCTTCGGTGGCTATTGAGATCCATAAACACAGAAATAATTTCAATAGAAAAGGTGCCTAAAACAAGATAAAATTTGGACACCAGTTCTTAAAAACATACAAATTTGCTAAGCAGATTAGAACTGCCACTAAGCAGAAAAAAATTTACTGAACATCAGATGTGAGATGACAAAAAACACAAACTAAATCGGACTTCTGAACGTCAGTAAATAATTCTGTTGAACGTACATTAGGAAAAGCGTTTGACCCCTCTGAATTTAGGGGGAGACATGTAAAATGTAAAATGTAAAATGTAAAATGTAAAATATAAAATGTAATATGTAAAATGTGAAATGTAAAATGTAATATGTAAAATGTGAAATGTAAAATGTAAAATGTAAAATGTAAAAGTAAAATTTAAAATATCAAAATAATTAAAATATAAAATATAAAATATAAAATATAAAATATAAAATATAAAATATAAAATATAAAATATAAAATATAAAATATAAAATATAAAATATAAAACATAAAACATAAAATATAAAATATAAAATATAAAATAATATAAAATATAAAATATAAAATAAATATAAAATATAAAATTTAAAATAAATATAAAATATAAAATACAAAATATAAAATACAGAATACAAAATACAGAATACAAAATACAAAATTCAAAATATAAAATTCAAAATTCAAAATGTAAAATGTAAAATGTAAAATGTTAAAATGTAAAATATAAAATACAAAATATACAATATACAATATAAAATGTAAAAGTAAAATGTAAAATATAAAATATTAGAGACGTTAAATATACCGAATCAGCCCCAAATAGAGATCGGGCTCATAATTTCAGGGAATCTTAGTACTAATAAGATACTTCGATAGTGCGAGTTTCAGGTCATTATCTGTAACCATTTCTGAGTAAATCGAAAAATACTGAGAATAAGGAAAAATTAATTTTTTCAGCGCTGTGCGAATCGATTGATCTAGATGCCGGATATGTTTTGGGGGACGATGGTAGCTTTTCGGGAAAAAAAAATGAGAGCTATATCGGTTCAAAAAATGAGTTTATTTTCTTAATTTCAATTTTTAACCATCTCACGGTTACGACACAATTATGACACTATTTTTTTCGAATTCCTCGTTCAATTTCCGATGAATATATGACTGTCTTCATCAATATAATCTTTATTGAATAAATATAATCTTTATTGAATAAAGTATAGAGTATTGCCGCTGGTCTCGGGATTTTAGCCAAATATCGTCCGTAAGCTAAGTAGAAAACTATTGCAGTAACGTGCGAACAAAAACCGATTGTCCTTAATCCATTAGCACATTCACAGCAATATCTGGATATTCCACTCCATTCAATTGTATATGGTTTATATTCAATGAAACATCTGTAAACTTTTCTAGCAGTATGACGAGATTGCACTTGAGCCTTTAAAATATTGGTTTTATCTCTGACAAACAAATGGTCGTATTATCCAATTCGTCTCTACGAGGTATGGTACTGCTTGTTTATAATGATAAGAACCCGTAGATAGACGTTTCAAGTCTTTCTCTGTCATTTCTGGAAAATCGATCAAATCAGACAGAATTGTTTCGTTTTTTTCTGCTGCCAGCCATTTTTATCGACTTCATTAGCCAATGTATTATCAGTATAATTTCGAGATTGAATCCTCAACAATTCATCAAAATCAACAATTTCATCTGAATACTCTTAATCAGAAGTAAGGCGTTTGTTGTACCGATTGTGAAGAAATGATGCGATTCTATAAAAATTACCGACTCTGGGTAACATTTTATTATCGAATTTTTGGTCTAGTAAATGATATTTTTGTTTCAGCATTCCGTTTAGTTTAGCCAACAACAAATCATGTTGGACTTTGTCTTTGTAGAGGTCTAAAGCCTTTTTAAAGACTTCCTATCATCTACCTCTGATATTTTCTTCCCTTATTCTTTTAGTCACACCCTTCGTTCTGCTTCGGTCGGTCCTATTTGTGTTCCGGGATCGCCGATTCAGCTTCCAGATCCTCATGAGGCTGGCAAGGATTGATTCGCCCCATCTGACAGTGCTTTTTACATAGCTAGCTTTAAGTTGAAGTGTAAGCTGGAGTATGTCTTCAGCGGGACGGTTACATCGCGGCCATATGCCTCGAGCCCCGATGATAAGGGCTTCATCCCGAGCCATCTTAGCTTGGCGGCTTCGATGAACTTGGGATTGTGGTAGATGGATCTGTTTCTTTCAAAAGACTTATGCTGTCCCCTTTCTCCCATGACACGACGGTTTTGCCGTTGGCCAGGTGGATCACGAGGTCGGGCTTGAAGACGGTCCCATCCCGGTGACGCACGTGTGGCTCCACTTCGGTCTGCCAGCTGCGCTGGCCTGGAATATGTGCGACAGCGACTCGATGCGGTTGCAGCCTCTTCGGCATCTCTGCTTGTCGGCGGGGTTTGATGGTATCCCCACGGTTTTGCAGGCCGTTGGCCCTAAGGTGTATGGCCCTGACGTAGTCGCGTTCAGTCCTTATGTTCGGTTTATATGTGAAACAGTAACTGCTGAAGGTTTTGCGCTCTGTTCAGAAGTTGCTGAGGGATTGCTGTCCGTAACTGCATGATACCCAGTCCCCCGTCTCTGATGCTCGCATTAAGAACTGCATCAGGCGTGTGGATGATGGTCCTATCCGCATCTTTCAGCAGAGTGCCGGTGGTTCTGGTGTTCTGGAGACCATACAGCACTTTGGGTATCATAATGTCCCTCATTAGCGTGATCTTCTGGTTCGGTTTCAGAGGGACCCTCTGTAATGCAGTGCACCAAAAGTGCAGGTTGCAGGCGGAGGGCTTATTGATGCCCGTCAGACCAAATTGGTGCCTTTCTCGGCTGGAAGCGGTCTTTTATTTCCGTGGGCCGGGAGCGCCGATATGGATGTCGACCTCAGATGTCTTATCTGGTTCCTCTCTGTCCTGGCTGTCCTCCAACAGAACATACGGACATACTGAACATCATCCATATATCTCATTTCTGATGTTCCGTATGTCGATCCCATACCATATTAATATTTTGTGAAAAAAGAGATGAGAAAGAGTTTACATACCTATCCTCCTATTTAGACGTGTGTCGCTTGGTTTTGCGTTCTCTATTTTTAAGAGATGAGTAACAAATACCCAAATGTTAGGGTGTCTCCTCCCAATCATGTTAACTGGAGAATTGTGAAATATTTCCACAGAATTATTCATTCTCATCTCTTCGCCAAATACCGAAACATTTATCCAACTCCATTGGCGTCTTAGGTACTATCGCGTTCATAAGTGGTCTGCCACTTCAACGACGTCAGGCCGTAAACGGTCACATTCTGTATTACCGTGCACTACCGACTCCCCACCACATCGTAAGATGCGATTCCTAAATGTGTTGTCAATTCAATGTGAACCTTTATAGTACAAACATCACGATCACGAATAAAATGAATTTAAACGAGCAAAAACGTCTAAGAATAATTTTTTTAAATGAACGGGGAAAAAATATTTCTGAAATAGCTAGAGAGCTAAATATTTCGGTAAGAACTAAAATTGGGAGAATATGTTTATAAGTAATTTTATAACTTTTTTGCTGTCTCCAAGGTTGTATATCTTTGTTGATATCAAAGTTTGGGGGCGTTTTTTTTTTGTTTATCGGTTTGGTACAACAATTTTATTTTTATTATTTATTTTTTAAGGAACTGTATATGTAACGGAGGAAGAGAGCCTCTACATATAGTTCAGGGATAAACTGCATGATATTTTTAAAAAAGATCTCGAGTTTAGTGAATTTTATATGTAGCGAAGGAAGAGAATCTCTATATATAATTTAATGTTTTAGGTTTTTCATTATATATATATATATATATATATATATATATATATATATATATATATATATATATATATATATATATATAATATATATATAATATTTGTTATCAAGTATTTTAATTTTAAAAAATTATATTGCAAATGAATGTTCCATACAATAAAATAAATACAATTTTGTGATTATAAAATGAATTGTGAACTGGGAAACATTATGGCCGTTCTGCAAACCGACTTTCTGGGGTCTGAGATAGTTTAGATTTAGGAACGAGTGCTCGTTTTAGTTTTACTACGTATTGGTTTTCGAATCGAAACGCGACATGAATTTTGTGAATTATATATCATATATTAATTTCAAATTATGTATCAACAACAATGTTGTAGATTCGTAGTTAGTTTCTTATATTCAATTTTAATAATGCGATATAAAAAAGACAAAAAGAAACACTTCGCGTCTAATATATACAGCAGTAACGTTCCGAATACAAAATGCTCATATAGACATAAATATTATAATTATAATAAAAATTAAGTAGTATAAATAATTTTTAAAAAATCCATTGTTGAGAAAAATATGTCAAAATAGTGAAAGTATGAAATAATTTTAAAAATTAGGTAACTCCTATAATTTAGTTAGTCCATTTATTCATTTTTTTTTTCAAATATCTATATATTTGTATAATATTACGTACAGAATCTCAAACAATTTAAATAAACGTTTTCTTGAAGAACACTCTGATGAGTCACTGGTAGATAAATTTGGCCACCGAGATCCCCTCAACTCCTTTGGACTACATTTTGTTTGCACATTTAAAGAATACCATTTATAGAAACAGATTACAAATCATGGATGAGTTATAAGATTCAATATCAAATAATGTTCAAATAAAAGAAAAACAAGAGTGAGGATCTTTTTGAACAAACCAAAGTGTCATTCTTGAATTCATGTATCCGAATTCTGTTAATGTATGTTATATTGTTAATAACTATTGTTATTTTATTCTTTTAATTTTAATCTACATAAAAAAATTAAGAACAAAATTGTCCATAAAATAAAGTTTTTAAAAAATAACTGTGTGTATTATTTCATAACATTTAAAATGTTTTAATATGCACTATTTTACATATCGTAAATACTTGGTTTTGTTATGAAAATAGTTAATTTTTATTTCTTGTATGTAATTTTTTAAATATTTTTAAAATATATCACATTAGCTCAAATACTAATTTAAATCATTTTTAAAAATATTTACTTAGTAAAAAATCAAAATAATATTAATTAAGATTAATTTAATATTTGTTATTTAAATAATTGTTTTAAATCCAATCCTTATAACCCTGTTTATAGTGTAGCATGTTGTTTTGTAAAATCGATACCCCTTTTACCGTGTCAAAACTTATACAGACTGTAACAGAACGTGACGGTCGAGGTCAGGCGCTTCGGAAAGTGGCAGACCACTTATGAACGCGATAGTACGTAACAAATGCGGCAATCATTTTCTCTTGTCCTTGGACGCCATTCCTCATTCATGCCTCCATTTCATCAGTGCCAGCCACAAAACTGTGTTGATGGAGAAGGGGTAGTATCATTGGCATACGAATCCTTTGTCTAATGTTGTTCTGTACAATGAGGTGCCGAACAAGTCCCAGTTGCCGATCTTTCAAGTGTTACTGCCTTGGCGTAGTGGAACTATTTCTCCTTCTAATACCTCCTCTTGAGGTATCTTGATAAGATTTTCTACAATAACTACCTTACGGTTGGAGGTCTTTTGAAGTTGTCCCTGTGCCAGAATTGTATAATGGAGGAGAACAAGGGCTAAAATGTATATTCAGATTAGATTTTCCAACGAACTTTTTAAATATATTAATTACCTTACGGTTGGATGTCTTTTGAAGTTGTCGCCGTGCCAAAATTCTATATTGAAGGAGAACAGGAGCTAAAATGTATATTCAGATTAGATTTTCCAACAAACTTTTTAAATATATTAATTACCTTACGGTTGGATGTCTTTTGATGTTGTAGCAATGCCAGAATGGTATGTTGGGGGAGAACACAGGCTAAATATATATTCAGATTAGATTTTCCAACAAACTTTTTAAATATATTAATTAACATCCATATGTTCAACCATTTGAAGGAATTTTGAAGTTGTCGCAGTGCCTTTTTTATTGGAATAAAGAGGGGGAAATCTACAAGACGCAGTGCCGGACTTAACCGACTAAAAACCTCTCTCCGGGCACCGATCCGAAGATCACGGCCTAAGAGTGGTTAATCATATGGTTTAGGAAAATAGAGAGAAGGGAAAAATAAAGAGGTTCGTAGCAATCGCTACATAGTCGCAGTGCCAGAATTCTATATTGGAGGAGAACAGAGGGTAAAATTAGATTAGATTTTCCAACAAACCTTAAATATATTAATTACCATAGGGTTGGAGGAATTTTTAAGTTGCCGCAGAGCCAGAATTCTATAATGGACGAGAACAGGGGCTAAAATTTATATTCAGATTAGATTTTCCAACAAACTTTTTAAATATACTAATTACTTTACGGTTGGAGGTCTTTTGAAGTTATTGCAGTGCCAAAATTCTTTATTGGAGGAGAACAGGGGCTAAAATGTATATTCAGATTAGATTTTCCAACAAACTTTTTAAATATATTAATTACCTTATGGTTGGAAGTCTTTTGAAGTTGTTGCAGTGTCAGAATTCTATATTGGAGGAGAACCGGGACTAAAATGTATATTCAGATTAGATTTTCCAACAAACTTTTTAAATATTCTAATTACTTTACGGTTGGAGGTCCTTTGAAGTTATTGCAGTGCCAAAATTCTTTATTGGAGGAGAACAGGGGCTAAAATGTATATTCAGATTAGATTTTCCAACAAACTTTTTAAATATATTAATTACCTTATGGTTGGAAGTCTTTTGAAGTTGTTGCCGTGTCAGAATTCTATATTGGAGGAGAACCGGGACTAAAATGTATATTCAGATTAGATTTTCCAACAAACTTTTTAAATATATTAATTACCATACGGTTGGAGGAATTTTGAAGTTGCCGCAGTGCCAAAATTCTAATTTGGAGGAGAACAGAGGCTAAAATATATATTCAGATTAGATTTTCCAACGAACTCTTTAAATATATTAATTACTTTACGGTTGGAGGTCTTTTGAAGTTGTCACAGTGCCAGAATTCTATAATGAAGGAGCACAGGGCTAAAATATATATTCAGATTGGATTTTCCAACAAACTTTTTAAATATATTAATTAACTTATGGTTGGAGGTCTTTTGAAGTTGTCGCAGTGCCGGAATTCTATAATGAAGGAGCACAGGGGCTAAAATATATATTCAGATCAGATTTTCCAACGAACTTTTTAAATATATTAATTACCTTACGGTTGGATGTCTTTTGAAGTTGTTGCAGTGCCAGAATTCTTTATTGGAAGAGAACAGGGGCTAAAATGTATATTTAGATTAGAGGCAACATACAATTGACCATGTGAGAAACATGGGTTTTCCAAATTAATACCACAAACACTTAATGATTGCCCCTGGGACTTGTTTATGGTCATAGCAAAAGCAAGCCGCACTGGAAACTGTAGTCGTTTAAACTCAAATGGCGCATCAGTCGGAATCATTGGGATGCGCGGTATGAGAACATCTTCTCCTTTATACTTTCCTTTCAATATAGTTGCTTCTATCACGTTGTTTAGTAGTTTTTTATCGCTAACCATGTGCCGTTGCAAAGGCGCGGTTGGTTGATATTTCACAACATTATAATTACCGATCCAACCTTTAATTGAAGATTGTGAGGTGGCAATCCTGGCAAATCCAGCGAGTTTAAAAATTCCGGTGGATAGTTAACTACATCGTCTTGGTTAGTTGCTGAATCAACTGATTTATATATCCTCGATTCGCCTGTAATTTGTTCTTGAATTTTGAAATTTAATTCATTTACATCAATGTTTTTGGCTGCCAATATAGATAGTTCGCTTAACCAATCATGGTTTCTGTAATTTTGAGCAACATTTGAAAATACCTTCTGAATGAGTTCTTCTTTTGATTGAGTTAAATGACAAAAACTTTGAGGAAAGTTAATGCATCCAGTCAACATGTCAATAGGAAAATTGCCATTACCAATGTCAATGAGTTGTTTAGAGAATGTTTCCAGATTGGTCATTTTGCAACTCAACACGCATATTCTTGCTTAAATGAAGTACTTTGACATATTTCCACAAATTGGATGACTTTAGACATGCGTTGAGTTCATCAGCTGGCGTTGATCGTGGAATCACTGGCAATGTTTGACGAAAATCTCCTGCTAATAAAATCATTGCACCACCAAATCGGTTCTGATTGCTCCGTAGATCTTTTAAGGTTCTGTCTAAAGCCTCCAAAGATTTTTTGTGTGCCATCGTGCATTCATCCCAAACGATCAATTGAGATTGCTGCAAGAGTTCTTCGAAATGTTGCAGGTTGGAGTTTCATTGCTTTGCATATTTAATGGCAATTTTAGTGCTGAATGGGCTGTTCGACCACCTTCAAGCAAAGTTGCTGCGATTCCCGACGAAGCGAGTGCAAGTGCAATTTTATTTTGTGAGCGAATTGTTGCTAATATTAATGAAATCAAAAAAGTTTTTCCTGTACCACCAGATGCATCTAAGAAGTAAATCCCCCCAGTTTCATCATTTGTTACTTTCATAATTGTATCAAATACATACCTCTGTTGTTCATTCAACAGTGGAAGATTTGTTTGAATTAATTCTTTCAAAGTGTTGAGATCATACAGTTTTTCTCGGTGCAACTCTTGGTTAAAAGCATTATGCATTGGACGATTGGGCGCGGCCAGGCCTAATTGAATTAATAGTTTGTTTGACATCATCAAGCACATGTCTTCAATTGAAATCAATGCTTCGTTGTAAATTTCTTCACTGATTTGCATATTTGGATTTCCCATTCTATTCCGTATTCGATACAAAATATTATCACACATATAATCTTTGTACTTGATCCACAAATCAATTGTGTTTGATGAGAAGCATGTAGATATGATTATAGAAAACAATGTTCGTATTTGATGAGCGTGTGAAGATATTACAGCATCACTGAGAGTTTGATCCCAATGAGCGTCATTTTCTAGCAATTGTAAACGTTGACAGGCTTCTCTGTAGGATCCACACAATTCACCATCAACAGTTCGTAAATGTTGGAATGATGTTGGGCCACGTACATTGACTAATAGCAGTCGTAAATAAAAACATTCACCATTGCTTGGATGTACTGAATAAATTCGACCAATCGCATCGGTGGAATATACATCTGGGTATCCTGGTACTGGTTTTCCTTGTTTCCGTCGTATAAATCTCCTTGAGGATTGATTCCAAGTATAATATTTTGGCATTTCAGAATATAGCAATGTTTGTGCGAAATTATCGTTTTGACATGTCTCAAAAAAACTTGTTAATGTAGTAGATGGTGGCTGAGCAGCTCTTTGACCTGCGTTCTCTGCTGTAAAATACACTCTTTGTCCATTTTCTAAATGCACAGCTAAGTGAATAACAGAAGGGTGTCTGTCTCCCATGAATTGGAAAAGAAAATATTCGCCAAATTGCTTCATTACTACTAACATAGCGGCCCATTTGGTATTGAGTAACTTCATCATTGGAATTCTCTGCACCAATTCCAATCACAGCCATATCACTCCCTTTGGTTACATATTTGCAAATGTGTTTAATAGATTTCACTGAATGGCAAGATTCAACATTGATGTGTGCTTTGAAGGTCTTTGATAAAATGGGTGAATATGGAACAATCCAGCGATTATCTATCTCAATATCTTGTTGATTTATTTTTACAATTGTTGATCTTCCATTGTCTGCTGTCGATCGGCGACGATACAGTGGATAACCGTCATTACCAGTAATTGTTTCCGATATTAATGTCCGTGGATATCGTTTCAAACATTTACCATTCATCATACACGGTGAATTTTGATTAAGAATTCCACAGGGACCATGTATCATGTTTTTGATAACTACCTCATGCAATCCAGGATCTACTTGTACATTAGGGATTTCAGCTGATATCACTGCATCAACTTCATTTGGCCTTATCTTTTCAACCAACCAAATCAAAATGTGTGCATGTGGCAATCCTCGTTTCTGCCACTCCACAGAATACATCCAGCAGCGTGTCTCACCAAACACATGATGTTTTACGATGAAATCCATCAAAGATTTCAACTTTTGTCTAAAGACTCTGGCTGTAATATCATGACGATCAATGGGTGATTGCCCAGGGAATAACTCCTGCTTGATTTCTATCCAGTGTGGATTGCATGTAAATGTGATGAACAAATCTGCTGTATAATAACGCATAATGACGAACATACGACATGGCATCTTGAGCATATTCGTGCATATGTCTAGGGCTTCCGATGTATGTTGCTGGAAGAATTGTCATCCGTCCCACATTCTGTGCATTGCCATCTGTATTAATCGCATCTCGAAGGTGAATATACTCTTCAGATCGGAGTTTAGTTTGATTCAACCTGATAAATGTTAATCTCTTCGTTTCAATTTTAACATACATGTCAACAACATATTGGTGATATAATTTCCGACATTTCAATATGTGATTGTCTTCATTTTCCCGAATCATTAGGCGGTATGAATAATATTTCATTGAACTTACTTTTTTGTTGATTTCAGAACCTGTAAATATATTTTGTTTTAATAACATCTATAATATATAAAATTAAAATACATAATATATTGACTGAGATATTATCGCCATAGCTAAACTAATATTTTAATTACCTGTAATGGGATTGATCATTTTTATTGAGAAATCATAGCCATCTTCACCTTGCCAAAATATAATGGGATATTGCAGTGCATCATATGAGCGGTGTGTTTCCTTTATACGTTGTAATTGATCATTCCGACGATGTAAAACAATATCACGGGATTCAAAGTTTTCTCCAACTACAACGATAGCAACTTCATCAATAGTTGGTGCATTAAAACGTCTTGCATGTTGACCCGTAAGTGTTTTATCAGCTCTGATTACAATTTTGTGATTATCAGATGGCATCAGATCAAGTGCACTTTTAAACAATATAATCAATTGATTGTGTTCATGAAAAAAAGTTTGTAATTGTTCTACAATAGGCCTCTTTACTAAATTGTTATATGCACAACGCTGATCTATTTCTTGTTGTGAATTGCCCATAAAATAAATTTGCAGGAATTCATAGTTGCTAGCTGGCACTGGTAACAATGAACCTGCTTTGTGATATATTTGGCCTTGTATCTGTAAATTAAAATATATATATATATATATATATATATATATATATATTATATTTGTACCAAAAACACTATAAAATAAAATAAATAAGCAATGTGTGGAATAAATTTATGTATTGTCAGTGATCAAACTTAAATAATATTTGTTATTATAAATTATATATCAGAAGATATTGTTCGCTAAAATAATTATGATTAACTGCTTTAATACATACCTTGAAAGTTGGCATAAAATTTTCCCGAACCACATTTGTTGTCCCAAATGAAGTCATTTGAAAGCAATTGTTATATTGTTGAATATTTTTCAAAAAGTGTATGGAATCTGTTCCTATTCCTGAAACCAATGAGTACAATAACTCTGGTGGTGGATTCAATGGTATTAATTTTACTTTACCATTTGCGCAACACAATCCATTGGCTTCGTTTTTGTATTTTAATGCTTTACAATGTGAGCAAACCGAGTTCATAGAACCAATAACAACACATTGGTAGTTACTGTAGTCAATTGACACATCGTAACTGAAAGCAGCTCGATTCAAATTTGCGCGATTATTAGTTGAAAGTCGTGCTCGCGCTTCACGTGTTTGTGATATCCTAATTATTTCATGTTCATTTCGGTCGTCACGTTCTTGTGCAGTACGATTAGATCGGTAATTAGCTTGGTTTCTAGCATTTCGTGTTTTTCTACTTTAATTGCCTCATCTTATAGGAGGCATTATTAAAATATTGTGTCACATGCAATAACTTTTCTTTCATAGGTAGATAACAAAACACTGCAAACAAAACAAAAGCACACTCAGTAGTGTATAACAGAAAATCCAAGAAAAACAACAGCGGCAAAGGCGGCAAATCGACATTGACAGTTGTTTTTTTAATTTGTTTTTTTTTTAATCTGATATGACTTGAAGTCAAATCCTTTAAAGCCATACCAATGTTTTATTTTTTTTTGTCGCCTGCCGAAAGTAAAACAAAAGAAATAATATCGCGAAACCGACCAAGTTGTTATTATTATATTTTGTGACTATTCAATTTGGTCGGGTCCGCGATCACTTTTTTTAGTTTCGGAACGCGACATTAAATCCTCCAACGACGTAATCTGGGCTCCAACGCACACACGCACACTGTTTTGATAGATATGATTGAATTTGAACTTTGTATAGCGGTAAGAAAGTGCAAATTTACTTTTTGACGTTAGGAACACACCTACATTTCTTAGATAACAGTGAGTGCTTGTAATTTAATATGAATTTTATATAATAGCAATAAAGCTCAAATTGATTCTACGTTTTAGTTAGAAAACTTTTGTATGTGAAAAAGAAAAGTGCTGTTTTTAGGGTTTTCCCGGCAATTATTCGACTTTTTCTCGCCGTAAGAACCATCCTTGGACTTTAACGAACATTTTAAAAAAAGAATTGGTCAAATTGGTCCAGGCGTTGTTGAGTTATGCGCTTACCAACACATTTTGCGATTCATTTTTATATTATAGATTAGATTTTCCAACAAACTTTTTAAATTTATTAATTACCTTATGGTTGGAAGTCTTTTGAAGTTGTTGCAGTGTCAGAATTCTATATTGGAGGAGAACCGGGATTAAAATGTATATTCAGATTAGATTTTCCAACAAACTTTTTAAATATATTAATTACCATACGGTTGGAGGAATTCTGAAGTTGTCGCAGTGCCAGAATTCTATTTTGGAGGAGAACAGAGGCTAAAATATATATTCAGATAAGATTTTCCAACAAACTTTTTAAATATATTAATTACCTTACGGTTGGAGATCTTTTGAAGTTCTCGCAGTGCCAGAATTCTATTTTGGAGGAGAAGAGAGGCTAAAATATATATTGTCACACCCGTGACTTATTGGGGGTTGGGGAGTAGCTCAGATAAACACCAGTACAGAATAAATACAATTTTATTCATAGCTTATATAGAAAAACACACTACAAATTATCTAACTTACAGTAATAAGTAAGGGACCATCTTCAGGGCTGCACTTGGGGTGGAATGGTATCCACCGGGCGACTCGTGACCTCTGTTGTAGTTCACATACTTCTGTTCTGTTCCTTGATCTTTGTCGCGCTTTTATTTATAGTCTGATATTACAAAACATTACAATAGTTTATTGACACCAGTAAAGCGTGACCCAGATATACCGCTGAGTCTTGGCAAGTCAGCGGAATGTGTTGGTGCTGACAATGCCAATCAAGACATTATGCGAAAGCAATAATCGCACTAGGGGCAATGTTCGTATGTTGATGATTAAGGATTATTTATGTGTCCTTTCGTCCCTATGTGACATGTCCCCCCGGCATCCTAAAGTTGGCCCCCAACTTTAAATTTCTATTCTACGTTCACAAGTTCCATATCACGTGATCACAAGATTATAAGTCCTTCCACACTAATTCTTCCTGTGGGTTACCACCTGGCTTCCCGGATTGCGCGGGCAAACAATTGTTCTTCTACACTTTCACACCAAGTCACTCTATCCTGGCCTGTCTCGGTCTGTCCACCTTGATTTGTCCTTTCAACTGGCTGTGGTACTGTGGTGAGTGTATTAGATTAGCTTGGTTCCGCTTCCGTGTTATAGCCATACGATGGTGAACCCTAGGATTAGTGTGGATTGCTAACTAGAACAAAATATTTTTCATGCAGTATGTTGTTTATGATTGACTTTACATTGCTGTTTATTATACACTATTATTAAAACAAAACCTATTTAATTAATTATACTAATACTCTTTACGATCTTTACATTACTTTATGTTTATCCGACACGTTCTTTGGTATTAGAACGTACAGAATATTTAACTCGCGATATTCCATTATTGTTTTCTACTTACTCTTTTCCGTTATCCTCTTCCCCTTCTTTCGGTTTCACCGTCCATGGGTCGTGGTAGTTTAAAATTCTACTTACATGTATCACCTCTTTTTTGGCATTACTAGCCTCACCTTTCCTAACCTCGTAATCTACTTCTGACACTTTCTTAGTAATATAATAAGGTCCAAACCATCTCAGCAGTAGTTTTTCACTTCGACCGACTTTTCTAACCGGTGTGAAAACTTGAACTTTATCTCCTATTGAGAACTCCACATGTCGGTGGTCCTTGTCGTACCTCCCTTTGTCAAAGTTCTGTCTCTTTCTAATATTTTCCACCGCTTCACTCCTCACCGCAAGAGCCTTCTCCCTAATTTGTTCCGCATCAGATGAGTTGCAGGGTTCCATCAGGTTCGCTTCGGTCGGTAGGATTGCTTCTCTGCCATAAACTAACATAAATGGTGAATACCTTGTTGTATCCTGTATCGCTGTGTTATACGCAAATGTCACGTGGGGTAAGTATTCGTCCCAGTCTGTCTGCTGTGTGTTTGTATACATCGACAACATATTCGCTAGGGTTTTATTCAATCTTTCCGTCAGTCCATTACAGTTTGGGTGGTAAGCAGTCGTGTACTGATTGTACGTTCCTAATCTGCTGACTACCTCCCTCACCAGTTCTGACCTAAAATTGGTCCCTCTGTCGCTTAAAAGATATCTTGGCGCTCCGTGTCTGGTTATAATTTTTTCCATTATAAATTTGGCTACGTTCCTTGCTTACCATCCGGTAGTGCCTGTGTCTCCGCCCATCTTGTGGCGTAATCCGTTGCTACGATTATTACGGTGTTTCCTTTTTTGCTCTTTCGAAATGGTCCCAATATGTCGATCCCTACTCTTACGAATGGTGTTTCCACCGGTATGGGCTGTAAAAGTCCCGCGGGTTTCTTTCCTTCTAGGTCCTTCCTCGCTTGACAGTCTTAGGATTAGTGACATTTTCCAAGCCATTCACCATATGACTTAGACGATCCAGACACATACCGATGTCTCCTTCAATTTCCAGTAACCTGAGGGCTTAGTCTATAACAAAATAAAAATTATTAAATTTTTGTAATAATAATATAATAAAATACAAACCTATATTTTTATTCACACATTTATACTTACTTCTGGACCTTGCAGGTTCTTGTGAACCCCTCTTCATCCTTGTTAAGTCGCACAATTTTTTTAAGAATTGTGTAATAAACAACCAAATATTTGAATGTTTGCAACCAATCATCATCACCAATATACTGGGAATATTTGTTATAAAAAATAATACATTAATATAACAAAAATATATATTTTTACATTTTAAAATAAAAAAAAAAACATTAATTAAAATAAAAACAAAATTATTCCAAAGTATAATTACTCCCTAATACACTTTAGTATGCTCATAAACATGTTATGATTTTTAAATTTTTATTCACTTGTATATACTTATTTCTGGACCTTGGAAGTTTTTGTAAACCCCTCTTCATCCTTGTTAGGTCGCACGATTTTTTTAATAATTGAGTAATGAACAACCAAATATTTGGATGTTTGCGACCAATCATCCTCACCAATATATTGTGAAAATATTTAACAGAATTGTTAGTCCTCATATCTTTTTTGTACACAGATACATTGGCCCTGCTCCACTGTCTAAGATATTGTATGAAGATAACGATTTGTTCAACTTCACCTTCTTGGACGTTGTCAGACATCCAATTCATGACTTCATCGATTCCGGTTTCGAAGTTTTCTTGTTGAATAAGGGGCAAAACCATAGCCACATTCACCCCTTGGGCAATATGATATCGGACATTGAGTCGACCAGCTGGACCAATTTGTCTGCTTTTCATATATACGGCTTTCGCATAATGGAACCAACGTCCCAATAATTTGGTTCGTGGAGCTTGTTAGCTGTTAATGAATTATGTCATCCCAGGATGTACACATATTTTGTACTTTTATTTATATTTTCAATAAATATAATTTCTGTAAACAATTTTTTTAATTGTGGCTCGTGAAACATTTCAAATTTTGAGGAAGTTGGCCATCTCTGATTTATACTAACTTAGAATGTTTGTAAATTAACCAACTAAATGACCTGGTAACTAAGTTTGGTAAGAGGTAGTTTTAAATAATAAACACTAAATCCCCTATTGTTGGAAAACATTTAATATAATAACCAAATCATGTGTAAAGTGTTACTGTATAAATATATTTCATACAAATTCTTTAATGTTTATAAAATGAATTACATTATTAAAATAGTTCATGAAATTTGTTTAGAAGCTTCACAAGGTTAGAATATCTAGTTGTCAATGAATAGTTTACTATCAACAAGCCAACTTCACTAATTAAATCAATACTGATTAATTGATAAATTCTTAAGATAAGACATAAATCTAAACCCTAATTAGCATTCCTGTAATAAATATTATTTAATAAAGTTCTCACGTATGTAAAATTTACTAATAATTATAACTGAACCCAGAAAAAACAACAATAACCTTTGGAAGAACAGGAAAAAGAAGAAACCATGAAATAACAATACCAAAACTTCATGGAGAAAACATCTAAGAAAAAACTCATATAAACATGTAAAATACCTGGGCATAACACTCGACAACCATCTCATGTTTGAAAAATATATAATAAAAGCAATTTACATAGCAGCAAAGAATCTGTAGCCACTAATAAATAGAAAATCAGAACTTAGAAAATAAAATTCCAGAAATACAAAACAATTTACTAAGACAAATATTAAACAAAGCAAAAAGAACCTACTTAGGACAAATCCACAAACAGACCATCACAAAAAGAAGAATTAAAATATTTGAAAAATACTACCAATTTTAATGAAAACTTAAAAGGAGCGCATCCTTTCACTCAATTGGTGGCAAGAACTGAGGAAAATGAAGTTCATCAAGCATTAGAAATTCCCCATAACTCTGATACATCACTGTCTTCTACTTTGTCGAAACATCTACAGTCAAGGCAAACAGAAGACTCACTAAACAATTATGTTTGATGGGATCTTTGAAATCCAATAACAAAATTAGAAATTAAGGGCTTAAATCTTAAATTGGTTGTTTGGGACCATCAACCTCTTACAATCGGTGAAGATAGAAGATTTGGGGAGGTCGTAACAAATTTGAATTCTTTGTGCTCTATCCCCTCACTAAAAAGTTTAACTTTTAAACTAATTGCAGACTTATATCGAAGTGAGGTGGATAAATTACAACTCAAATTATTGTGTGTAAATTATGTTGGTGTTACAACAGACCTCTGAACATCTGAAAGTAGCAATGACTACATTACTGTAACAACTCATTTTATTGTGAATGCTGAGTTACACAGTACTGCATTGCAAACATCTGAAATACATAATAATCAAACAAGACCAAAAATAGCCTCTAAGCTAAGGGAGACTTTTATAAAGTGGACTATTGACAGAAAGATCGTCACAGTGGTGCGAACGTAAAATCAGCAATAAATTATAATTTACGTAAGCATCATCACTTTTCCGTGATACTTTTAATTTATCCGTAAAGGATGGGCTAACTCAAAATGAAGAATTATGTACGCATTATACCAGAAAATTGCAGACGCACTGTGGGGCATTTTAAGCATGGTGCATAAACTAACACAGATACAACAACAAATGAGTCTTCTTGTATTAAAAATAAAGCAAGACGTCGCAACTCGTTGGAAGTCCATCTATATTATGATTAATAGATTATTAGAAATTATGCCTCCACAACAAATTATCACTCCTCTAACAGAGTTAACTCATCCCTCACAGCAAAGGGCATTTCCATGGCTAAATAATATCTTTCATTGCCCATGTTCCGTCGTCTTCGAATCTTCTTCATTTTTGGGGGACGCAAAAAAATTTATTACCAGAAAGTCCGTTCCTTCGGAAAGAATATTTTCTAAAACAGCTAAAAAATTGTAGAAGGAACCTGCTTAGCCCCAAAAATATAATGTAAATAATTTTTTTTAAATAATAATTTGTAGAAAAGAGCAATTTGTCACAACAATAAATTTTATTTTTTTTCATATTTTTTGTTATTGTTCTTTTATATACTACCTTTTATTATTTCCCTTGAATAAACTATATTTTATTTATTACTGTGTTTCATTGTTTTGAATTTAATATTATCATATGTTCTCAGGCCATATTTGTCTCTATATTCGGTCGTTCAAACGTTGTCAAAAAATGTATTGTGCCAAAATTTATGATTGATAATATGGTTTTAGAAATCATAGGGAAAGTCTCCTGTAATTTGTGGGCTTGGAGTAGCCGAGTCGTTTGAACAACCTCAGGAGCAGTTATGCTAAACAGCCTCAGAGAGTGAGTCTAAAAAGCTATCAATTAGTCTTAACGTAATCCCATTTGCTTCAAAAGAATCTTATGGTAATTGGAATATTGTGGCAAAAAGATTTATCATTTGCTTTTATACTTTTATTATAATAACAACCATTTTTTAGGTATTTTGCTGTCGAATTCAGCTTTACAAATGCTCTTGGAGGATATAAAACGTTGTTTTAACGTAGAGAATTTGTTAACAAGGCGGATAAATCAAGACGTTATAGAGAACTTTTTTCGAGTGATAAGAAGTTTAAATTAAGGTCTTTTATTTTAGGAAGAAACGAAGGATCTTGCATTGAGAAAAATCTAAATAACAAACATTTTTATTGTTCTTAAGTTCGTAACAAGTCAGTGGTGAATTTGTCTACTATTAAAAGACACATGAAGCCTAAATCACACCAAAATATTACTTGGGAATATTGCAAATAAAAAATTCGAAACAAAAAAAAAAGTTCAAGAGGCCCTTTATTCAAATGATTTTTAGGAGAAGATCGAAATGATATTCAAACGTTTAGATATAAAATATATGAATTGTCCTTTTCTTGTCTTGGGGGTAGGATAAATATTGAATTTTATCGGCTTAATTATCATAACGAATTAAACAGTAACTATTTTGAAGACGTAAGTAATTTTGAGTTACCTGTGGGTTCTCCGGAAATGAGGAAAAGATGTGCGGAAGCAAAATTTGCCAAATCGTTTTTTGAATCAGGTGTTTCACATAGAGCAGCTGAAAAATTTTTGAAATTTTTTCAAAAAGTTGGTAAAGATCGTACCACATTACAAGATATCCATATTGGTCGGACAAAATTAACAAATGTAATAACAAATGTTTTAGGACCTTATGAAAAAGACATGCATGTTCAAAATTTGCGTAATTGTAAATTTGGTTTACATATTGATGAGTTATAGGAGTCGGTTCAACGACAAAAATGGATGACATTTCAAACACGATTTGTTCATGAAAAGACGATGAATGTTCGAACAGATCTGTTGACAGTATTAAAACTTGACGCAAAAAATACCACAGCGGAAAGTTTGTCATATTTCGTCAGAAATGATAAAATGCCAGATTCCATTTTCCAATATCTCCTCACGACTTAGATACATGCAATCTAATTGTAATAATATAATAATAATAGCAGAACAAAGGGCACAATAAAGAAAATCAGGGGAGAAAATATCAGGAGAAAATGGCAGGATTACTGAGATAGCGATAGCAAGGGGAGATGGACACAAGACATACTGAAGAATGTTAACAGGAAACTTTAAAGCCTATCTGAAAAGATTTGGTTTAAAGAACACAAACGGAAAGTACGAATGTGGGATGGATGAAGAGGAGGATATCGCACATGTATGGTATAGGTGCGAAAAGGTTGCAAGACTGGAGGCAAGAAATAGGTTGAAGAAACACATACGAAAAGATAACCTAGAAGTAGATTGGGAGGCAGAAAGAGAGGAAAAAATGGGTGGAATTCTGGAGAGATATTGTGGAAGAGGAATGTCTCGAGGAGGAAGTTGAGATAAGATAAGTAATACAATATAAATGTAGATGTAGAAATACAGGATATGGAACTTGTAGAGTAGAAAGAGGCCAGACACAGATTGGGGGCAAGATTAAAAGATAAAGAGGCAAAATTAAAAGTGTGCTGATAATAATTAACGATTTAGTTAATTTGGCTAATTCAAATTTATATATCTCTTAGTTTAAAAAACTAACGGTTTCAGAATTAGAGGAAAAACTCTTTCCCGTGCTCTGGGGAGGATGAAGTGGACGATACAATGGACTATCAAAAAAGAAAGTGAAAGTCGTACTATTTGAATACAAAATTCCTAAACTCAAATCTAATAAATTCAAAAACCTATATAGTGGAAGAGATCAAATATTCGTAACTTTTATGCAAAATGCCAAGTAATATTGAAATTCCTACAAAATTCGTGAAATGTTACGGAGAAGCACGATGTAACTTTGAAAGAGCAAGACATATTTGTGGACAAGGTTTTCCTAGAAGACAATTACCAAATCGATGGACATTTGTTGAAGTTTCTCGAAGATTAAATTCCTAAGTGTCTGGATGGCGACAAACACCAGCACAAACTGAAGAACAAATTTTGGTCTTGGTAGCAGCAGATTCAACTCGATCTATAAGAAATCTAGCTAGGTCTGATGAATGTATCCAATTGGACTATACATAGAACTCTCCGTGAACAGTTATTGTATCCATTTCACATACAGGGTTCACGCCCTTTTACCTGTTGATTATTCAGTAAGAAAAATTTTTCCATGAAACAAACTGCCTAAATTATAAGACCAGAAAAAATTCAAAATATAATTGAATATCGAAGGGTAACGACTGCGATATGAACGCCATTTTTTAGTCTAAAATACCAAGAATATTGACTAAACAATTAATTTAGATTAGTAAACCATGTTTTTTTTTACAAAAACATTCACTTTTTGCATTTATATTAGAAAAACGTGGTAACAAACTCTATTTTTTATGTTTCAATAAATGTTTAAGTGTTTTCAATCTTACTACAAGTTTATGAAAACGTTTATTTGCTCAAAATTTCAATTATTTGCATTAATACTGTAAATTTTTATAAATATTTTTTGAAAATTTGGAATGAACACAATAACAATGTTATAATATATTCATTATACTAAATCTTAAACCAATAACGTTTATGCAAGTCTGTACAAGATATAATATCTAATCATTTGAAACATTGCCATTTTTCAACTAGAATCGAAAAAGGAAGTGTACGCTTTATATTTTGTACAAACAAATAAAATTATTCATTTGTAATGTCATGTTTTAACTGACTGTAAGAACTAAATCAAAATATTTGTAAAAACTTTCTTATTTACAATTTATTACAAACCAAGTATAATTACTGATTTGTAATATAGTTCCTTTTATTGTATAAAAGTAAACAAATATTTAAAAACTATTATCAATTTGGAATTTATCTAAACAATTACATTTGTGAAAAATATATTAATTTAAGATTTTATTGTAACTAGTTCAATCACAATAAATAGGAAATAAATTTTACCACTCAGTTTACACCAATACATTCTTTTAGATTATTGAGACATATACATGTTATCGTAGAACACCATTATAACATATCGTAGAGTAAGAGGAGATTAGTGTGAAGTATTAAGTATTATACTTTGATATAGTTTCATTCACCTTACTTCATTATCCTGTTATATATGTGTTTTCTAAGCCACACATTAACTGTTATGTCACATACATATCCCGATAAATGAAGTTACTCATCTAATATTTTGACTCCTGACTCACTTGAATATCAAAAAACACAACTGCATTGATTGGTCCTAAGTTTTTCAGGTATTGACATCTAAAACATAAAAAATAGGAATATAATAGGTATAAATCTAACAATTCAATTTTTTAGTTATATTTGTAATATTTTACTCAGCATGCATTAAATAAAACACGATATGGAAAAGTAAACAATAGTTAACTAATCTAAAGATCATTTTACAACAAATATCTTGTTACAAATTTGCAATATATCACAATAAACCAATTGCATATTTTACTAACCTGGACAATCGATGTTCATCAATTATAAAATGACACGTTTTTGCATTTACAGTTGCTGGCCATTGGTCAAAAAATTTGTCTGTACATATATTACACATTTCACGAGTCTTCCAAAGGCTGCTGGTATCAAAATTAAACTATTTTTACCAAGCACTTTCTGTTTTTTTTACACTGAACCTGTCTGTCGTCTATCCTTTATTGAATATTGCACACGTTGCATTATTTAGTAAACATTTTCTTGGTTGAATACACATTTTTAGTTTGAGATTTATCAGCGCATGCGTCGTGAGGCGCTGATTTCGCGCTACTTGAACATTTAGAAGTGCAGTGTTGTCGGTTTGCAACGGTCAAAATATACGAATCATTTTTTATGGTTGAATTATTGTTGTGTTGTTGTGTATGTATTATACTTTTTATTTTTTTGGTAAGTATATTATTTCTTCTAATTTGATGATTATTGCTCATTATTAAAATATTATACTTTACAGATTATATTCTCATGGCGTTTTTAAAAACAATATATTATTCCTATTATTCTGCTAATTACTTTCTTAATTTATTTGCATGCTCATTTAATATATTTTACTTTATAGATCTTTCTCATTTTTAAAATATTATACTTTTATTCCTTTAGTAAGATTATTTTTAATTTGTTAGCAGTCATAGCATAGTTATCTTACTTTATAGATTATTTGTGTGCTGCATTTATTATTTTTTTTTGTACAATCTTAATTTATTGATCAGGTCGTTAATTAATTAATATATTTTACTATATAGATAATTGTATTGTATTTAATTAAAAATGTTTTTAATTTTTATTATTTTTTAATTTATTTCAATTTATAAATAAATTTATACTATATTTGCATTGAACAATTTTTTTCGAGTTACATAGACCATGACTGGTCTCGGAAGATCTGTTCCATCATACCTCCACGAATTCATATGGAGAAATAAATTTAAAAATCATAATATGTTTATGAGCATTTTAAATTGTATTAGGGAGCAATATCCAGTGGAATAGATTTTTTTGTTTTAATTGATTTTGTTTTTTATTATAAAATATATAAATATATCTTTTTTGTTAATTTTATATTAATGTTGTAAATTTACCTAATTTACCTTTGAAAATTTACCTAATTATTTAATAAAGAACTTTTAATTAGATAGTTAAACTACCAAAGAAATATAGAGTAAATAAGAAATGAATATACTAATTAATAAAGTGATTTGAATTTTATCTCTTTTCGAATTCAACCACATAAATAATATAAGTCATACATAAAAAACATAATAAATAACATATATATTTTTCTAAAAATCATTTCTCTACATATTTCGTTAAAAATGAAATCTGGCAATTATGCTGTCTAAAATCTCCGAAATAGACGATTTCAAATCAAGTTGACGCATGCGCTAAAAATATTCCTTTGAGTAACGGATTCTGCAACTTTACCGATTTAGTATTAACCAAGCATAACTATACCAATAATCTTTCAGAATCTACGTTTTTAACGAATATTTTTTAGCACATGCGTCGTGAGGTACTGATTTCGCGCTTCTTGAACAATTTACACTGTAAACTTTACAGTGCAGTCACTGTACTGTAAAGTTTACTGCACTGCACTGCAGTGTAGTCGCTTTATAACGGTGAAAATATTCGAATTGTGTTTTATAACAGTTTTGTGTTCTTTGTGACTGAATTATTGTTAAAATAGAGTATTAAATTTTTTATTTTTAGTATACTCTTTCTTCCAATTTGATTATTATTGCTCATTAATTAAAATATTCCCATGGTGTTTTTAAAAACAATTTTATTCTTATTCTTCTGGTAATTACATTCGTAATTTATTGGTATGCTCATTTAATATAGTTTACTTTACAGATTACATTCATTTTTAAAATATTACATTTTAAATCCTTTGGTAAAATCATTAAACAAAATTAGTCATTTTTTAAGTTATTTTACTTTATAGATTATTTGTGTGCTGTATTTTTAAAGCATTACAATTTTATTATTACTATTATTTTTTGGTAAGTATAATCTTAATTTATTTTACTATATAGATAATCGTATTGTATTTAATTAAAAATATATTTTTATTCTGTTTTAACTTACTGACAAATTTCATTTATTTATTTATTTATATAGAGATATAAATATAAAAATCGCAATGTGTTGATGAGCATTTTAAATTGTGTTGTGTTTTTGAAGTGAAAACTTCTTTAGCCGCGTTGGGCACTTTTTGGTAGGGGAAAACCTTATGGGTCCGCGTCACCGACATGCTCAAGACTGATGCACGCGCAGTGTGCTGTGCTTTTTGAATGGGTGAAATCTCATGTGTTCACGTCACATCTGACGTATAGTGCTGAAAAGTTCATGTTCATTGTTGAAATAATGTTTTTGTTTGATTATTATTTGAATGGCTATGACCAATGATCCAAAACTCAGTATTATAAAATATAAAACGACAATCGATGCCAGTTTTACGCGATACTTAGATAAATTTAAATCAAACATTTTCATTTCTTACTTTGGTTACCATAAGCGTATTGTATCTTTTTTAGAACAAAATGAAATAATTGAAAGTATAAGAAGTCTAAGTATTGTTGAAATTAATGATGACAATGACGCAAACAATTAAAATAATGTTAAAAATCAAATACATTGAAATTTAAGTAAATACAAATAGTGTCCATAAATAATATGATTGTATATTAATTGGTATTTCAACTGAATTATATTTATATTTTTCATGATCTTGTAATATATTTGAATAATAAAACACTATATTAACATGCATATAATTGTTGCTGGGAGTGTCAATAGATGTGACAACCAGATTGATGTTGATAATTTTGATTCAAACATTATGAAATTTCTAATATTCACACTAGTTCTAAATTTTCACTTCTATGGGCAGTCTATAAGTGCCAATTTTAAATTTTTTATTATAAAATATATAGATATATTTTTTTGTTTTTGTTTCTTATATTAATGTATTATTTTAATATACTTATTACTTTTAATTTTTATAAAAATTATTCCCCTTTATAAATTTAACTAATTATTAAATATTTTCTAAATTTATTTAATAATAAAATTTTATTTAGGAAATATAGAGTAAATAAAAAATTAATTAATAATGTATGATTAGCCGAATTTTATTTTTTTAGAATTCAACCACCTAAATGACATGAATGATACATGAAAAACAAAATAAATTACATATAGATTTTTTAATAACATTTTTCTCTATATAATTTGTTAAAGTTGAAACCTGGCAACTATGCGATATAAAATCAAATTAACGCATGCGCTAAAAATATTCCTTATAATCGGGAATTCTGCAATATTACCTTATTGGTTTATAATATATATTTTTGTTCCAAATACAAAGAAAACAAATAACTGTTTGGAAACTACAATTATTTGGAATGGATAATGCAATCAGATAAAAATGCTTAAAAACAGTTTTACAAATGAATTAATTTATTTATTTGTTTGTAATATTGCTTTTTTATCAATTAAGTACGAGTTCAATTTAATTTCTCAAACCTAGTTATTGTTTATAATCGATATTTACAGTCAAATTTCAAAAAATCCATTATATGTTTAAAAAGTTGATAAAAAATATGATTTATAAATTATTGTCCTTTTTGACATTATTTACATTTCTTGTTTTTTCCAAAATATTGAGAAATTTTAGATGAATTTTATATATATGTTAGCTTACGTCATCATCTTCACCGATGGACCGATGCGACGGGCTCACATCTATTTAGACTATTTTGTTTTGTAAACAAATCTGAAGGATTTGTTTATATTTGATAATTTGTAATAAAGCGTATTATTGTGAATTTAGTGTTTTAATCAAACTAAAAAGACAGATTAACAGTCGCTAATCTATCATCAGAAGTGGGATATCTTCTCGTGAATTATTTCCGGAAGAAAGGACCTAAAAAAATTAAAATTTTTTTTGTGTTTCTTTGTGAACAATGGCAGACAATAGTGAAAAACGCGACCACGCAGTGAGTCCGAACGTTGTGAACATTACCGAAAGTGCATCGGAGACAGACAATAATATGGCGTTGTTATTTAAAATGCAGCAAGAAAGTAACAACAGTTTCCAAAAACAAATTATGGAAATTTTGTCGACAATGGCCAACGCCCAAACTACTCAAGCAAAATTGAGGGTGGCTGCGCAGACGCAACCTGTTTCCGCTTCAGTATCAGAAGGTGTAAATGCCGCGGCGGCGCAGTTTCGACTTGCAAGTTTTGACCCAGATGATACACCGTTTACTATGGTTGAGTGGATGGATGATGTTACTAGGATCCAACAGGAGCTGGAAATATCCGATACTCTTATTGTTTTAAAAGCTGGTCATGCTTTACGAGGACGTGCAGCACGCTTTTATCAACATTGGAAACCTATTATTAGAGATTGGGCTTCTTTTCAACGAGGTTTTGAAATTGCGTTTCCTGAGTTAGGTACTCCTGCTACTCATATCAGAAATTGTTTAGCAATTAAGAGTTCAAGTTATGATTCACTAGTAGAATACGGTAACGCCAAATTAACAGCACTTAGAAGATTTTATTCAGACTTTCCATGGAATGTTGTGTTAAGTCTTGTTGAATACGATATTCAAAACACAGAAGTGAAAAATCGAATCTCCTTGCTAGCTCCTACATGTGATTCTGAACTATTAAAACTGTTGGCTACCTGTGATGCGAATAAATTGAACGCTGGTGTACGAGAGCGTGAATTGTCACGAAAACGACCGAATATCTTTCGTGATCAGCGTTCGTTTCAAGGAACCTGCAGAAGATGTCAAAGCTATGGACATAAAGCAGTGGATTGCAAAAATGCGGAAAAAGTACAAAATATGTCGGAAAAGGTACAGCCGGGTCCTACTGGAGTACATCAAAGAAATTTTTCGTCTGGCAACAACACCTCAGCAAATAAGAAGTTTTGTAACATCTGTAGAATGAATGGCCATTCAGAAGATACATGCTATAGTAAAAAAAATGACATGAGGCATCAAAACGAGTGCTCCTGGCAAAAAACACACTTTTTATCCGCTCATTTCCATCAGCTACGGTTACTAACAATTCCATGATCAGTTCAATAGTATACTTAGTAGACACAGGTGCAGATGTCTCAATACTTCACAAAAAAATAGCGAAAGCCTTAAACTTGCAAATTCAACTGGATTGCCAAATACTGTCTGGTGTAGAAAATTGTGTTATGAAGCCTCTGGATCGCAGTAGTGTTGTGATGTGTACACCAACCATGACATTAGAAATTGATTTTCTAATTGTGCCAGATAGATCAATTCCAGGATGTGATGTTGACGCTTTAATTGGACTTGATGTTTTAAAACGACTAGGTATAAAAATTGAATTTAATGCAAACAGTGTAGACATTGTATATGATCATAGTGATAGGCAACGAATTTGTGCTATATACGCGTTTGAAGAAAATGACTTAAATTTGTCAGGACTGGACGAGTGGGTTATTAAGGAAATAAAAACAATAATCCAAAATGGAATAAGTCAAACACCGGCCGCAGTAACAACAAACAAGTTAAAAATAACATTACGTGATCTACAGCCAGTGGCCTATAAACCCCGTCATTTGTCATATGGCGAAAGATTACAAGTGAAACAAATAATAAAAGAACGAATTGAGAGTGGAATAATACGACAAAGTGAATCTCCTTATGCAAGCCCAATAGTCCTTCTCAAAAAGAAAAACGGAGACACAAGATTATGTGTAGATTATCGTGACGTAAATAAAAAAGTATTACGTAATTATTTTCCTCTACCACGGATACAAGATCAGATTGACACCCTTGCCAAAGCTGTATATTTTTGTACTCTTGATATGAAATCGGGATTTCACCAAGTTGAAATAGAAGAGAATTCAAAACATATAACTGCTTTTGTGACACCAGATGGACTTTACGAGTACAATCGAATGCCGTTTGGTTTTATAAACTACCCGTCGTGTTATCAAAGTGCCATCGATAAAGCCCTTGGACCACTTAAAGACGACATTGCGCGTTCGAACCGTCGAGCTGTGCGGACGTATTTTTCGGTGCGCTGCTATAGTGATCGTGTCAACATTTTTTTTTTTTTTTTGGGACATATGACATATACGGGTGAAGTTGAACCAGAAGACGGGACTGACAAAGATGCCAGCCCCCTGTCAACTGGTTCCGGAAGAACAAGCCCAATCTGAGGAAGGTCCTAGAACCTCCCTGGGTGAGGATTGGGCTTGCAGTTGATCCGTTGGCTTTCCGCCACCACTGGCTTGTGGAGCGGTACTGCCCGAGATATCTGAAACGCTTTTTTTTTTTGTTGGGACAGAGAGGGGAAAGTGTAAACCCCTTTCCGAGCATCGATCCGGAGATCATAACCAAAAGAGGAACCATATGTGATAACACATATGGGGGAAAGGGCGTTTATATGACATATACGGGTGAAGTTGAACCAGAAGACGGGACTGACAAAGATGCCACCCCCTGTGAACTGGTTCCGGAAGAACAAGCCCAATCTGTGGAAGGTCCTAGAACCTCCCTGATTGAGGATTTGGCTTGCAGTTGATTCGTTGGCTTCCCGCCACCACTGGCTTATGGAGCGGTACTGCCCGAGATATCTGAAACGCTGTTTTTTTTTTTGGAACAGAGAGGGGAAAGTGTAAACCCCTCTCCGGGTGCCGATCCGGAGATCATGACCAAATGGGAACCATATGTGCAAGCACATATGGGGGAAAGGGCGTATATATGACATATACGGGTGAGGCTTAACCAGAAGACGGGACTGACAAAGATGCCAGCCCCCTGTCAACTGGTTCCGGAAGAACAAACCCAATCTGAGGAAGGTCCTAGAACCTCCCTGGGTGAGAATTGTGCTTGCAGTTGATCCGTTGGCTTCCCGCCACCACTGGCTTGTGGAGCGGTACTGCCCGAGATATCTGAACGCTTTTTTTTTTTTTTTTTTGTGCGAGTGAGTTTTTTTGGAAACAGTTGACTGCGAAACAATTGCGTTTGCGCTTGCGGTAGGAGGGTGTCATTCCCGGTGCCCCAGGTTGGGGTATCTTCTGGTTCTTGGGACTTGAGAGATGAGCGCGCTAGGGCGGCGGTGTCCAAAAGCCGCTCTAAATCTGAGAAGAGGCTGGAGAATCGGGTTTCTGCCCTGCTCGATGAGAACGAGGACCTGAGAAGGCAATTAAGTCTTCAGGGTCAGCGTATTGAGGCTCAGAATAGACAGATCGAGGAGCTGAAGGTGCTGGTTAGTCAGCTTCAGGCTGCTCAAAACAGGGTTTCTTCTCCCAAGAGGAAGAAGGGTCGCGTCTCGCAAGAGGCGGCTACTCAAGAAGAACTGGACTTGGGACGCTCCCGTGTGTCCAGGTCACCTGAGCCCTCTCAGATAATATCCCCTCAAACAGCTGAACGTCCGGGGATGTTGTCTCAGGAGTCAGCCTCCTATGCCAAGGTGGCTGCGGCTCCTAAATTTAGTGCAAAGATCCCGCCGATTGTCGTCGAAAACTCTGACGATTGGGCGGCGCTCCGTAAGGAGATCAAAGAGACGAAGACAGACATCGTCAAGGCGAAGATCCTTGGCAAGTCTGTTAAGATCTACGTGAAAGACTCCTCGGACTTTAGGAGACTGATGGCCTTCTTGGAATCGCACAATCGTGCGTATTACTCCTACCGGCTGCCCGAGGAGAAAGAAAATCTATGCCGTGGTGCGAGGGCTACCCATCACGGCTGAGAATGAGGATATTCGTGATGAGCTTAGCAGCCTAGGCGTCACGGATAGCGAAGTGTCCCGCATGACCAGCTTCCGCACTAAGGAGCCCATGCCACTGTTCTTGGTGAAAACCAAGAACCAAGATGTCTTTAAGGTCACCAGGATGTTGGATCTGGTGGTTAGGGTGGAGCCCAAGAAGAAGTCTGCTATGCCGAGCCAGTGCTACCGATGCCAGCAGTTTGGCCACACCCAGCTGAGATGCACATTTCCGCAGAAATGCGTGAAGTGTGCAGGTAGTCACTCGGCCGGCGAGAGCACGTTAGCTAGCGCGGAAGGCGAGAGGAATGCCAGATGTGCTAATTGTAAGCAGGTTGGGCATCCTGCAAGTTATCGCGGATGTCCCAATTACTCTTACAAGCGTAAGGTCCCGGTCGCGAAGTCCGGCCAGAGAGCGCCCATCAGCTCGAGGCTCACGGAGAAGGTTGCGAGCCAGTGCACAGGGCTGGTAACCACAATCGTCAGCATCATCATGCCAGAGATCCAGAAGGTGATCCTGGCGGCATTAGAAAACTATGACAAACATGTCTAGTACAACCTTAGGCAGTATAGCCGTGATATCCTGGAACGTAAACGGTTTTAGGGCAAGGAGGGCGGATCTGGAGGATCTCATTTTTGAGCATTCCCCGGATGTCCTGTGTCTTCAGGAGACTAAAAACCCCTCGGGTTGCAGGTTGGCGCTCCTAGGCTACAGCGCCTATAGATTCGACCGGGACACCCCTTCGGGTGGGGTTGCTATCTTGATCAAGCCAGGAGTTGATCACTCTTTCCTGGGGACGGATTCGGGTGTCACGATGGATAACATCTCCATTGAGCTGAGCACTGCAACTGGTCCAGTTAAAATTACCTCTCTGTACAAGTCCCCCCAGCAACTGCTGGAGAGGGATGATATACAGTCACTGGTTGGATCTGGTGTTCCGACGATTGCGCTAGGAGACCTTAACTGTAAAAGCCCAGTGTGGAATAGCCGTATGGCAAATGCCAATGGCAGAAGATTGGAGGAATGGGGAGACGATTTTGGGGCAGTAGTAGTGGGCCCGTTGGAGCCTTCCTACATCCCCTATGGGAGGGGGCTGCCAGACGTCTTAGATATTGCAGTTGTAAAAAATGTCACGACTGATGTAGATCTCCGGGCGATCAATCTTGGTACGTCCGATCACAATCCAGTGGCCTTCACCCTAACAGCGGATCGTGACACGAACATGACGCTGTTCAAGAAGAGAATGGCTTGCTTGGATTACCAGGCGGCGCTGAATGCTAGCCTAAGGGCAGTCCCTCAGATCAACTCGTGTGCAGAGTTGGAGGTAGCTGTGGAAGACTTTCAGGCTAGTATCTTGTCTGCTTACGAGAGTTCCACTACGTTGTCACCGAGGGCGCGTAGTAACTACTATGACGTTCCTCGTGGCATCAGAGTGCTGATTACGGAGAATAGGCGGCTCCGAAGAAGGTATACTTCAAGTCACTTGGACCGGGACAGGCTTGCCTTGAATAGGCATAGCCATCAGCTGAAAAAAGCTCTGAGGGACTTCCGGTTTGAAGTTTGGAATAGGAGATTGGAGGAGTTGTCTATACGTGATCACTCTGCATGGCGCATGCAGAAAGTGCTCAGGAGAGAGAAGATGGTAATCCCGCCTATTCATGGGGTATTTGGTATTGTATACAGGGACGAAGACAAGGCGGAGGCGTTCGCGGAGACTCTTGTTGAGGAGTGTTCGCTGAACGTCCCGGCGGAAGACGAGGATGAGCAACATCTTGAGGATGTGCAGGTCCTCTGCAATAGGATTGCGCTTCACTCTCCTACGTTAGGTGGCCTCAAACCAGCTTCTTTAAAGGAGCTGAGGGAGATTGTTAAGCGCCTCAACAAAAAAAAGTGCCCGGGTTAACATAACATCACCAATGTCATGATCCGCTTCCTATCGAAGAAGGCCATGTGTCACCTGGTCAAAATTGCCAACAGCATCCTGCGTTTCTGTTATTTCCCAGAAGTATGGAAACGACCTATTGTCCTGATGATCCCTAAATCTGGGAAGAATCATACCTTCCCACAAAACTATCGGCCCAACAGTCTCCTGCCGGGGCTAGGTAAGGTTGTGGAGAGGGTGATCCTGAAAAGGCTGGCGGAGGAGTCGGAGACGTTGGAGGCCATTCCTGATTATCAATTTGGATTTAGGGCTGGCCATTCCGCTGAGCACCAAGTGCTCAGAGTGGTCAACCAGATCACTTCTGGGTTTAACAGAAAAGAGGCCACCGGCGCAGTGTTCCTGGATGTAGCCCGAGCTTTTGACAGGGTTTGGCACGATGGCTTAGTTGCCAAGATGAGCAACCTGGGGTTCTCCTGTAACCTGGTGAAGCTGATCCAGTTGGTCATGTGGCGGTCGTTCGGATTTGGGCGTTGTGGCCGAAGAGCAGAAGAATTTGGGAAATTATACCCCTTCTGTAGATGGGTTGGCTGTGGTTCGGTTGGGGTACTGGAGTTATTTTCTGTCCCTGGTGGGGCTGCGGCTGGCCACTCTGCAGAGGGCTCAAATCCCCCTCCCCTGTGTGTTTGTTAAATGAGTGATGCTTACCCTGGATCCTGTTGTTTGGATACAGGAGTCGTGTGATGCTAGTGTACCCACGGCGGCGGTGCACGAGATGATACACGAATGTTGTGTTGTAATCTTGGTTTTAAAAAGGTTTCTACCTGTAAAACCGTATTCCTGTTTGCAGAGAGGACGTGTAGGTGGTTATAGGTTTGGTGGGTAGGCCCTTATGGCCAGCCCCACACTACTCAGCACTCGGTGCTGAGTGTGCGTAAAAGCATTCCCCCACCTTTAAAAAAAAAAGACGACATTGCGTTTGTTTACGTTGATGATGTGTTGTGCCCCTCTCGAACCATTCAAGAAGGTCTTAAGAACTTAAGAAAGGTCATTGACGCCCTTTCGAAGGCCGGATTTGTTTTAAACATAAAAAAATGTAACTTTTTCCAAACATCTGTGGAATATTTGGGTGTTGTGATCGAAAACGGTACAGTAAAACCTAGTTCGCGAAAAGTTGACGCGCTCGCTCAAACATCAGCTCCTAAAGATGTAAAAGGTGTTCGTCAATTAGTAGGACTGGGTGGATACTTTAGACGTTTCGAGAAAAACTTTGCAACTTTGACAGCACCGATATCTGCACTGTTACGTAAGGGAAAAACTTTTGAGTGGACAAGTGAATGTGATAATGTGCGATTAGATTTAGTGAAACGATTGACTTCTTATCCGATTTTGAACATTTTTGATCCGGAACTGACTACCGAACTACATACAGACGCGAGTTCGCTTGGATTGGGTGCCATACTTATGCAAAAAGACTTAAATAATGTGCTTCATCCAGTGGCGTATTATTCTAGGCGTACAACTGATTGTGAATCGCGATATCATTCTTATTATTTGGAAACTCTAGCGATAGTGGAAGCCACTCAATATTTTCGCACATATCTGTATGGTATAAAGTTTACAATCTATACAGACTGTAATTCAGTAAGGGCTACAGCACTCAAAAAGGAACTACACCCCTGCGTTGCAAGATGGTGGATAAAATTGCAGGACTTTAATTTTGATATAGAATATAGACCAGGACATAAAATGGCACATGTCGACTATTTAAGTCGAAATACAGCATCTCTGACAAAACGAATTTTAGCAGCACGAATTATTGTTAACAAACCAAAGACAATTTGTGAATATTAATCAGAGGATGTGTTTTGTCAGACAATAATAAACAAAACGCATCATGAGACGGGGTATATAGTGGAAGACAATTTAGTGTTTTTACAATGTTCAAATGATGGTCGCGAACGTTGTTTTGTAACTGTAGCAGCTCGACTAGAGATAATGAAACTGTATTATGATAACTCGTCTCATATTGGTGCTGATAAAATGTTAATGAAATTACGTGAGGACTTAATATGGCCACGCATGGGTAAAACAGTACGCAAATATGTTGCAAATTGTAGATCGTGTGTGTTGGGTAAATCTTTTACTGGAAAACGGAGTGGATTGTGTCAACAGAAAACGAAACCTTCAAATAAAATGGATACGTGGCATATTGATCATGCCGGACCTTTGGTCAAATCTAATAAATGCACTCAAATTTTAGTGGTTATAGACGCTTTTACTAAATTTGTGCGATTTTGTCCTATTAGACAAAAAAATACCGTATGTACTATAAAGGCATTAGATGCATTATTTATGGAATTGGGTCGACCAAAACGAATAATCGGGGAACAGCATTTGTAGCGAGTAAATTTCGAGAATTTCTCAATGATAACTCTGTTGAGCTACACCTAATTGCAACAGGAGTTCCTAGAGGTAATGGACAAGTGGAACGCGTTGTGAGAAGTTTGTTTAATGCGATGCGTGCTGTGTTGAATGAAAAAGACGAAAATAAATGGACAAAAGTGCTACCCGATATTGAGGACGATTTTAATGTAACTGTGAACAAATCGACAGGATTCGCGCCGTGGATATTAATGTTTGGTGAAAATCGACGTCTGAGAGCAACTAGCGAACTGTTAAATGGTGTGCCAATACAGACAAGTGATGTGGACGCTGAAATATTTATACAACAAGCTCACAGTCGCGTGTGCGAAGTAACCAGTAGAACAATTACAAACTTTAATAAGAAATGAGTGCCGGCAATACCATACGCTGTTGGTGATAAAGTTGTTGTTGAAAATAGTCAGCTGTCGAATGGAGGAAAATTGAAACCAAAGTATCACGGACCCTTTGAGGTAACGCATTGTTTACCTAATGAGAGGTACGCACTCCGAAGGATTGGCAGCCGAGGTAGAACTACAATAGCAGCGCATGAACAGTTACGAACCTGGCCAGATACAGAAATTCTATAAGGTATGATGGATATAGATTTATTTAATAAGATTGATGTGTGAATGTGTGTAAAGGTCCCTGCTTAGTAGGCTGTTTAAGGTCCCTGTGTATCAGGCTATATCTGAAGGTCCCTGCTTAGTAGGCTATGATTAAGGTCCCTGCTTGGCAGGCTATTTTTAAGGTCCCTGCTCTGCAGGCTTAGATTGTTGTGTTCTGGGTCTGTGAGACAAGCGGGTAATAGACCTGGTAGTGGTTGAACCGCCTCTGAGCTCCTGGCTAGAATATGGTATCTTTTGATAGCATTTGAGAAACATGGGTGTAACAGACCTGTTGATGGTTGAGCCGCCTCTGTGATTCTGGTGATTGTTAACTGTGCCGCATAACAGTCTTTTTTGTTAAATGATATGAGGTTTAGGCTTAGTTCATCGAATATATTTTGAGCTTGTACTGCTGTTATAATGTTTACAGATTACCGGTGTCAGGTGAATCTTTGCAAAAACTGCGCAAGGTGCGAGGACGCCCCAATGTCAGGAAGGCCGTGTTAGCTTACGTCATCATCTTCACCGATGGACCGATGCGACGCGCTCACATCTATTTTGTTTTGTAAACAAATCTGAAGGATTTGTTTATATTTGATAGTCAAGCTTTAGATGTCGAGGGTTAAAGTACGTTTGTTGTAATAAAGCATATTATTGTGAATTTAGTGTTTTAATCAAACTAAAAAGATTAACAGTCGCTAATCTATCATATATTTTTTAGGGTTCCTTATTAAACTTTTTAACTGTGTAATTGTTGTTATGGTTTTATAAATAAATGTCATTCCTTTCTAAAATTGTATTTTTTTTAACGAAAAGAAAAAGTTCAATCATTTCTAAAAACTTACTGACGTTTATTCGTTAATTCTAAAACATTAGAAGTATTGGCATTCTATCTAGAAATTTACATTTTTGTTAGTCTATATATTGACACTATCTCGAATTTTTGTTACTCATTATCTAATTTTTTTAATTAATTTTTATACAAAAATTTACACTTTCCTACATTTTTATATTATCAAATAAGTTAACAGTTCTATAATAAAGACGTTTTCAAATATTTATAATTTTTTATTTTCTCTAAACAGTGATTTCTAAATTTTTATAATTTATTTGAATCTCAGAAAAAATTAGGAGATATTAGTAGAATTTCTCATAAAATTTGATAATTTTAGGGTAATTTTGGGATGGCCCAAAGATTTGTTTGACTTTACCAGAATTAAAGGTTTCTTAGCAAAATATTTTTTCTCAAATTAGTTTAGCTAGAATTTTTATTTAAATTTGGAAAATATTAACTTGAGAATGTCATTTTTAGGTTTCTTTTTTTTATTGGGTCAAAGAGGGGAAAATCTACAAGACGCCTTCTGGTGTCCAATAAAAAAAAAATTCTGAATATTTTGAGTCAAATATAACAAAAAATATCTGAATTTTAAATTTCAGTAATATTCATGAAGAGGTCTGTGTATTCAATAACAGCTATTCTAGAAGCACCATTATTTAAGAGAATGAATGGAATAATTTCAGAAGAAAAACGCCAATCTACCACCAAGTTGCCTTAAATTATGAAGTATTAACGAACTCGGTGAAAAAATATTCGAGAAAACATAAAATGACTAACAAAAATTGACCCTAAGGATGGAATTTACCTATCAATTGATTGTTAGTACAATACTTGAACCATATTTGAAATCTGAATGCACTTTTAATTTGAACTATAAACAGACCTCACCCACAAAATGAATTGGTCATGGCTCTCAAACTACACACCACTTTTTAGCCACAAAATAGTACTGAATACATAATAAAAATACCTTTCAAACGAAGAATTACAAACATTTGTGAATTGTGTTATTATATTAAAAAGGCGTCTGAAATTTTATTCATGAAAAATCAACAGAAGAATTAAAAGTTTGCAGAAATCATTCACGTATTTCAAAAAATCAAAATTAAGTTAACTGTAAGAAACAAGATTTGTTATAAGGGAAATTCTATAATCAAATATCTTTAAATCAGATACAAGTACAATGATATTACACCTAAAATTTCTTACAAAAATAAATCCACAAATTTGGGAGTTAATGAAAGAGTCATCAGGAGAATAAATAAAATTAATTTAATACTATTTATTGTAGAAATAGTAATAATTATAAATAATATAATATTTTAAATTATTTATTGTAAAATAATATTTTTGGTCATATAAATTACAAATTAAAGATGCATTTAAGATATTTGATTCTTAAATTTGAGAAAATTTGCTACAAAAATAGAATATAAAAAAATTTAGTTTAAATTTCTTCCAGTCTGTATTGAAATTATATTTCAATATACAATAGAGATATTACGTTTAACACATATATTAGTCTGATTTGATTGAATAAAAAAACAAATTCAAATACATTTACGTTTTGTGTCATTATTTAAAAATACTTTTAATAGTAAGAATTTATTCTTAATAGGATTTATTTTATTAAATATTTTCACTCCGAGTGATAAAAAAGAAACTCAGGGAAGTTGGAAATAATAATTAACATAAAACATCAAGATCTAAATATTGCTGACATTACTAAAACCTTAAGATGCTTCCAAAAAATGGTTTACAATATATATTAACAAATATAAAACATACTCAGTTGAATATATAATAAAAAAATGTTTTAACAGAGAGACAAATTGGAAGAATCAGTGAAGGAAATCTTTTTTTTCTTCTAGACAGATAAAAAATGAATTCTGTCCTATAATAACAGTGTATCTAGTAGAACACTCAACAGACGACACAATGAACAATAGGTGCAAGAGTTTATTTCAGTAAAGAACCCATTGGTATCAAGAAAGAATTGTCAGATAAGTCTAGAAGTTTGCACAAAAATATATTCTTCAGAGTTCTGGCAAATAGTAATGAATTCGTGCTCAAAAGAATAGTATCAACTGGTAAAAAATACATTCATCGTCCTCCTAATAAAAGTTTGGACCCCGGATACTCTAAAAAAACTTTGAAACACCGTGAAGGAATATTTGAGATTAATTTTTCTTGGTATGGTATAGGTCCATTTCAAAAAATTATTTATGAAATGGACCGTTTCATTTATATAGACATCATGAGACATATCATGGACCCATTTGCCAACGAAATTTACCAGTTAAATGGAGTGTTATATATGATAATAATGCGAAGTATGCAACCCTTGTTGTTCAAAGTCATGTTGAGATTCTCGATTGGTCAGCGTCAGGTCCAGATCTAAATCCAACTGAAAACTTGTGTAATGATGTGTAGTCTCAATTAAAATGACAATAATCATTAAATTTAGATGAATTGTGCTTAAATTCAAATATTTGATTGAATCAAACACATAAAATATTAACGATTTGTATTATTACGTTTAAATTAATTAATAAACATATATTTTTTAATGTGTGCTCTTTCTGTGACCAGCCACACTTCTTTATTATTTTAGCTCCAAAGTAAATAATTTAAGAGAAAATATACTATAAATATTCTAAATAAAATATAAAATATTTTTGTAGAGAAGGTGCATTTTTTAATTAACAATAAATAGTAATGTGTCCTATAACTTCTATACCCTAGTATAAAATATAGAACTTTCTTTTCCCTAACTTTTAAGTTTCATATTTATTTAAAGCTTTTTTCAAGTCGCTAGCGACATATAATCACTTTATAAAATGTACGAATGTTTTCTGATGTGATGGACCACAATTATATTTTAAGAAAAATGGCAAATAAATAATCAAATATCTTAATTATTCCTCAGGCTAACCTAACCTAGCGTTTTCCATGGTTTTTCCTCAGTAATATTTTTTCTTAATTTATTTTATTAGTACCTTTTCAAATATTGCCAACACCAAGTTGGTCACCCGATACACTTTGTATTGAAGGTACAGCAATTTGATGGGTATGACAGACAATTTGAATGTATTATCTCGTAATATTATCTGCTGAATTCGTGTTCATCATTTGGGAAAGGCGCTCCTGTGTCATAACTGTTTGTAATTTCTCTTGGCAAATAAGGGCTCGATTGAGGGGCATATTTTTCAATTGTACAGCCAGACTTTTGCAAAACAAATCAAATTCGTTTTCATCCTGACAGTTTACCGAATACTTGTTGTCTTCTACAATTCTTTGAAGCTTATTAACTGCCCTCTCAAGACACGACATTTGGACGGAAAATTTGCGTCTATGTATTTCTGGCTTCATTTTTGTACGTCGTGTTACAGCAGGAGGAACATTATCATTTTCTGTAATCTCGGATGGTGAGTTTTCGACAATATTTAGCTTAGTTTCTTGAAAGTCTTCTTCGATTTCTTCAACGTCATCTCTTTCTTCGTCGACATCAGTCTCATTTTCAATTTCGACTATTTCGGGAGACATCCGAAAATAATATATTAATGATTAATGTCCCATATAAAGATTTAGTTGTTCAGTCGATTTGTTTTGTGTCAAATACCCCCAATGATAGAAAAACATAATGTAATAATGGAAAATTATAATTAATAATAATAATAATAATAATAATAAATGTTTTTATCAACCAAATTATTTAAATACCACTAATTTGGTCGAAGTTGAGGTGGGTAGACATCCCACCCTGTACTCTTCTACTTGTAAAATATGTAAAAAATATTATTTTATAATGTAATATATGTTTAATTATTTTCATACAGGTTTTGGCATTCAAGAAAACTATATACTATTTCGTACAAAGTTTTAGTTTAGTTTTTATGATGGTTTTAAATATTAATTCAGATATCAATACTTCATATGTAGAGCAACAAATTAAAAAAAAACATAATCAGTTTATTAAAAGTACAATCCTTTTTAATTTAAATTAATTTTATAATTAGTAAGTGTCTTAAACATTTCATACCTCAATTTATATACGGATATCTTCATTTACGTAGTTTTTACACTACATTTTATTTCGGACGGGATTCATAAGTAAAGCAACCAAACCCTATATTCAATACAATTGATTTTATAATTTATTTCTGTGTCCGACATCGTTCCTAAAAGCTAAAAATGCCTAGAAGTGTCCATTTAACGATTCAAATTAAACAACAAATTGTAGACAAGTTCTGAAATGGTGAAAAACATAGTAAAATTGCAGTAGATTTAAATTTAAACAAATCGGTCATTTCAAGGACGATTTCCAATTTTAACAGAAGTAATATACTGGAAGGAGTTCCCAAAAGAGGTAGAAAACGCAAGACTAACACAGCTGTGGAAACGAAAACAAAAACTCTTGTTGTTCACGACACTTTTATCAGCATCCCACATAAATCAATAAATAAACGAACTCAGTATGTCGGCTTATATAGACAATTTTTGGATTTTGAAATTTTTTTAACTCTCGTTAGAGATAATATTTCAAAATGATCAAAACAGATTTTTATAGAAAATTTAAGGCTCTACAAAAAATGTCTCTTACAGTTTTTTGATAAATTCATTTTTTCAAAAGTTATTTAACATTAAAGTTCGATTGATTTAAAATTTTGACATTTTTCTCATTTTCTGACGCAACCATCAACTTGTTGGAAATGGGAAAATTTTATATAACGGGAAATTAAAATTTACGATGCGGCACCTCTTAATATTAATATTAAGAGCTGTAACATTCACAGTATTTTTTTTTACTATTTCCAACAAGATTTTCGATTTAAATAAGAAAAAAAAATTGTCGATTTTTTTGAAACAGTCTAGTGTATATATTCCATTAAGATTAATATTAGAAGTTTTAAATATTATGAATGTGAACCAAAAAATAATTATATACTAGAACTGACAACATGGAAACATACTTTGTAAAGGGTTTGAATTTATTTAATAATCCACTCATTGAATTTGAATACTATAAAAAGTATAATAAACTAAGAAACTTCTTAAGAAAATTTCTGTTGAAAATGCAACTCTTGCACATAAACTTAGGTGTTCGGTGGAGACGTTGTGATAAGACCGAAATCGTGACAACTCATTTGGGCTGATCAATCTAATTCAAATCTACTCAGACAATAAGTACGAGATGAATACAAAGTCACAAAATCAACATTTTAGTTGTATTCAGGTTGGTATGTTTAATTTTAACAACGTAATTAATGTAAAAGGTTTTGCATTATTCAATGTTTAAAGAATCAAATAATCATCATCATGTTGTACCTGTGCTTTACTTATATTATTGTTTTTGTAGTTTACTAACAGATTTGTTCCAGTTATGATTTTAATTTTATGTTTTAGGTGATGATGACTGAAAAACTAATTGATGGTTTACATTTATGTTATCTGCGAAACAATCCATTCCATTATGTTTGTTAATATTTAAATGGAAGTGAAAGGTATGTGTATTTATATAGTCATATTAGTAATTTAAGGATTAATATTAAAATTTATTACTCAAACAATAATTCTCATTACTCTTTACTTTTTCTTTTTTATGTTAATATGGTGTCGAAGGATATACTTGATTTTCTCTTTGTAATTTACTTCAATATTACTGCATAACAACAATAACAAACAATAACTGCATCTTAGGACAATCAGAGAAGTCTGCTGTAGCTAAACATGCACTGTTAGATGGAAATCACAAGATAAAATTCCAAGATACACAATTGCTTGCCTTGACAACCAAATATCACAAGAGAATGATTAGGGAAGCAATTGGGATCCATAAATATGGAAACAACTTCAATAGGAATGAAGCATTGAAGTTGAATAAAATATGGACACTAAAATCCCTAAGCAGACGAGAATGGCCAATGAATTAAACAAAATTTCTAGAACATCAGTTATCCAAGTTGTCATTTAGTTGTCAATCAGATATCCAAGTGACATGAATCAAATCAGACCTCTGAAGATGCTAGTCACTCATCCTAGTGAACCCCAACAACTATAGATATGGAAATAATAGTCATGAAAGTCTCAACCTTTACAATATGTTTAAGGTTAGTGTATATTTATTTAACTTGCTACTTATATGATTTAATGGAATTTGTCCATATATAGTATATTCATTACACATAAAAATATTGAAATACAATTGTGAGTCAATGTTCTCATTACCCTTATTCTATATCAATATTAAACTTGTCTCATAAGGTCATCTTTTGTATCAGAACTGGCAGATGTTAATCAGAATTGTGCAAAATTATACTGAATGCAGAATATTTTTCACCACTACTGTGAGCGGTTGTTTATTATCAGTAACAATTTATGGATGTATTTGTTCCAGATTCTCTGTTGATTGTCTTTGGATATATATGAAGGAATCTATAAAATATGAAAATGAATATTATAAATTAAAATATATTTAATGAGTATGAGTAAGTATGTTTCATTTTCTTTATAATTTAACAGTTAATCTACAGTTTTATTTGAATTAAAGCTTAATATATATGTATGTGTATATTTTATTGAGTGTATAATAAATTAAAAATACATATTTTTTCTTATCATATTACTTACAAATTAATATCATGTTTTGAAAAGTAGATTTTATAGAATACTGTGTATAAATGTAAATATAATATTGAAATCTTGTACTCATGCAATCATTCTCATTAATCTTCACTTTTGCTACTTTATATCAATATTATGTCGAATGGTAATCTGTATCTATGTCTACTTGATTTTTTTTTGTTACTTCATATTCATGTATTTAATTAGAACTTGATAGTTATTATAGAAATGTTTCAATATAACACCAAATGTAAAATGGTCTTTTTTAGTTTGAATGTTTATTGTTTAATATACTTAATTTACTCTGTTCTATTTAATACATGTTAACATGAAATATATCAAATAATGTTAAAAATGGAATGCTTTAATAATATTTTTGGTTTTGCACTCTTCAAATAGATTGTATCTGTTTTGACATTTTCTTTTGTTTTAGATATAAATATCTGAAGAACTAAACTGAGGTTCACATCTATGTGGCTGTGTTTATCAGTATTCAAATAAATCTGGAAACAAAATGTCTATGGTAAGTGTGCATTCATTTAGCTTGCTATGGTCCTCTTTTTTGTATCAGAATTACTAGATATAAATCAGACTTGTGCCTGTTCTACTTAATGAATGCAAAGTGATTTTGTCCACTACTGAGCAGTTATTCTCACTTAGTTTTATAGTGTGTTGAATCTTCATCAATAACATTTTATAAGGGTGCATTGCTGAGTACAGCTAGTAAAATTATTTTCTATTTGTAATGCATTTGTGAATTTGACACTATACTATGACTATAATATGTTGATGTAATACTCTATACATGAATCAACAGATTCCAATTAGTTTATTTTCTTTTCTCTTTGCTTACATTCTTTAGCTCTAGTCTTTTATATGTTCTAATTTCTCTGTTGGATAATGAACTAGCTTTCATTCAATATTCTCATTAATGTATTAATCTACACATATGCTATATTAATATTAAACTTGTCTCAAGGGACCTTCTTTTGTATCAGATTTGGCAGATATTAATCAGAATTGTCCAAAGTTATACTGAATGCAGAATGTTTTTGACCACTACTGTGAACAGATGTTCATTATCAATAACAATTTATAACATTTCATTGCTATATTTGTTGTTCCACATTCTCCATTGGTTGATAAACTTGCTTTTTCTTGGATATTTATGTGTTATATACTGTTTCATTTAATTTAAAACCACTTGTTACGTTTCCAAAATTAATGAAATATTTTTATTTGATACTATTGTCTAAGGTGAAGGAATCTATAAAATATAAAAATGAATATTATAAATGAAATTATATTTAATGAGTATGAGTAAGCATGTTTCTTTTTTTTAATTTTATAAATAATGATTGTGAATAAGACTTTGAATATAATAGATTGAAACAACATCTATAGTTTTATTTGAATTAAAGCTTAATGTGTATTTATATTTGATTGAGTGGATATTCAATTAAAAAAGACATATTTATTCTAAAATATACCAAACAGTTAACTAAATAAATAAAACTTTTTTCATTATGAAATTTCTATATGTTCCTTTATTGTTTTTATTGACAATTGATCAGTCTTCATTTTGAGTTGCTTTAGAGTAATATTGAAATCTAATACTCATGCAATCATTCTCTTTAATTTTTACTTGTGTCAAAAAGTAAGATGTATCCATGTCTATTTGATTTTTTATTTGTAATTTACTTTATTTTAATTAGAAGGCAAATATTCCAATATAACTTTTTTATATAATATAATTTTTTAGTTTCAATGCTTATTGTTTAATTTACTTAATTTACACTGTTTTATATTTAATAAATGTTACGTGAAATATATCAAATAATGTTAAAAATGGAATGTTTTAATTACATTTTTGTTTTTGCTGTTTTCAGATAGATTGTATCTGTTTTCTTTTATTTTAGATATCAATGCCTGAAGAACTAAACAGATGTTCATCTCTATGTGGCTTATCAATATTCAAATAAATCTGAAACCAAAATGTTTATGGTAAGTATACATTCATTTTATTCATGGAATTTACACAAAACAATATTGAAATATAATTCCCAATCAATATTCTCATTAATATACTTATACAGTTATGGTATCTTAATATTAAACTTCTGTCATAAGGTCCTCTACTTTTTTGTATCAGAATAAGTAGATATAAATCAGAATTCTACCAGTTACACCGAATGAATGCAAAGTGATTTTGACCATTACTATCAGCAGTTGTTTTTATTTACTCTCATTCTGTGTTTAATTTAACAATTTATAAGAATGCTGAGTTCAGGCTAGTAAAATTATTTCATATTTGCAATGCATTTATTTATTAATTTGGTACCATACTATGACTAAAATATGTTGATTAATATATTAATGTAGCAACAGTTTACAATTAGTTTTTTCAATTCTCTTTGCTTACATTCTTTAGTCCTAATTGAAGTGAAAACTTCTTTAGCTGCGTTGGGCACTTTTTGGTTGGAGAAAATCTTATGAGATCGCCTCACCTACATACTCGTTCATCAATTGTTCAAAGTTTGGTTAGTAACCAGAGAATCGTGTTGATAGTGACGCTTTTTGTTTCTGTTGTTCGTCCTTCTTTTGTCTGAATATACTTAGTTTCTAAATTCAGACAAAAGAAAAAAGTTGTTGATTTGGCTGGTAACCTCAGTTACTAGACCAACAAACTCTGTGTCTGCCGGCGTTTCAAGAAGTACCCGAAAACTAGACCTTAAGAATAAAATCTCGGGATTAGGGGGTGAGTTACAGTTACAGTACTATAAAATATATAACGACAATCGATGCCATTTTTACGCGTTACTTAGATAAATTTGAATCAAACATTTTCATTTCTTACTTTAGTTACCATAAGCCTATTGTATCTTTTTTAGAACAAAATGAACTAAGTTTTTACTTCTATTGGCAGAATCTATAACCGTCATTTTTTTATTTACAAATGAATAGTTCTATTGTTGAAATAAATCTTAAATAAACTTCATCAGTCATATCAGAATGTAGTATGTAAACTTTAGTTTTACTATTTCACTAATTTCATGTTTTTTATGTATTTACAAACGGTGACATCATGTATGGACAATTAATGTTATTTTACAAAAAAAATTGAATATTTTGTGGTTTCCATAATTGTTGACAATTAAGTGAAAAATGAATTTTAATAAGTATTTAATACAAAACAAATAAAAGGGAAACGTTTAAAACCAAAATAATATAATCACAGATTTTACAACCAAGTGTGAATTCTAAAATATTGAATATAAATAATTAGTAAAAAAAAAAATAGTCACCAAAATAAAAATTAAAAACAAAATTTGTGAAATATTAGTACCATCAGTAATTTTGAGTTCCTCTGATTGATGAAGATGCTGAAGGCTGTCATAAAGTTTTAGTTTTCTTAAGATAAATGATCAAATTGATGTTTAAGTAAACTTCAAACTGAAGTGTAAAGTCAGTTGAATACTGTTTTGCATTTTTTAATATATAGTAACCACAGTCTGTACCATTTAATAAATGTTATGTAAAAAATTTCAAATGTATAAATTGATAGATTTGTTCCAGTTATGATTTTAACTTTGTTTTAGGTGATGATGATTGAAAAATTGATGATGGTTGATGGTTTACATTTAGTGTGAAACAATCCATTGTTTATCAATCTTCAAATAAATCTAAAAGGTCTGTATCCATCTTGTCACATGAGTAACTAAAGTATTTGTGTTTTGAACATTGAATGTAAACTGATTATGAATAGTAATTCTTTTTCAATGAATCTACTTAATTTTCACTGTGGTTTTAAATATATGCTTTGTGAAATATGAGAATTAATATTAAAAATTTAATTACATTTTCGTTTTTGCAGCCTCCAAATAGATTTGTACCAGTTTTATCTTTTCTCTTATGTTTGAGATAAGAATATTTAAAGTGAGTTACACAAAACAATATTGAACTATAATTCTCAATCATCTCATTATGACTAAAATATATTAATGTAGTAATAATCTATACATGTAGCAATAGATTACTTCAATTAGTATTTTTTCATTTCCCTTTGCTGATGTTGTGTATGTTTAAGATACCCAATAAAATAAAATAATTGATAATTGTCATTAAATTCTATCTATATTTCTATTCTAATTAATTTTCATTGTTTCACCGATGAATGAATATAGTGAAGGCTGTCACAAGGTTCTAATTTTTCAGGACAAATTAATTATCAAATTGATATATAAAAAGACGTTTGAGTAAACTTCACGACAAAGTATAAAGTCTCTTGAATATTTCCTTTTAATTTAAGTATATTAAAATATAAAAACACTTTGTTGAGTATCTCACAAAAATTTTCGTGTTGGTGTCTTTATTGAATAAATTTTAACAGTATGATTAATAATTATAATTAAATGAGCAAGAATATATATTGAAATATAATAAAATAACTAAAATAGTTCTTGATAAAAATTTGAATTCAAATAACACTGTTGTATAAAATACTATGTTTTTTTCTCCATTATATAAATGTGGTGATTGAATGTTGTTAATGTGTTATTTAATTTTATTTGTGTCATTTTTTCATTTTTCGAGTGTCAGTAATTCAAGTGAATTGAACAGCCTATCACCAAGATAATGGCAAATATTCTATTTTCGGTTGATTTTAGTGGTAAAACATAACCACAAGAGCAAGGGATGAAAGTCAATAGTAACATATGCATGTAAATCAATAGAACCTAAATTGGGTAATCTGAAGAATTTTACGATTATTTTGAAAAATATAAATCTCTTTACTTATTTTTATTATCCCCAATGATCAGAACATTTTTTATTTAAGTTAAGAAATAAATTTGTAGTTCCGGTTTCTCTATTGGATGATAAACTAGCTTTTATTCTTAGTATAATAACTTTTTTAATATATTGTTAAACTATTATTTAATTTTGTTTCAGGTATTATGAAAAGTGATAGGACGTATTCTTCCAGTTGTCTTCATCTATAGTTTTAATTTCAATAAATAAATAATTTTTGTACATGTATAAAATCGTAATATACAATTTAGTCAATTTAAGGTTTATAACCTGCTGCTCCATAAACATTGTAGTATGTTAAGTTGACTATTATTACTGGTTGTGTAGTAGTGACGGTTGTTAATTTGTCATAACATTTCCTTCAGGTTTGAAATTGCTCAATTAAATTGATTTATTTGAGCTGTCTATGACTACTGAAGGTATTCTTTCATGGTGTCGTTATTTATTTATTATTTCGTGCTTCAAATAATTCCAAAACTTCTATCTATTTTCACTAGATGCACGATGCACTTGAACAACTTTGTGAATCGTTTGTTGTAGATGTTACAGGTGATGTTCTCGTTGAATATGTAGATGATAGTTTCAAATTTTCGAGTATTTTCCAAATTTTTCAGATCGGACGAATCGAGGTGATGGTGTTTATCATCTTTGATACATATTTTTCGTTCCATTAATAATTCTTGAATAATTAATCCAGAGATAATTCACGATTTAGTTCGCTCTCGGAATATTTAGTAAGTTTTTCTTTTGAAGTGTATCTGTTACGGTAAATGTACACTCTTGGGAGTGTAAAATGTGTACATTTCCCGGCAAATATACATCTTTTAAAACCGTTTAAAACAGAATTTAGCTCAAAACTTCCATCTTTATCTTGAATTTGGTTGCATAATAAACCATCATCCAAAATTATGTCTAACGTTTTAATGTAAAATTCATCGTTTCCTGCGACTTTGCTGTGTGGTGAATTGGCTGTGTGTTCTCCTTCTAGTAATTGCTCTAACTTTTCTTCTGTTTCCAGCTGTTCAATAGATTTCATAGGTAAATTTGATGTTTTCAAACCCAATTTCATTCTTATTCCGAATAAAGCTTCATAGGGAGTTTGCTTTATACCCTCATGAAAAGCTCTATTTTTCATCAGTTGAACATATTTTATTTTGTTCTGGGTCCCACAACTTTGTCCATTCCGCTTCATTTCCGTCACTGGTAATGTTCTCTGAATTGGGCAGTTTTCTGCCGTTTTATTTTCTTTTATTTTTTTGTAGTACATTTAAGTTGTCTGCGGCTCCACCTCGGCCTGCCATCCAATATGTCTGGTGTGGTCGGTCACCTTCATCATTACCGCGATGTGCCTCCGGATCCTCTCGAAGTGGACATGTCGATTAGTGACCCAGAACCTACTGGATCGGTCGTCAGAACAATTCTCGACCCCTTTTGACATGGGGCCTCCGACAATGGCCTCGTGCCATTTAGAGGCCGACGGGACGTCGCCAGCCAGCTGTAAGTGGAGGATCTTCACCGCGGCATTGATGGTCCTATCCGCGTCTTTATGAAGGGTGCCTGTTGTCTTGGTGTTCTGCCGGCCGTAAAAAACTTTGGGTATCAGGAACTCCCTCAGCAGTGCAATCTTCTGGTCCGGCTTAAGTGGGGCCCGTTGTAGCGCAACGCACCAGTACTGCAATTTGCAGACGGACGGCTTGTTGATTCCGGTTGGACCAAAACGGTGGGCCAAGTATTTGAAGGTGGACAATACTTGGACCACAGGAATCTTCTTGGAGTCCGCCATGAAGACGGGCTTCTCAGCGGGAAGCGGTTTCTTGTTTCCATGTGTCGGTAGAGCCGAAATCGATGTTGACTTCCCCGGGTTAAGCCTCATCCCACGTCCTCGGAAGAAGGCTACAACGTCGTGCAGCATTAAAGGCACCTTCTTCCGACTGTCCTCCATTGACACTAAGTCGTCCGCGGATGAAGCTATCAAAATTCCAATAATATTTTTTCATACTGATGCTGGTTTAAATAAATATTATTTTTGTTCTTTTTTGTGATACAATCTGTTCTAGTTGGTTTTTAAATTTTTCTTTTTGTTCCATTGTTTTTCAAAAATTCTAACTAAAAAAATATTTTTTTATAGAAAAATTAAAATTTTAAATCTATAATTATGATAATTTTAACTTACCTGAGTCTTATTTCTCTAAATATCTTAAATTCTATCCAGAAATCTTCAGTACTATGGCATTAATTTCTAATGTATTTTGTATGCTCACATTTACCCAAACGACATGGTCATTGTGAATTCAATTTATGTTTCCCTTATTTGAAATTGTAAATGATAGTTGAATGCACATTACTCAAACGAGGAAGCAAATGTGCACATTTACCGGAAAATATGTACATTTGCCGCAATATCTACTTTTACCGTAACAGATCCAGTCTTCACTGTCCTTCCATAGAAATTTTTTTTTTCATCATGTCCGTTAACAATTTTATTTTGTTCTGGATCCCACAACTTTGTCCATACCGCTTCATTTCCGTCACTGGTAATGTTCTCTGGATTGGGCAGTCTTCTGCCGTTTTATTTTCTTTTATTTATTTGTGAAAATATAGTACTCTGTCTTTGATAAACGTTTAAAACCTTCGTCACTACCACGTTGTGCCTCCGGATCCTCTGGAAGTGGACATAAGGGCAGGCCTGGAGTACGTGCGGTAGCGACTCGATGCGTTTACAACCTCCTCGACGTATATGCCTATCCACGGGGTTGGATGGAATCCCCACGGTAGGCAATGTGTTGGTCCTGAGATGGATGGCTCTAACGAAATTACTTCCCGTCCATCCGTTGGGTCAATTAGTGACCCAGGACCAACTGGATCGGTCGCCGGAACAATTCTCGACCCCTTTTGACATGGGGTCTCCGATAATGGCCTCGTACCATTTGTGGGCCGACGGGACGTCGTCAGCCAGCTGTAAGTGGAGGATCTTCACCGCGGCATTGATGGTCCTATCCACGTCTTTAAGAAGGGTGCCTGTCGTCTTGGTGTTATGACGGCCGTAAAGAACTTTGGGTATCAGAAACTCCCTCAGCAGTGCAATCTTCTGGTCCGGCTTAAGTGGGGCCCGCTGTAGCGCAACGCACCAGTACTGCAATTTGCAGACGGACGGCTTGTTGATTCCGGTTGAACCAAAACGGTGGGCCAAGTATTTGAAGGGGGACTATACTTGGACCACAGCAATAGATTTGGATAAATCTCACAAATTTGTTGTGCAGAAGGTTCCTTGACACGAACTTTCTGTAAACTACTGGATATTCTTTGTGGGTTTAATTAATCCAGAGATAATTGACAATTTAGTTTTCTCTCGGAATATTTAGTAAGGTCAGCATTTGATTGTATATTCATTATGGAATTTTAAACTTTCTATTTCTCTATATTCTTGATAAGAATGACTAAGTTTCGATTTCTTTATATTTTTGATAAAAATGTACCAAGTTCAGTTAGTTAATCCAGAAATAAATCACAATTTACTCCCCTCTAGAAATATTTAGTAAGTTTTATCCCTTGGTTCAGCATTTGATTCTTTATTCATTATGGAGATATAAAGTTTCTGCCTGTTTTTTTTCTATTCTTAATAAAAATGTACTAATTTGTCTTGACAAACGTTTAGACGTTTGTCGGTAGTTGTTTGTCAATGGCAAATGGTGATTTTCAATTTGATTGTTAATTGTTTTATTTGTTGTTTCAAAATTTTTATTTTTTATTTACACACGATTTATGAAATTAAAATCTATTTTTAATTCGAGATGTACTCCACCACTTCTCCGGTAACAGGTTCGGATAAATCCCACAAATTTTTAAATAATTGTTGTGCAGAAGGTTTCTTGACACGAACTTTCTGTAAACCACTGGATATTCTTTGTGGGTTTAATTAATCCGGAGATAATTCACAATTTAGTTTTCTTTCGGAATATTTAGTATGTTTCATCCATTGGTTCAGTATTTGATTCTTTATTCATTATGGAGATATAAAGTTTCTGTCTGTTTTTTCTATTCTTAATAAAAATGTACTAATTTGTCTTGACAAACGTTTAGACGTTTGTCGCTAGTTGTTTGTCAATGTCAAATGGTGATTTTCAATTTGATTGTTAAGTGTTTTAATTGTTGTTTCAAAATTTTCGTTTTCTATTTACACATGATTTATGAAAATAAAATCTATTTTTATTTCGAGATGAACTCCATCAGTTCTCCAGCAACAGGTTCGGATAATTTCCACAAATTTTTAAATAATTGTTGTGCAGAAGGTTCCTTGACACGAAGTTTCCCTAAACCACTGGATATTCTTTGCGGGTTTAATTAATCCAGAAATAAATCACAATTTAGGTTTCTCTCGGAATATGTAGTAAGTTTCATCCCTCGGTGCAGCATTTGATGGTATATTCATTACGGAGTTATAATCTTTCCATTTCTCTATATTTTTGATAAGAATGACTAAGTTTCGATTTCTTTATATTTTTGATAAAAATGTACCAAGTTGTCTTGATAAACGTTTATAAATTTGACAATACTTGTTTGTCAATGCCAAATGATTTTCAGTTTGATTGTTAAGTGTTTTATTTGTTGTTTCAAAATTTTCGTTTTTTATTTACACATGATTTATGAAAATAAAATCTATTTTTATTTCGAGATGAACTCCATCAGTTCTTCAGCAACAGGTTCAGATAAATCCCACAAATTTTTAAATAATTGTTATGCAGAAGGTTCCTTGACACGAAGTTTCTGTAAACTACTGCATATTATTTGTGGATTTAATTAATACAGAGAAAATTGACAACTTAGTTTTCTCTCGGAATATTTATTAAGTTTCATTTCTTGGTTCAGCATTTGATCGTATATTCATTATGGAGTTTTAAACTTTCTATTCTCTATATTCTTGATAAGAATGACTAAGTTTCGATTTCTTTATATTTTTGATAAAAATGTACCAAGTTGTCTTGATAAACGTTTATAAGTTTGACAATATTTGTTTGTCAATGCCAAATGATTTACACTTTGATTGTTAAGTGTCTTATTTGTTGTTTCAAAATTTTCGTTTTTTATTTACTCTTGATTTATGAAATTAAAATCTATTTTTAATTCAAAATCTACTCCACCAGTTCTCCAGCAACATTTATAATTGCATATTGCCGAAGTCTGAGGTAATGGGATTTTTATGGGAGTTTAAAATGGTCTGAAAAAGATTAGTCCGCGAATCCTCTAAAGGTAAGGAAAATAAACGATATAGTTTAAACGAGTCAATTTGAACTCTAGGAATATTTAGAACAAATATTACTTTAGATTTTGATTGATATGCGTCTAATTTTATTATATTTAAAAATTTTGATATATTTTCTTGAGTATTATCTGAAGGTAAGATATCCTTTTTAAGTTCTGATTTTATTTTTGAAAGTTCTCCTAAAAGATCCATAGGTTGTGTCACAGAAGGGTGCACAATATTCATTTTCGCAAAAGTTAAGCTATTTAGGATATTATTAGGTACTTCATTAATAAAATGGTCATTCAAGTAATTGTTCACAAAGACTTTAATTTTTACTTCGAATAAATTCATATTATCAGTTATATTTGAAAGCATGATGCCAATAATTTTATATCTTTGTGTAAAATGTTTTTTCATTAATTTGGAGTTTTTGAATTTTTAAAATTTCGGATTGTTGAAGTAGTAATTAATATCTGATTTTTCATTAAATTTTCAATATGTTTTCATCTCGTTCTATTTGGTTAATACATTTGTAATAATATTCACCATCTGATGGATCTAGGTTTCTTTTATTTCTATCTGAATAATATTCAGTGTTTAGCCTAATTTTATTAAATTTATCTAATTTGGTTAATTACTATCATTTTGTCCCTGTTTTTATTTTATTTAAATCATGTATTAATGAATTTAAATCACGAATATCTCCAAAATGAGTATTTAATAATATCTTAATTTCTTCCCAAGTACTAATATTTCTAAAATTGATTAATTGAGATGCACGACCTCGCAATTTATTCTTAATATGAACTGTTAATAATACATCTTGGTTTCCTTCACATAAATCTGAAGAAGTATCACATGAATTTATAAAAGCACTTAATAGAATCACCATCATATTTTGCCATAAGTGAAAATAATTCTCTTAATTTGTACGTAGGTATTTCTTCACCAGTTATATTAGGCATTGTTATAAAATAATAATAAAATAAATCGAATACAAATAAACTATATCACTTACTAACAAAAATAAGGAATGATAAAGGACTTACTGTATTGTGAACATTTTAAAGTTATGTGAGATTTCTTTTCTTAAAGGATTTTTCCACCAAAAGTTGCTTGAGTAGATTGCCTATGATCTTCTTCGGGCTATTGTTGAAGATATCTCATCCTCGTCGCCAATTTTTTTGGGAATCATAACGGTTGTTCTTATTTTTAAAAATTATTTATTTAACTTTAAACAAATACAATTAATACAATTAACATATTAAATGATTTTAACGGTTTTAAAAGAATGAATTGCGTTGCTAGAATAGAATAGAATGCAGTTACAAATGCTAATCGAATGTAGTTACAAAAAGCAATTTATAAACTAACTAACAAAGAGTTTAAGATAAAACTTTAATATTTTTGTCTCATTTTCTGCTCATTAAGGGAAATTCCCATAATGTTTGGATTCAAATTTATTTAAATTACATAAATTAAATTTAATTTATTTTAACTAAATTATACTTTTCGGATTTCCGAAATATTATATTAATATAAATAAATATAAATATGAATGTACTTTTAGTGATGATTTAGAAAATAAAATACATATTATTAATTTTTATTTTTATTTCATTAATTTACTATTTTTTATCTAGCCTACATTTTGCCTCCTCCAACCTCAACCTCGCCTCCTCCATCCTGAACGTTGTCTCCTCTACTAACAATTTAACTAAACTGTGTGTGGCCTACTCCACTTTTATTTTTGCCTCTCCAACCTGTACCAAGCCACTTCCTCTTTTAATTTCGCATCGCTTAAGCGTACTTTAATTATTTCTTGAAGTTCTTTATTCTCCTGTTCAATGAACTTCAGTTGTTCATTTGTTAAAAGTTTATAAGTTCTTTTTTGTTGATAGTCCTCGGCGTGAAAAAACAATTTATTTAAAATTTACCTAAAAACAATGAGTTTATTAATAAATTACCTGTATGTTTCCTACTGGATGATCCAACACCACTTTCTGTTGGTGTTTCACAGTCTTTGGAAATTTCGCTACTCGAACTACAAGTTGCCCCATCTTCTAAAATTATTTTAATATAATTTAATTAAATAAATATAAATAATTTACATACCTTTCGAAATTTGACTTAAAATTAAGCCGTCGGAGTCATATGGATTTGAAATTTCGTAATCCATATGAGAGAGGACATTATCAATTTCTGTCTGAGGTTTTGAAGACAATGATACTCCTTCACCGCCTTCAGCCATTAATTCCCGCTTTTCCTGCGCCAATTCACTCCTTTTTTTCCTCTTAACCTTATCCCACAATCTCTCCAATTGAATTGGTGTTCTCTGTAAATATTTTAATTTAGTAAGTTACCAGCGATTTATAATAATAATAATAATATATATTACTTACCTTTTCATCGGCTGAATGTCATATTGTTGAGATATTAATTGCTGTCTCAACATTCCCCCTCAATTGATATCGATTTATGATAAATATAGTTAAGGAATGTTACACAAATAAATTTTTAAAGTTTACTTAATTTCGAAGACCCCCAATTTTTCACGATGCTTAATAAATGCATCTTGGGGCAAAGGCTTTATGAGTACGTTCCAGATTTGATTTTTAGTGTTTACATATGTCAATTTGATCAAACAAATCTTTAACAAAATTGTAGCGAACATCTATATGCTTTAATCTTTTATGTTGCTATTTGCCGATTAAAAGAATACACCCTTTGTTGTCTTCATATATGAAACTACAGTGTCTCCAGGTGAATGAAATCCTTGATGTTGTATTTTGTTTTTAAAATTTGTTTATGTTATTATAAGAGTTGTTAAGGGTCATCCCGTGTAGCTACATTTTGGAAAGTTACATCTCGTACTGCAGCTTCCGAGTTGAGGAGAGTCAAATGTAGTGAAACAAAATTTATTAGCCCTTTATACCTTCCTGAATATTAATTATACTGTAATTATCTGTTAATATACCGTACTGTATATATAACTAGTGTCAATCGTCATCGAATCAACCACGAGGATAGTTGGGGAACTTGGTTAATTTTCCAGGTTTTACTTCGTCTTCCCTTGGGATACTGATAGTATACTGTATGATATATTTGTCCCGGTCATGGTGAGTGTTTCTGTTTGTGTATTTTTTGTTCGTATTTTAATTTATGCATTGTAGTTTGAAACTAAGGAAAACCAAGGATCATGTGTTGGTGCATAAAACTTTAGTGACTAAGAGTCGTGTTTTCATCATTCAATCCACCCCATCTGAAACTCCCCCAGGCGCCCTAAATTAGGAATACGGAGGAATTGGCAAAGATATATCTATCAAGCTGGAGGCTTTGAAAAAGAATTTCTGCAAAGTGTATTATTGAAGGTTAGAACCCATTTTTTATTTGATTATGATGAGAAAGTGCTTCGTATGATTTTTAAAATATATTTCAAATATTTCATTTTAAACAAAGAAACAGAACTAGAAAACAATTAACAATTTTTTGTTTAATTAATGGCACTTAATTTAACAACTAGTAATAATTATATTTAAATATATAACAAACATAATTATAAACACATACGTTTATTTAATTTAACAAAACACATTTATCTTTGGGGATGAAGGTAACTGTACAAATTTTATATTTATTTTGGTAACCGTAAATTAATATTCATGCAATTGATTATATTTAGTTTGCCAATGGTTTGTAATCAGTACATATGTTAATTTCATTGTCATGAAGTTTCTGTGAATGTTCTCTCATTTCAACATTTTAAACATTATATTACTTAACATTTAATTAATAATACAACACTAATTTAAAAATTGGTTTGTTCAATATTTTTATTAAACTAATTACTAACTTACAAAATAGTTTTCAACAAATGCATTATTTCAATTTATAAATTATATTTAACCTGTCTGTGATATGTAATTAGTACAAATATCAACTTACGTGTATATAGTAATTAAATTATATTAATTTTATGTTATATTATTAAAAATACTCTTTACTACATTGAAGGGAACCCGATAGTAAACAGATAAAGTATGTACTGATTTATATTTATTTTAGTTAAATAAATTCATTAAGTATCCCAAAAGTATTTAATATTAAATGCGTATCGCCAACAAAATTAAATCAGATTTTAACAATATTTCAAATTCCATTGAAAACAAAGTGATTCTTACTAGGTGTAACAGTATTTTTTTAAAAATACAAAAAATTAACGTTAAAATGTTTTTTTACTAAGAGTAGTGTAGGTTCTCAATAAATTGCAATGGTTATTTAATTGATTTTAATAGTGGACAATGAAGCATTGGAAGCTGCAAGAATGTTAGTTTGGTTTTCTCAGGACAACTCTACTTATTTATAGAATTAAAATTAAACTAATTTGATTAAAATTTAAAAAATATATAATCATAAATATTTTATTAATCAAAGACATGGTTCCATAAATACAAAATTAATAGGACCTGCTGAAAATTTATTTATCCATTTATTTCAAAGTAAGTATTGTGACTAAAAATACAATAAATACAATATTACATATATACAGTGCTGTGAAAAATAATAAGGACACTTGTCGGTGTACAGAAAAAATGCAAATTAAACCAATGTTTTCAATTCCTTTAAGAAGAAAAAAAAGAAAAATAATTGATTTACAAAGTTATTTAAATTTTCATGTGAAAAAAACAAATAAGGACAATTTTAGAATTGCCAGAAATGTATTTGTTTGAATGTATTTCTTTAATGTATTTAGTACTTAGTTGTTTTACTTAGTCTCTATTTTTAATAACTGTCAAACATCGACGAGCCTTTGAGTCTATCAGCTTTGGCACGCTTCCTGGGGAATTGAATTTCATGCTTCCTCCACCAGGAACAAGAGGGCTTCTTTATTAGTGACGCTTTTACTCCTCAGAGCTATCTTCACGACGTGCCACAAGTTTTCGATAGGATTTAGATCAGGTGATTGGACCTATGACAAATTATATCCAACAACGTTTTTTTATTTTGAGTAAATATTAATATTACCACAATTGTATTAATAAAATAAAGAGAAAAGCATTTTTTTAAAATAAAAAAGACCAACTATATTTTCCTTTATTAATTTCAATATATTCAATATTATTTTTTATTTCAATCGTGGACGATGGACCAAAGGAGATTCCCATGAATGTTATAGTTTTCTCATGATAAACGAATGATCAAATTGACATACATACATACAAAGTGAATCTGATACGAAAGAAGTGAAACTTAAGGTCAGTAGATCAGTACTTTAAGTTTATTTAATCCAACGTACATTTTAAGGATAGAAACGAAAATACACATGTTTAAAGAAATTATTGAAAACAACTAAAACAACTTTGTGGACTCTTCCCAGGTAAGTACGTTTTGGCTTATTTAAGTTCTGTCGTAGCAATTTGTTTTGCATGCTTTGTATGCGGTTAATTTGGGTACATTGCAATTGGGTTTATAGCTGTTTTATATAATGTTATTTTGCTATTTTTGTTCAGCTCCGTTTTTCAGCTTATCAGTGAGTATAGATTTTGACTCACAAATTTCAGATGGTTGTTTAGGGTGACGCCAAGATACTTAACCTGAGTTTTTTCTTGGATATATCCTCCTTGTAGTTTTGGCGTCTGAGTGTGGTTTTTCTTTTTTCCTTGTTTTACGAAGTAGGTGATAGTTGTCTTTTCAGGATTTAGCTTTAACTTCCATTTATGGAAGTACTTGGATATTAGTGTTATTTTGTTGGTAATTTTTATGTTTTGTTCGGAAGTTATTGTGGCCGTGTCGTCAGCGAATTGGGTTATAGTCGTTTCTGTATGGTTCGGAAGGTCCGAGATGTAGATGTTGAAAAGTGTCGGGCTTAGGACGCTCCCTTGGGGGAGTCCCGCATCTATTTTAATTGGATCTTAGGTTTTGTTTTGTATTTTTGCAATTATGTGTCTTTGAGGTATGATTTTATAATGTGGATGATAAATGGTGGGTATTTTAGGATTGTCATTTTGTGTAATAAACCAGATTGTAAAAGGATCTGATATATTCTTTCAGATGATGGGGTTTAACTTTTTCATTTCAATAATAACTATATTATTATCGAAAATTGTTAAACTGTAAAAATTCAATTTGGAAATACAGGCAACCATTGGGTTACAAGTTTGTCTTCTTTATATTTCCGAATGTTTTCCATGGTTTTACCGAAAACATCAATTTAAAAAAGAATTCAAATTTAATTTTACAAATTTTTCGTAAATTTGTATTTTTAAAAATCTATGTAGGTTTTCAACCAGAGGATTGGTTAAATTTCAAAATTTTTTTCAGTTGGATACCCAAACTTAGTACCTGTTTTAAATTTCTATAATAAATGACACATTTTTTCATATCATATAAAGTTGTTACTAATTTAGGGTTTTTTGAAGATGTTATGGGTGGTATCAAAAGTTCTGGACATAAAGGTAAGTCTTTATGTAAATGATAAAGTTTTACAGGATATACTAAATCCACTTCTAATATATAACCAACATCTGAATCATATGGGGTGTTATTAATATTTTTATTTCTAAATTCACCATAAAAATGATTCGTTTCAGGTAATTTTGATTCATTAAGTTTATTCCAAGAGTCAACATAATCATATGGGAATATACTTTTTCGTCATAGTAAATTGAATTGTTCATCAGTAGTATAAAAACTTTTTATATTTTTCTTATAATTTATCCAAACTAAACATAAATCTAAACTGAATATTGAAATTATTAATGTGTTTTGTAAATGAAATATACTTTTCTTCGCATTTTTCTAATATACTTTCGATATCAGCATAAATTACAAACGGCACCTTTTCCTTATGTCTATAATTTGAAAAATTAATGAATTTGTGATGTCATCATTTTATGGAAAGGAAATTTTTGTTTTATTCATTTTTCTACACTAAGTAAAAGTGCTTGTTCAAATTTTGTTGTGAGTAAATATGGGTTAAACATCTGTCACATTAAAATTTTGAATGTGCTAAATCAGAGCTCCCTCCACACAAAAAATACGTGATATATTTTTAATTAATGTTAAACATTAACAAATTAATTGTTGTTAAAAATTTAAATTCAGTTAAACAAACTGGCACAACTTCCTCTTTCCCACATGTAAAAATATTAACCGAAATGATGTTTAATTGTTGAAATTTTGGAATATCTTTCAATTTAATTGGCAAATCTATATCATCATAGTTTAGTACTAAACATTATATAAAAAAAATAAAATATTTTTATTTAAAAATTTATACCACTTAATATATTCACTTTTTCTTTTAATTAACTTACCAATTTTTGATATTTTTTGAACCATTTATATACTTTTTTTTTATTAATAAAACTTTTATTTAATTAACAACTTTTATTTCTTAAGGGAGGGTTTTTTTTATTGGCTCAAGAGGAGAAAATCTACAAGACGCCTTCTGGTGGAAGTCGAAGGCAGTGTCGGACTAACCGACTAAAAACCCCTTTCCGAGCACCGATCCGAAGATCATGGCCTAAGAGTATAACCAGATAGGTTTAGGAAAATAGAGAGAAGGAAAAAAATTAAAGAGGTTCGCAGCTAATCGCCACATACTAAAGAAAAGATGTCCCAAAGAGACGCAGAGGTCTAGACAGCCAAGAGACAAGGTCTCTTGCATCTGTCAGATTCACAGGGTTGGATGTCATGCAAGCATGCAATCTCCGGATTAGTGTTGAAAGATAGATCTCCGGAGATTGAGGGCATGTTTGCGCCGTAGCTCCAAAAGAGAGGAAATGTTGTATTTGAAACAGACTTGTCTGTTACGAATATAGTATGGGACACCAAGGGCCGACCTCACTAGCCTCATGTAGGTCTCTTGCAGGGACCTAATGAGCCAAGGGGCGGCGGTGCCCCATATAGGAAGAGCATAGGTGAAGAGAGAGTGGACTGTCGCGTTAAAAACACGCAGCTTAACTGAAGAGGAAAGACGTTTAGAAAGGAAGAAAGATTTCAAAGCAACAAAGGCTGCTAGAGCTTTCTCCTTTACCAAAGCGACCTGGCGAGAGAAACTGAGTTTCTTGTCAAGTATGACACCCAGGTACTTGGCGCTGGGACTCCACTCAACTTGGTGATCATTGATATGGAATTTAGGTGGCAACCTTCGTCGATTTGAGAAGAAGATAGCTTCGAATTTAGGATTGATCTCCAATCTCCATCGAGAGTACCAACAGTGCAGTTTAGGCAGGAAGTTCCTAATATGGATCCCCGCATAAACTATACATCTGTGGGAGCTAATTAAGGCAACGTCATCGGCATACATTGCCATAGTAACTCTAGGACAAGATGGCATGTCGCTACAATAGAGATTGAAGAGAGTAGGAGATAGTTTGGAGCCTTGCGGGACACCAGCGGTAATAGTTCTCGAAGAAGAGAACTCGCTTCCAACCCTGGAACGAAAGGAGCGGTTGGAAAGGAAAGAGCGGATAGTGCCGATCAGATAAGAAGGAAAGTTTAACGAAGCCAGTTTGTGTATTAGACCAGCGCGCCAGACCCTGTCAAACGCCTGCTTGACATCAAGGAGCAACATGGTACCATGCTGCCCCTTGTTACGCCTTCCAGCCATGTCCTCGGTCACTCGCAAAAGCTGATGACCGGTACCATGGCCTCGACGAAATCAAAACTGAGCGTTCGGCAGGATGTGCTGGTCAGCCATAAATTCCTCAAGCCGAGTCCGAATAACCTGCTCCGCCACCTTGCTTAGCGAAGAAAGGAGGCTAATGGGACGATAACTGCTAGCAAGGTGGACAGGTTTGTTGGGTTTTAAAATGGACACTACCGTCGCCACCTTCCATGCGACGGGAAGTAGTGGAGACGGAGCATCGCATTTATAATGTTAGTAAGCATTACCACCTGAATGGTAGCAAGCTTCCTAAGGGCCACATTGGGGATGGTGTCTGGGCCGGGACTTTTCCGGTTATTGAGGGCTTTAAAGATACCACTGACTTCGCTGGGAGAAGTAGGAAGAATGTCACTATCAGGTTTTGGGAAAGACATAGAGTCCACCTGACGGCTGATGGAGTTGTGCTCTACGCGTTTGGAGAGCATTGCCGCTCAAGGGAGTCCGCAAACACTTCCGCTTTATCCTTGTCCAGGACGACTTTGATGCCATCATGAACAAGGTGCGGATAGCGCATACGCCTCCCTCGGATAGACCTTATGACTTTCCAGGTCCGACGAGGATGGAGTTCGGCCTCTGCTATGAACTCCTGGAACGAGGAGCTCCGGAGTTCAAGCAGGCAGGCCCGGACTTCACGGCTTAGGGCGTTGTACCGGGCCTTGATGAAGGGGTCCCGAGTACGCTGCCAAAGTTTCCTGCTACGGTTTTTCTTCCTGATGAGGGTGACAACCTCGCCAGGAAGACTTTGCTGCTTGCAGATGTTAGGGCAAGCATGCGTCGACCGTTCTAAGGCTGTCAGGATGTCATTTGACAGCCTATCCACTTCACCGTCTTTATCCCTTTCAGAGTTCAAAATCCTGCACCGCAAATCGGTGGTTTCCATTAAATAACGGAATTGCAACCAGTTGGTTTTCCTCTTACGAGGCTCCAACTAGCAACAATTCTCGTTAAGGGCCAGGGAGATCGGGTTGTGGTCCGAAGACAACACCCGGTGGTTAATGACCTCCGGCACCTCTGTGATGTTTTTGCAGAGGAAAATAGAAAGGATATCAGGTCGGCATGAGGGACTATCAGGGAAGTGGTTTGGCGTCTCGGTGGTTTCCACCGAGAACCGGTAGTCCAGTGACGCCCGCAGCAGGAAACCGCCGTTGGTGTTAGATTTTACACAACCCCACGCTGTGTGCTTACTGTTGAAGTCCCCAGCAATGACTGTACGACAGTTGGGATGCAGGATGGACGGGAGATTGAGTCGGGAAACTCTCTCAGTCGGTCGACACCAATCGACTCCCCCAGAAAGAGGGACGTATCGATCCTCTGGTGCCTGATGGAGTTCCGGATCAGAATGCCAACCCCTCCACCTGCTCCAGGAAAACGATCAGCCCGGAGGATAGAGTATCCTGGGATAAAGAATCCCATGTCCGGTTTTAGGAATGTCTCCTGCAGACAAACGACATCGGCTTCAAAGTCTCTCAAAAACTCAGTGATCTCCAGGGAGTGATGTCTCACTCCCCTAGCATTCCAGCTGACAACCTTACAAGTCATCACTTTATTGGAACACAGCAGAAGCGGCCAGCAGGGGAAGTGCCCTTGCTAGCTGGGTGATATTGCTAGAAAATTGCTCCTGCATGCTAGCAAGGATGGCCAACACCTGATCCAGGGGAGATGTTGATTGGGGTTGCGCCTGGATCAGGGGCTGGCTTACATTAGGGGCGGCCGAGGTGGAGGACCTTGCAACATTGGCGACCACAGCCGCGAACGATTTTCCAGGCTCAACGGAGCATGGCTTCACAGCTTTAGAGGGGGGATATGATGGTCTAGGAGGGGATGGACCCTCTGTCATGGGTTTAGGCCTTGGGGCCTTAGGGCAGCCCCTGTATTTGCCGCTGTGATCGCCACCACAGTTAGCACATCTGTAAAGGAGGGTTCTACTAATATGAATAAATTAATAAAATTTACTTAACAATTTCTCATATATTTCCTGATGATTACCCAATTATGTAACTTGTTTTGTTGCAATCAATTTAATTAAATTAACATAAATAAAATAGTAAAAATAAAACCTAATTTAAGTTCTATATGTATAATAAAGTTTATATCAATTATATAATTGTTTTATTTTTCTATAGAATGAAGGGAACCTAATCTATAATAATAAAATTTGAATATTAGAACATTTCCCACTCATTTAGAATGATTTAAAAAAAGATATCTGTAATAAAATTAAATGGCAACATGTTATTTATAATGTTGGTATGACGGTTGGTAATGCTTATTTAACTAGATCTGTTTTGGTATCCTTTTTTGGCCAATCACAGCGCAGTATTTTAAATATTGCACGCTTGTCTTCTATCCCATGGGGGGGCAAGAGAATAGGACCGAATGGAAACAGCCGAATGTTCCCGAAGTTACACTCGTTTTCTAAAATTGATATGTTGTTTATAATGTTGGTATGACAATTGGTAATGGCTATTTAACCAGATTTGTTCGTTAATTTTTTGACCAATAGCTACGCAGTATTTAAATATGGCGCGGGCTTCTGTCCGAAGACGCCGGGAGGATGGAAAAGAGCTAATGAATAAAATTGTTTAAAATTTTTGTTTTAGGTAAGTTATTTCTTATATTTCTTAATAAATTAAATCATACTTGGATCCTATGCTTTTTAATTCAATAATTTAGTACTTAAGATGTTTACTTTACATTACAATCATATTAGAAATAAAATAACCTCAAATTTGAATAAGATGCTTTATATATTAATATACTTTTTCTTATCTGTTGATTAAATTAATATTATTTTGTAGGTTAAATAGTCTGCCGGACCAATGATTTAACCAGAATAAACTCTGCACTTTTTAGGTATGTTAATCTTATTATATATATTATTAAAAGTGGGTATTCTAGGTTCCAACTAGATTGGGAAGGTTCGATCAATGGGAATTAGGTAGTTTATTAAAATACAGAATTTTTTTCTGCGATTTTATTTTATAATTTTATAAAATTCAGCCATGAGTTCTCAGCCTCAATCTCTGTCTGGTTACTGTGTCAAAATGTGTTTCAATATATATTATATTATGTTTCAATACATATTATAGTGATGTTCATAATTCTTATTTTAATAATAAATCGTTTTTAAGCTACCTTCCAATTCTAAATTAAATTTAGTATGGCGTTCAATTTGTCAATTTGTAATATTAATCCTTCTATCAAAACATGTCATGTTTTTCACTAAAAAATTCGTCGCCTTAAACCTAAAATAGTTCCTTTGTCACCATTACTTTTTCATTCTTATATTCCTTCCACTTCCAGGGATCTTAATTTTAATGTTTTTGAAAATCCATTGTCTAATTTGAATTCTAGTCAATCTATTCCTTCAACGTCCAGAGATCTTAATTTTAATGTTTTTGGAAGTTCATTGTCTAATTTGAATTTTAATACGAATTATTTATTTTTATGTTGTTGAAGAAATTTATTGTGTTGTATTTGTAATTATTTATTTATTTTTGTTATATATAATATGAAGTATACAGAGGACTGATGTATATTTATAATGTACAATAAATAATTTGTAATAAAAATGTTTTAATTCCATAGCTTGTTTTATTTCTCACAATTCACTCAATAATATACCAATTAATTTAAATTTGAAACTATTCCCGCCAATTTTGTCAAATGTCAAATACAGAAAACTATAAAGGCGACATCTATTGACTAATTTAAACACTACAAATCAATTTATTGTCCAGTGTTGTTTCCCATTTTTAGTAAGAGGTTGGTACTTCTTGGGTGTTCTGTGTTCTATCCGAAGATTCCACAAGGATGGAAAAGAGTTAACGAATTAAAATGGTCTGAATTTTTAGTCTTACGTCTAACTAACTTAGTTTTTATAATTCTTTACTAATTAAAATCGTAATTTTATTGTATGCTTTGTAATTAAATAATTCGTTTCATAATATGTTTATTTTAAATTACAATCATATTAGAAATAAAATAACCTCAAATTTGAATAAGATTGTTTATATTGGGTTGTCATTGCGGATTTCACTCATTGATGGCTTCAGCTGAATTTTTGGTTTGCTGGCGTAGTCCAAATGTAAAACACATTTTGTTATTTGATAATTGGAAATTCAGCTATCAATCAGTAAAAAAAGTTTTTTGATCGGTTGCGTAGTTTTCGTTTGGCGTTCGTTGAAAGATGGAAGATCAAAAGGAACATTTTCGTCATATTTTGCTTTTTTATTTTCGCAAAGGGAAAAACGTATCGCAAGCTCACAAAAAGTTATGTGCTGTTTATGGCGACGAAGTCTTAAAAGAACGGCAGTTTCAAAATTGGTTTGCCAAATTTCGTTCTGGTGATTTTTCACTCAAAGATGATAAACACTCTGGTCGTCCAGTTGAAGTTGATGACGACCTAATCAAAGCAATAATCGATTCAGATCGTCACAGTACAACACGTGAGATTGCAGAGAAGCTTCAGGTATCTCATACATGCGTTGAAAATCACTTAAAACAACTTGGCTATGTTCAAAACCTCGATACATGGGTTTCTCACGAACTGAAAGAAACGCATTTAACGCAACGCATTAACCGCCGCGATTTGCTAAAGAAACGTAATGAAAATGATCCATTTTTAAAACGACTGATAAGTAGCAATGAAAAATGCGTTGTTTACAACAATATCAAGCGGAAAAAACCGTGGAGCAGGCCAGGTGAACCAGTTCAAACAACATCAAAAGCTGGTATTCATCAAAAGAAGGTTTTGTTATCAGTTTGGTGAGATTATAAAGGAATTGTCTACTTTGAACTCTTACCACCCAACCGAACTATCAATTCTGTTGTCTACATTGAACAACTAATAAAATTAAACAATGCAGTTGAAGAAAAGCGGCCCGAATTGACAAATTGTAAAGGTGTTGTATTCCATGATGACAAAGCAAGGCCACACACATCTTTGGTCACTCGGCAAAAATTATTGGAGCTTGGTTGGGATGTTTTGCCACATCCACCATATAGTCCTGACCTTGCACCATCTGGTTACATTTTGTTTCGATCTTTACAAAACTCCTTGAATGGTAAAAATTTCAATAATGATGATGATGTCAAATCGTACCTGATTCAGTTTTTTGCTAATAAAAACCAGAAGTTTTATGAACTTGGGATTATGATGCTGTCTGAAAGATGGCAAAAGGTCATTGATCAAAATGGGCAATACATTACAGAGTAAAATTATTTAGTTCTTTGAAAAAATTGTCTTTGATTTTCTTAAAAAAATCCGCAATTACTTAGTTGCCAACCCAATATATTAATATGCTTTATCTAACTGTTGAGTAAATTAAAGTTATTTTATTTACTACTACATATATTATTAAAAGTAAACATTTTAAATTTCAACTAGATACAACATAAAACGTTTGATCAATGAAAGTAAAGTAGTTGTATTAGTATAAACAATTTTTACTGTAATTTTTCTTTGATTATATTTTATTATTTTATAAAATTCAACCCTGAGATCTCAGCCTCAGCCTCTCTCAGATTATTTATGTCAAAATTTGTAGCTATACTTCATGTTTCAATACATATTATAATGATGTTCATAATTCTAATTTAAAAAATATTTTTTTAAGTCACCTTCAGATTCTAAATTAAATTTAGTACGGCGTTCAGTTTGTAATATTAATCCTTGTATCAAAACATTTAATGTTTGTGAAAACCATTTTTCTCCATTAGATTACTCTATAACAAGAAAAATTCATAATGTTAAACCAAAACAGTTATATATCTCTAAATCTGTTTCTAATCAGAATATTATAATTCCCTCAAATATTTTGGTGAAAAGCTTCCCTTCTACTAAGTAATCATTCTAACAATTCCAATGGTTCAGTTAATCACATTCAGTTCATTTACGTTATGATCTTCCTTTCCAAAGTAGTTTAAATTCTTCTAATAATATCAATGGATTAAATTTTTATTTGTATATATTTTGTTGTGTTTGTATTCATTTTAGTTGTATATAGTTTTTAAGAAAAATTATGTATTTTGTCATAATGTACAACAAATATTTATAACAAAAATGTTTCAATTTCATTGTTTGTTTTATTTATGGTAATTCACAGAAAACCTAGTAATTATATACAAATCAATTTGATTTTGAAATTATTCCCGCTGTTTTTGTAAAATGTCAACTGTAAAGCTGACATCTATTGAATAATTTAAACACTACAAATCAATTTTTCGTTCAGTGTTGTTTCCCATTTTTAGTAAGAGGTTGGTACTTCTTGGATATTGTGTGTGTTATATATATATATATATATATATACGGTAGAGAATGTATATATATATATATATATATATATATATATATATATATATATATATACAGTAGAGAAAAAGTGTTTGACTCGTTTGAATTTAGAGAGAGACATCATGCATGACAGAGACAGAGACAGAGAAAATAGTATCGAAAAATTGTATAACCGCTATCGCCCTCGAAGGCAACTATATTGAATAATATAATCAAATTCTATCAAAAAAAGATTTTATCCTAGATAGAGTGCTTCTATTTCTAATCAGAAAATTAAAAATCATTCAAATTTTTTGTTGAAAAGTTTGAATTCCCTTCTAACAAGTAATCGCTCTAACAATTCCAATGGTTCATTTAACCACTAGGACAGTCATTCAATTAATTTTCTTACTACCTCGGTCGAAAGTACGTATTTTGCTCCCCGGTTCCACGACAGAAAATAGTATTTTTCTGTCGTGGAACCGGGGAGCAAAATACGTACTTTCGACCGAGGTAGTAAGAAAAATAGTATACACTACACGGGAAAAAAGTTTGAGATTCCTGCCCTGCGCGCCATATTGCCCGAGGCGTAGCCGAGGTAGTAAGAAAAATAGTATACACTACACGGGAAGAAAGTTTGAGAACCCTGCCCTGCGCGCCATCTTATGGCGCGCAGGGCAGGAATTTCAAACTTTCTTCCCTTGTAGTGTAAAATACTATTACATTCTTTCCAAATCAGCCTAACGTATATAATGAGCTCAGCTGATTTTTACGATGTTTAAATTGTTCCTGAAAATATTTTAACGACCCCAAATTTGTTTCTAATTTTGAAAAATTGTTTAAATACGTTTATTTACACAATTACTTTTTATATATTTTATTAACAATAAAATATTTTTATTTAAAAATTTATATCACTTAATATATTCACCTTTTCTTTTAATTAACTTCTTAACTTAAGTCCTCAACACTGATAAATAATGTAAGTGCCATACAAAATCTTCCTTTCCGATTGATAAACCTCAAGGAAACTGTATCTGATTCTATGATTATGACCAGTTAATTTTAAGATGGCTGAAGCTGGACACTATATTACTTCTGAATTAAAGGGTAAGTTGGAAACTGATAACATTGCGTTTGAGAATGTAAATGTAAATGCAATTACTGAAAGAAATGGCGAAGTGATATTCACCAAGAATCAAGTGAAGATCATTTGTGAAAATGAAGTGGTAATGATAGGTAATAAAAATGAAAATGATATGTATATTGTTGACTTGAAGAACTATTACTAAAGAAATTTTTGTTTCAACAACTGAAATTATACCTCAAGATTAAACTGAATGGTACAGACAGCTTGGCCATATAAGCTTCAGAAATCTCAAGAAGGTGCCTGATTTATGTGAAGTGCAACGTTTAAACCAACCAACTGTTATAATGTCTATCAAATTAATGTACGATTTGATCAACCAATTCAAGTGTTTCGACTACATGAAACCGCCAATGCAGATGTACATTAACGGCCACAGCTGCTGCAAGTCCTGCTTTCGACGTATGAACCAATGTCCTGAATGTAGTGACCAGAAGAGCGAGGGGCAACAGGGGTGGACATGATAACAAAGAAGGGCAAATGCGTTTATGCATATATGCCATGTCCATATGCTAAATATGGATGCCCATGGTCAATACAATGGAGGACCATTTTAGAAAGTATCATTATTTCAAATATGATATTTCAAACTTTTGTTGGGTTCCAATTGGGGTGCCAATACTTGGCATCAGCCGCTGAACTTCGACGGATACCTGTTCATCCTTTGTGTAATAAAGGAGGGGAATAGTTTCCGGTTTGGCGTTTACTCTATCATCAATACTGATGTTATGTACAATTATGAATTCAAATTCGTGGATTCTAAGAATAGGATGGCCCGTTTTAGAGGAATTTCTTCAAAAAGATAGACCACTGTGGATGACATGAACAATATACAAAGTGCACCTGGGATGTTGGTTGAGAGTTTCAGACGGGATAATATTGTTAAATACAAGGTTGAAATATTTCCATGTCTTCCTTTGGAATCATCAAATAAATGAAATGAAAAAATGTAGTTATATTATTTCTTATACAACTAATAAATATTAATAGTTTCTTGACGAACTACGTTCCAATTAAGAAATGAAGAGGAGAACTAGATGTTGACAAGAAATATGTATTACCATCAAAGCTTGATGGTAAATCTCCATGGGTAACATTCCACCTGCAGTTTGAAGCGTCAAGTGGAAGGAATGACGCAGAATAAATGAAGGACATTACGAACAAGCAACAAATTCGGTGCTGGAGTTGCGGGAAGTTGGGTTATGTTCATACTCACTGTACAAATGAATGGAAGGACTCCGAAGAACTAATTAAACAGTACCATTCATCGGCATATGGATCACATGCAGCTTTAACGTCAGTACCATAATTGTTGACTCAGACATCCCTGCCGTTAAAACTATCCGACGATCTGCCGCCATATCCGACCTTGCACAGAAACTCCTGAATGTAGAATCTTTGTCCGTGGCCCGGCTACACCTGAATCGACGTATGACCCAATGTCCTGAATGTAGAGACCAGAAGAGCTATTACAGGAACTTGAACCTAGAAGGGATATACTACAAACTCGTCTTCCTCTGTCAAAATGCAGACTACAGCTGCGATTTCGAGGCAAAGACAGTGGGCGTGGTAACACACAAAGGCAAATGAGTTTATGCATATATACCATGTGCATTTGCTAAATATGGGTGCCCATGGTCAGAAGTATACAATACAATGGAGGACCATTTTAGAAAGTATCATTATTTCAAATATGATATTCCAAACTTTTCTTAACTGAGGGGTTTCAATTGGGGTGCTAATACTTGGCTCCAGCCACTGAAGTTTGACGGATACCGGTTCATGCTTTGTATAATAAAGGAGGGGAATAGTTTGGATTTGGCGCTTACTCTATCATCAATACTGATATTATGTACAATTATGAGTTGAAATTCGTAGATTCTAAGAACAGGATGGCCCGTTTTAGAGGAATTTGATCAAAAAGATGGACCACCGTGGATGACATGAACAATATACAAAGTGCACCTAGGATGTTGGTTGAGAGATTCAGACAGGATAATATTGTTAAATACAAAGTTGAAATATTTCCATGTCCTCCTTTGGAATCATAAATAAATGAAATGAAAAAATATAGTTATTATTATTTCTTATACAACTAACAAATATTAGTAATTCCTTGACGAATTACGAGTCAATTGAGAAATGACTGGGGAACCAGATGTTGACAAGAAATATGTAGGGCCAACAAAGCTTAAGGGTAAATCTCCATGGGCAACATTCCACCTGCAGTTTGAAGCGTCAAGTGGATGGAATGACACAGAGTGAATGAAAGACATTTCGAACAAGAAACAAATTCGGTGCTGGAGTTGGGTCATATTCATACTCAATGTACAAAGGAATTGAAGGACTCCGGATCAGATAATTTCAATAATTCTAAAAGTTTTTATTCATCAAAAAAAGTTATACATCATCTCAAATTCTTTCTTTTCCTACTACTAATGATATAATTATTCCACTGACAAAATATTACTGTAATGACAAGTGGATTAATTGCTACCAAGGGACCAAAGGGTTTATTTGCACCGAAGATATATGTTTGAAATGTTCATTTGTCAAACCATAAAACTGTCCAGCAATATACGTCAAACATCCAATAAAGTATCAGTTCAAAACCAAAGTAATCTTAGCAAACAAAGCCATGTGTCTTAAAGAAGTTTGCACTGGAGATAAAATCATCTCCGTGTGTAATTTTGAATAAATTAATTATATTTAGTGTGTGCTTTTTATGGATGCAGTATACACTATACTATAAAAAGATCCTTTCTAAAAATGTCTGCACTGGAGATAAAATCATCTTCGTGTGTAATTTTGAATAAATCATATATATATATGATATATATATATATATATATATATATATATATATATATATATATATAAAATTTATATAAAATTTATATATATAAAATTTCAGGTTATGGAATATTTCACTAAACTACTATTGCTAATAATTGTCTTTAAAAATTCTATAACTTTTCTAGATTTATTAATGTATTTAATCATTCATAAATTATTTTCACTAATAGAAAGTATGAGAATTATAGTGATGACTTTATGGACGGTGTAATAAATAGTTACTACACTATTTCCTACTAATATTACACAAATATTATAGGAAAAAGTAATAATGATTTATTTCAAACAGAAAAAAAAAACTTTTATCTCCTCTACTGCCTCTTGAGCCTTCCTCATCATTTTTAACCCACGCTTCATCATTATTAAATCTATTGCCACCACCTCGACTATAACTACGGCTTCTTGGTCTATAAAAACAACTTAATTAATAGAATTTGTTTTTAATAATGCAATAATTTTATTTACTTCCTCTGCCTTTGGCACTGCTTCCCCATTCAATGTTTTCCCTCTTTCCATTATTGTTGTCTCCATTTTCTCATTTCTTATCTGGAAATTACAAAAACCAAACATGAAATGTATTTCATAATCATCTTGGGTATATATTAGATATATATTACATATGCAAAAAATGAATTAGTCCATAAAACTAAACAATATTGATAACTAATAACTAAACAATAGGTAATTATAAAAAATGTTAGCAATGATTAGTAATTTGATTTTATACTTGATGTTGCACAATACATATTATTTAAATAGTCAATTAACAACAGTAAAATTGCCCATTAAAGCATTGTTATTATTTAAAGTTTGTTTTAAGTACTCTTAAGAATGTTTCAAGATATGAGGATAATTATATTTATTTTTAAATTTGTAAAAATTGTTCAAAAGGTAATAAATAATTTCAATTTAATTTTCATTAGGTCTTAAATATGTATGTATATTCTTTCTCAGTAGTTTTATTGTGCTTAATTAGTAATAAATAACAGTAACAACTTTGAAATCAAATTAATTATTAGAATTTGTTTTAAACAATGGCAGATATATTTTAATAACAATCATTTTGTTTACCTCTTCCGTCTTTGCCACTGGTACCCCCATTCAACATTTCCTCTGTATCCATTATTATTATAATTATTGTCGTCACTTTCCCATTTGTCATCTATAAATTACAATTTACTTAAAGTTTACTTCATAAATTAACAATTAATGTTGTATAATGTTACTATCGGTTACTTTACTTTAATTGAAGTGTTTTTAATTTTAATAATGTAATAATTTTGTTTACCTCTACTGTCTCTACCATTGTTACTCCTTGCAACATTTCCTCTATTTCCATTATTAATATTGTCTCCACTTTTCCACTTGTCATATACAAATTACAATTTAATCGAAGTATTTTATTTCATAAATTAATAGTCTTTTATAATGCTACTATAGGCTACTTGACTACGAATATTGAAGTGTTTTGGGTACATTTACCATAGACGTTCGCCTAAGTTACTGGTTCCTGTTTGTTAATATGATTCTATATTTGATGTTTCATATTAAATATCATTTAAATTGTCATCAATCAACAGTAAAACTGAGACTTTGTTTTTGTTTATAGTTTATTTAATTTACGGAGTCCCGTAAAATTATAAATATATTTATTGAAATAAATAAATAGGTACCATGAAGGGCAATATTTGTAACAAACAATTTACATCCGTAAAATCAAGTATGTTGATGGAGATCTTGACCCACTGTGGGTCAAATGTACAAAACAAATGGAACAAAATTTTATTTTTTCAGTGTTTAGTTTTGTGTTCATCAGCTTAAGCAAGTTTTACTGTCAATCTTAAATAAATGTTTTCAGCTTATTTAGTTAAATTCCATTTGTTCATTACTTACTCTAACAACAGCAGTATTTCATTGTATTAATATTTATTTCTGAATTCTGAAATAGAAACCAGCAGATTTCGGTACACATTTCTTGTTTTCTAATGTATGTTACGTTTTTAATTTGGTTTATATTGTTGTTTAAAGAACTTTTTAATTAATATATTAGGAAATTTAATATATTTCATTTTGTAAAAGTCTATTTGAACGACGTTTATCGTTATTTTCAGGATTTTACGATAGAAACCATCAATTTTTGGTACATATTTGTTGTTTTATATTTTAAATTTGGTTTATTTTGCTGTTTAGAGAACTTTTTAAATGCCATATTAGGAAATTTATTACATTTCATTTTGTTAACATCTATTTAAGCGACTTGCATCGTTTTTCCAAAATTCTACAATAGAAGCCTAGTGTTTTTTACGTTTTTAATTTATTTATTTATTTGTTCAGTGCATCAAACAGTAAACCTCCAATTTTTCGCCTCAACTTATTTTTTTTTTCTAATATGTGTTCCAACAACAGTGCGTCAGCCGAGGCCAGACAACAGGAAATGGATGAAGATTTCATAAATATATCTATTAACAATATTCTTATCTTGTACATAAAGAATTACTATATAATGGAAATATTTTTAGTAACAGTTCACAGTTGAAGCAAATCAGCGAAACTAAGTACATCACACAGTAAACCTCCAATTTTTCGCCACAACTTAATTTTTTTCGAATATGTGTTCCAACAAAAGTGCGTCAGTCGAGTCCAGACAAAAGGAAATGGACGAAGATTTCATAAATATATCTGTTAACAATATTCTTATCTTGTACATAAAGAATAACTATATAATGGAAATATTTTTAGTAACTGTTCACAGTTGAAGCAACTCAGCGAAACCAACTACATCAAACAGTAAACCTCCAATTTTTCGTCACAACTTAATTTTTTTTCGAATATGTGTTCCAACAACAGTGCGTCAGTCGAGTCTAGACAAAAGGAAATGGACGAAGATTTCATAAATATATCTGTTAACAATATTCTTATCTTGTACATAAAGAATAATTATATAATGGAAATATATTAGTAACAGTTCACAGTTGAAGCAAATCAGCTAAGCCAAGTGCATCACACAGTAAACCTCCAATTTTTCGTTACAACTTAATTTTTTTTTCGAATATGTGTTCCAACAACAGTGCGTCAGTCGAGGGCAGAAAAAGAAAATGGACGAAAATTTCATAAATATATCTATTAACAATATTCTTATCTTGTACATAAAGGATTACTATATAATGGAAATATTTTAGTAACAGTTCACAGTTGAAGCAAATCAGCTAAACCAAGTGCATCAAACAGTAAACCTCCAATTTTTACTACCACATAATTTTTTTTTGAATATATGTTCCAACAACAGTGCGTTAGCCGAGGCCAAACAAAAGGAAATGAACGAAGATTTCATAAATATATCTGTTAACAGTATTCTTATCTTGTACATCAAGAATAACTATATAATGGAAATATTTTTAGTAACAGTTCACAGTTGAAGCAAATCAGCGAAACCAACTGCATCAAACAGTAAACCTCCAATTTTTCGTCACAACTTAATTTTTTTCTAATATGTGTTCCAACAACAGTGCGTCAGCCGAGGCCAAACAAAAGGAAATGGACGAAGATTTCATAAATATATCTGTTAACAATATTCTTATCTTGTACATAAAGAATAACTATATAATGGAAATATTTTTAGTAACAGTTCACAGTTGAAGCAAATTAGCGAAACTAAGTGCATCACACAGTAAACCTCCAATTTTTCGTCACAACTTAATTTTTTTCGAATATGTGTTCCAACAACAGTGCGTCAGTCGAGTCCAGACAAAAAATGGACGAAGATTTCATAAATATATCTATTAACAATATTCTTATCTTGTACATGAAGAATTTTGTCGAAGTGACGGAGAATAGGAAACATAAAGGGGTGGCATTTGTCACATTTGCCGCCAAGGAAGCAGCCAACAAAACGGAAGTCATGCATCACACATGCAGTACCAGCTCACAACCACACATGGCACCCTAAATGTCATCTGTGATGATGCCATCTCACAACAATAACGAAAAATTTTAAATCATAAATAACTAACATACTTAGCCTATACGTAAACAATTTTGACGAAGTGATAGACGAACAGTGGTTCAAATCTAACATTCCAAAGTTCGGGATCTTAATATGCATTTGTCACTTTTTCCACTAAGGACGCTGGCAACAAGGTAAAAGAAATCATGTATAGTTATCGGATTAGAAACAGGTTGTTTTAAATCTTTCTGTGAAAATAAAGAGGACAAAGTATAAAGCCAGGACGCACAAGCGATGCAACAAAATATTGTAGTACCACTTGCTCCTATACATCAAAACATGGCTTTGGTGACAAACAGGATCTGTATTACCAACATTATGCCCATGGTATGTCATTTTTCTACAGAAGGCAGAAGATATAATGTTGCAGGATATGTTCCAGGCAACACCTGTGACGATGCCTCATCAGATGCAATTCCAGAGACCTGAAGTAATGCAGCATCCATATCCAGTACCAGATGTCACCTCAGATGGTGCCCCACATGCTGTACCAGCTTCTACCATACGTGCAGTACCAGCACCCTCCGCATATGCAGCGTAAGACACTCACACTCGTACAACCGCACATGGCACTCCAGATGTTTGTTTGTTTGTTACTCATAACAGTAACGAAAAATTTGATTTATTTTTAAAGGTTTGAAAACCTTGTATAATTAATATATTAGATTATATATGTATATATTTTATGTTTTTAACATCTAATTAAGAGATATTTTAAGGTTTTATATTGTAGAATAGAAATCAATAAACATTGTGTTTAAAAAACTAATTAATTTATATAATATATATATATATATATATATATATATATATATATATATATATATATATATATACCGTATCAAAAATGATGAACGTGTCTACTCGCATATTGAGACGGAACATCAATACCCCTTTGTAAACAAAAAGGAAAGATATACATGCAATTATGTGGGCGGGCCGAACTGACTGGAGGGGATCATTTGGTTTTGCTGCGTTTAACATGCGGTTCGTCTCCGCAGACGAGTCGGTGTCTTTGAACACATTATTTAATTATTTTTAGTTTTTTTTACTTATGCATTTATTTATTTAATTTAATTTTTGGGATACATTTTTATTTTGAAAAAAGTAGTTTATTTTTAGAATACTTATTTTTGTTTTTGATATACCCTCAAAAAATATTTCATTTTACAGATTGAAAATTATACAAAGTTACGGAATTTAAATGGAGCATCCGAAGAACTCGAACTACATCCCTACGCATATGGAGAGTTACTAAATGCATTCGCAAAGATAAATTTACATTGTGCGCCGGCGCGCACCAGCACGGCACATTGTCTCTGAGAGTAGGGATTCTTACTACCGGGCAAAACTTTACTCTCTTTGTCGTGCATCCATCTCTTACAACATCCAGACACGAAGAGCATTTTTCGTACTGTATATATATATATATATATATATATATATATATATATATATATATATATATATATATATATATATTATATATTATATTTTTCCGGGTGAACACACTTGGACGATTTTTAATCCTTTCATCTGCTTCAGCTCGTTCCTGAGATATATGCAACTGACATCATTTTCGCTGAGCTCAACGAATCCTGCTAGTTGTGGACGTTGATGATTAGTTAGTTGCGAGGCGTGTGACCAAATATTTGACAGTTAGTAACGAGAAAAAGCCCGGTACGTTGGGTATCCGACTCCAAAGTGCCCATAGGAAACTCGAGATAGATGTATCAATGATATGTATTTTATCTGAAGACCAATAAAGTTTATTTTAGTTTAGTTTACGATAGACGCTGTGTCTACAACGCTGCTGAAACTATTATTAATTCTATCGGAGGACACATATTGGCTGAACCGAGTAGGTGAAGGTACTCTGGTGGTTTTGACATCAGCGCAAGCTGATATTTTTCCTAAATGAATTCTTACAGCTTGCTGAGGTAAGAAAGCCGATTAACATAAATTGGTAAACTGCGGTGTCTGTGACAAGTCGTTTTTTATTGAGTGTTAAAATAAGCAGTACATTAGCTAAACAGATTCGAGCTGATTCTGGCTTATCGTGGAATTATTCAACATGTAAGGAAATGAACAATGACCTTAACAGTCTTAAGGCTGCCATTTTCAAACCCCAGGAGGAGGTTAGCGATCCAAAATTACAACTGTGTGGTTAATCGACTGAGAAAACAAAAGAATCAACTCTGATTCCAACTGAGAAAGTTATTCAGGAGATTGTCGAAAGAGAAAAGCAATAGAACAATATTATTACGAGTATATATGGAGTTACTGAATCAAAGGCGAAAGCCGAACAGTCAGCACTTGACACACAATTGGCAAATAATATACTTGGTTTTGTTGAAGTACACGAAGATAATATTGTTTCTTCTCGTTTAGGTAAATTCGATTCATCGAAACAAAATCTCAAACGACCAACTAAGATTGTTCTTTCTAATACTGAGAATGTTCACACAGCTTTACGTAACAGCTCCAAATTAAAAGACTCCAAGACGTCTAACGTTTCCCTGTTGTATGATTGTACAGCCAATCAAAGTGAACTTTATTGAATTGTTAAGGCTCAATTACAAACTCGTCTTGATGATGGGGAAACAAATATACGAATTTAATACAAACACGGTATTCCTACTATAATTAATTCAGAACAGGAACACTAAAGGTGTCTAACAGTCCTAATCAAACATATATATATCTTTACTATCAAAACGTTAAGGGTTTAAGAACTAAGACACAACAATTTTACTTAAGTATTTGTAGTAATTAGTATAATTTTGTTGCCCTATCCAAGACTTGATTATGTGACTCAATTTGGAATGGTGAATTGATTTCGTCTGATTATGTGGTTTACCGAACTGTCAGAGAGTGTGTATTGACGTTATTTTTAACATCTGGGGCATAAGTTTTATTTGTTCAATGTCCAATTTGTAGTTATGCATAGTTATTATTAGAGGCACTATTATTTATTGACAAAATTATAGATATGTGGGATAAAGCTATAAATTTTATATGTAATTGCCAAATATTCTGACAGTTTACATTATTCTTTTGAATGGAATAATTGTGAAATTGAAAATATACTCAGAAAAATCCCTCAAGCTGGATTGGAAGGTTTAGTTATTAAGTTATTATTTATTAGTTTATTAATTATATTATTTATTAGGTATATTATGTGCAAATTGAATAAAATAAATAAAATGAATAAAGTCCTAGAACATGAAACTGTTGTGAATTCTCCAAATTATCGCTTGTAACCGGAATATTACGTACACTGGTTGCCTATCCCAGCTGAAAAGGTTGAACCGCCACATCACGGAAAGGAGACTGAAGAAGATCAACAGTCAGCGTGTGTTCAACTTCGTTGAGTGATACACATGTTGAGTCTTTGGTATTTTCTTGCAATAAACGCCAATCAGTTAATTATTGTGTTGTTTTACATTTCTGTACCAAAAGATGAAAATAAAGATATAAGGAATTAGACGATGGTGTATATCTTATAATATAACTTTTGATGAGTTTTAAACAATTTATTTCTAGGCTTATTTGGTAATTTATTATCAGAAATAGGAGGAATAAATTCTGAATTAACGGCTAGTAAAGCGACACGTAACCACATAATTACAGCACGATGTCGCAATTAAAAATTATGTTTAGTAGTGAAAATGGAATAAAGTGGAAATTGTTACTGGAACAACAAAGTTTACCTAAAAAACAACTGAAAGTGAAGTAAAGTGGGAATTGTTAATGGAAAACAAAATGAAAACTTCATGTTTCTACCATACTACAAACTCTGAAGCCACCTTGGAGTCAGGTTAGCGTAAAATTGCCAGAATTAGATCCAGGTGTGGGAAATGCTGATGCACAAGTTTTGATTTCGATGCTGGTATGTACATTATGCACAAATCTATGGGCGGTGTTCACCTGGTAATATAACGTAAGCTTTGAAGGGTCAAGATTCTTCTTGGTTGTAGAAGGCTAAACCAAAAGACGACTAATGTCTTTCAACATATGCAGTCTGCCAAATGATGTCGATGTGGTTAAATCTAACCAATGAAGAGATTGCAGTGTAGTTCTTGCTCACATTACTTCGTTCGAACCTAGAATTCCTCGTCTTGCTTTTACTTTCGACGTTAATACAAAAGGTGAAGTGTAACAAGAACAGGAAGTCTTTTCTTACATGAAAAGGAAATCGATAACGAACGATTTCGATAACAGTCCTAATAAGATGCCTAACTAATAACGGCTTTATTAAAGTGTGGAAAATTGATTCACAAATCGGATAAGTGTCGGGGCTCAAAGAATGATGAAAACGAGATGTCGGGACCCAATACTTCGAGAGGATATCCAACGTTCAAGGAACCAAATTTGACGAAGCCATCGATTGTCTGTTTTAAGTGTGGACGACGGGTCACTTTGTATCACGCTGTACCGTACTCAATCTCAATCATTCAGTAGTATTGTTCGGGACAAACACAAAATGAAGCAGAAAAAGGAGTTGAAGAAGTAAATTTGCGCAATTGGTAGTGACAATGTTTTTAATACCGTCCATAAACAAAAATGTAAGAAATAGCTAGTTTTAAAATCTTTTACCACTAGTGCAATTAAATCTATTTAATTTCAGTTTAGTAAAAGATGAAGGACTGGTAATACTCGACACATTTCAACCAACAAATCACCTCGTTTTTGGTGTATACATGAAATAATTGTCAAATGAACAACTCTAATGTGTGTGGAGCAGCAGGTTATAAACCTTATTTTTGACAACATATTATATACCTATATTATATATGCCCATATATACAATATATAAATTTTAATATAAATTTAACAGAAATAATAATTTATGCATTTTAAATATTAGGTTTGGTGCGAACTTTTCAATATGTGGTACACATATGCTGCTGATATATTCTTCAGGTCACTGGTTGTTCTTAGTATTTCTTCAATTAAAACAATGTATAAAAAGACTTCACCCCATCGCTTCTCGGCCCTACATCTCTCGGGCAGTCCCGCTCCACAAGCCAGTGGTGGCGGGAGGCCGACGGATCAACTGCAAGCCCAATCCTCACCCAGGGAGGTTCTAGAACCTTCCTCAGATTGGGCTTGTTCTTCCGGGAACCAGTTGACAGGGGGCTGGCATCTTTGTCAGTCCCGTCTTCTGGTTCAACTTCACCCGTGTATGTATATACACGCCCTTTCCCCCATATGTGCTAGCACATATGGTTTCCAATTGGTTATGATCTCCGGATCGGTGCCCGGAGGGGGGTTTACACTTTCCCCTCTCTGTCCCCAGAAAAAAGAGGGAGACTTCACCCTTAAACTTCTTATGAGAATGGCCCATTAAATTTCGGAGCAGCCTGTTATAATACCTAAAATATAAAAATTATAAACATGTGCATAATGAAATTGTCACAAATATATATTGTTATAGTTGAATCATCATTTTTTTAGATGTGGTTCTTTAACTGAAAATATTTTAAATTATAATACCACTTGTACAAAACAAAGTACTTATAAATGTTTTTGATAGTTGAAAATCTATTTTTGTTACAATTAAAAATAAAATATCTTATGAGAAAATATTTGTCTAAGAATACATAGCTGAGATTATTGCAGACCTTAATCGATAAGAAATTAAGAATGATATACAAGGAGTAAGTTCTATATATTCCATACTACTTAAATATCAGTTGTGGTGAGAAATTTTCAATATCTGGTACACAAATACTACTGATATATTCTTCAGGTCACTGGTTGTTTTTAGTATTTCTTCAATTAATACAATATATAAAAAGACTTCACACCTTAAACTTCTTGTGAGAATGGCCCATTAAATTTCGGAGAAGCCTGTTATAATACCTAAAATATAAAAATTATAAACATGTGCATAATGAAATTGTCACAATTATATATTATTATAGTTGAACCATTATTCTTTAGGATGTGGTTTTTTAACTGAAAATATTTTAAATTATAATAACACTTATACAAAACAAAGTACTTATAAATGTTCTTGATAGTTAAAAATCTTTTTTTGTTACAATTAAAAATAAAATATCTTACGAGAAAATATTTGTCTAAGAATACATAGCTGAGATTATTGCAGACCTTAATCGATAAGAAATTAAGAATGATATACAAAGAGTAAGTTCCATATATTCCATACTACTTAAACATCAGTTGTGGTGAGAAATTTTCAATATCTGGTACACAAATACTACTGATATATTCTTCAGGTCACTGGTTGTTCTTAGTATTTCTTCAATTAATACAATGTACAAAAAGACTTCACATCTTAAACTTCTTGTGAGAATAGCCCATTAAATTTCGGAGCAGCCTGTCATAATACCTAAAATATAAAAATTATAAATAAACATGTGCATAATGAAATTGTCACAAATATATGTTATTATAGTTGAATCATATTTCTTTTAGGTGTGGTTCTTTAATTGAAAATATTTTAAATTATAATAACACTTGTACAATACAAAGTACTTATAAATGTTCTTGATAGTTAAAAATCTATATTTGTTACAATTAAAAATAAAATATCTTACGAGAAAATATTTGTCTAAGAATACATAGCTGAGATTATTGCAAACCTTAATCGATAAGAAATTAAGAATGATATAAAAAAAATAAATTCCATATATTCCATACTACTGTGTATATAATTTCTCAAATTTCATCCAAGAAATGTTTCTTAAAACATGCTTGAAATTTTTAATGTATAAATATAAATATTTTTATACAAAATTCAATGTCCAACAAATTATTGAAAATTCATTCATTCTACCTCATTTAAGTTTTGATCAAACAATTATAATTAAAAGACGTTTATTATTGCAAATGTATTTACATTCCAGGATTAATTTTAGTACGTTATCAAAATTTCATTAATTTGTCATTGAAAAAACTATAACATTCTGAGAATCTCCTTTGCTTCATCGCCCACGACTGAAATAAAATATTATGTTGCATATATTGAAATTAATAAAGGAAAATATAGTTGGTCTTTTTAACTTCAAAAATATGTATTTTTCTTTAATAAATAATTTTTTCAAATAACCATAACTGGGTGGATCAGTACAAAATTTTGGAATCCTCATTTTACTTCATCATAAATAGAAAACGTTGACCAAATAAGCTTTAACATAATTAATAATAATTTTAAATTCTATTAATAGTTAAAAATATTAAAATTATGATAATATTACTATTAAGGTGAAACACTTATTTCCTAAAAATAAAAATTCAATATTTTCAAAAAGTTGTTGGAGATAATTTATGAGTTCAAAACATTAATAAATGTGTTAATTATTTAAACATATAAGCAATTGACAAACAATACTGATTATAAAATATAGTTTTTCAACTTTTCTTCTAAAAATAATTAATATTAAAAACATATGTAACATGTCCATCTTAATTAATTCGTTTCCAGTAAATTATAATGGTGGTATCGTTTTATTGTATTTTATATGGTTACATATACGTCTGTAATATTGTATTTATTATAATTTTTAGTCACAATACTTACTTTCCACTAATCGTTGAAATAAATAGATAATTAAATGAATTTTCAGCAGGTCTCATTAATTTTATATTTATGGAACATTGTCTTTGATTAATAAAATATTTATCTACGTTACAAATTTAATTTTTTAATACAAGGTTAATTTTAATTCTATTAGTAAACTGAACTGTTTTTAATTTAAATATGATAAGTTCGTTTTATAATGTTATATAAAAAATATATATCCTAAACATTGTTCCAATATACATTTATATGAATAGCAAAATAACTGTTCAATTGGGCTTTGGTTTGATTGCTTGTTCATTCATATTGTTGTTAAAAGCCTGCATTTAAAATGAAGAACTTTTATGTTACTAATTGTATCCAATAATTAATTATTTAACTAAAATAAATCTTTTCATATAAAACTGTCTAGTTCCTTTCGAAACAGGAAAGTCATTACTCATATTTTCAATATTATAATTGGAAATGTATAAAAATGGATAATTAAATGAATTTTCAGTAAATCTTTATTAATTTTATGTATACACTAGGAAAAGCATTTGGCCCGTCTGAATTTAGAGAGAGACATCATGCATGACAGAGACAGTAGAAGTCTGTCCTATGATGAGAGACTTACTGTCTCTATTGCACATGATGTCTCTTTCAGGATTCAGATGGATCAAACTCTTTTTGTACTGTATATTTTATGAAACTACTAGCTTCCATAGCTACATTACCCACTTACTAAAATCAACTAAATATAATGTTTACACAAATTTGACACACCATTGTAATATATTGATAACCTACCCTACTTTTAGTAAAGAAACATTTCAATATTAATATTCTATATTTTTAAAAATTAAATTTGAAAAATTGTCAAAATTTGATTAAATTTTGTTGGCGTAAAATGAAATACTTCTGGGATAAATTAAAAATATATTATATAACTAAAATAAATATAAATCTGTAATTGTCGAACTACTACCGAGTACCTTTTAACGTAGAAAAGACAATTTTTAATAATATATAATATAAAAATTAAATCCACCCATATTATATTAAAATATGTATATTAAAATATACATTTGTGTTGTTGGTTTATCAGATAATAAAATCTAATTTACTGCAGCTTACAGTACTTAAAATGAGATCAAAAAATAAGTATAATAAAATATATAAACAAGTTATACTAAATTAAAATAATGAATTTGTTTAAAACTATTTTGTAACTTAATTAGTAACTCATGACAATGAAATTAACATTTAACATACCTTCGGCACACTAAAATGAACATTAAATTGGACATTTACCTAAATGTATTTGTTTATAATGTTATGTTTGTTAAATATTTAAATATTATTATTACTAACTTTTAAATTAAGTGCCATTAATTAAACAAATTATTATATATTATTTTCTAATTTTGTTTCTTTGTTTAAAATTAAATGTTTGAAATGTATAATAAAGATCATACGAAGCACTTTTTCATCATAATCAAATAAAAAATGGGTACTAACCTTCAATAATAAGACATCGCTTCTAGAAATTCTTTTTTAAAACCTCCAACTTGACGGATATATATTTACTAATTCTTCTGTATTCTTAATTAAGGGCACCAGGAGATTTTCAAAAGGTGTTGGTTCGATGAAAACACGAGTCTCAGTCATTAAAGTTTTATGCACGTGGTCCTTGATTGTCCTTAGTTTCAAGCTGCAATGCATAAATTAAAATAAAAACAAAAAAATACACAATAGGAACACTCACCGTCACCAGGACAAATATAGAATACAGTATACAATCATTATCCCAGGGGATGATTAAGTAAATCCTGGAAAATTAACTAGTTCCCACGACTATCCTTGTGGTTGTTCCGTTAGCGATTGACTTAACCAATATGTACCATGTGGTATACCAGTTACAGTGTAATATGCAGGAAGGTACTATGACAAATAAACATTGTTTCACTATATGTGGTGCCAGTTTCACTTTTCAGTATTCTTTATTGTGATAAGGTGAGAGATTTATGTTCCTCGCCCTTAATATGAGTCATAATTAGGATTTCCATACTCCGGATTTACCCGAATATGTTTGGGTTCTAAGGGTGTCCGGCAAAGTCCGGTCGAAATTTATGTCTAGGAAACCTGGAGTACGTAAAAATAAGTTAAATTTTTTGAATATTTAAATGGATATCGCGAGGTGGTGACGACGACTCATGTTTGAAAGTATATATCTCTATACTCTAGTGTCACTAAGAATACAACAGGTAAGAAATATTTTAACCTAAATTGTCTAAATAAATAAATCATTTTGAAAATTGTTTTTAAAACATAATTATGTCGTTTAAAATTTAAATTAATACCATATATAGTTGAACAAAATAGATCCCATCACAGTTCATTGTGGAACAGAAATTTCATTTATAATTCAGATAAAACCCAATTTTTAAATTTAAGTTTTTGATATTAATTTGTCAAATAAAGTTCAAATCATTTAAGTAGAGAGTGGTAGATCAAGATCCATATTATTTAACTTCACTAACAATGTTGTGTCAAACGTTTCAAAAGCTTTCCTGAAATCCACGAAAAATGATAATATACTTTAATTATTATCTGTCACTAAACCATTCGTCATATACATTCAAAATAATAGTTTCACCACTTTAATTATTTCATTTATATCAATATTTGGTTACAAATTTCAAATATATACAGTAGTCACTACATAACATAACATATGTTTTAGCAAAGAAGAAACGATTAAAATTAGGAAACAAAATATCAAAGATTTCAAATTTTATTAATAATTTAATGTCCATGTGTGGGAGTGCTTAATAATTTTATCTTTGCACGTTGTTATCACAAAAATATTTAGTTTAGATGTACCTTAAATTGTAATTATTGTTGTATTGTATAGCATTGCTTTGTATAAAACACACAAACCTGTTGGCTCCTCAAATGTCTAGTATGTTTTTTATTCTTCTGATGATCTTCGATATCTTTTTCTCCTTTGTGAGCAATACTAAGATTTGTAATGTATACATTACGGATAATATCGGAGTCGGATTTTCTTTTTTTAAAAGGTGAAAAGCTTTTGAACATTTCTTCTGTTACTATACTCTTTCGTTTTGGCATTTTTTGGTATTTTGTTAGTATAATTTGTAATCACACGTTGAACACGGAACGGCAGAGCCACACAATTACATACTCCAATTTTCGAAATACGATACGATACGATAAAATACGTTGCTCTCCGGTACCACAAAAGAATCAGTGTGTTGACCTCTGACAACTAAACATAATAATAATTATTGTTTGTTTAATTATTATTAATATAGTTAATATATCATATATTAATATATTAAATACTTTGTTATCCGGTAATACAAAAAAATCAGTTTGTTTACCTGTGACAAGTAAACATATAATAATAATTATTGTTTATTTAATTTTAATTAATATAGTTAATTATTCCAATATTTTATGATACTACCATATTTAAAAAGAAATGAAATACGTTGTTATCCGGTACTACAAAAGAATCAGTGTGTTGACTTCTGACAACTAAAAATAATAATTATTATTGTTTGTTTAATTATTATTAATAGAGTTAATTAATCACATATTTTATTATTACCATATTTAAAGAAATAAAATAAATAAAATAATTTGTTATCCGGTACTACAAAAAAGTCAGTTTGTTTACCTGTGACAAGTAAACATATAATAATAATTATTGTTTGTTTAGTTATAATTGATATAGTTAGTAATTCCACTATTTTATTATACTGTCGTATTTAAAATTAATATAGTTAATTATTCCAATATTGTATTGTACTACTATATTTAAAAAGAAATAAAATATGTTGCTCTCCGGTACCACAAAAGAATCAGTGTGTTGACTTCTGACAACTAAAAATAATAATAATTATTGTTTGTTTAATTATTATTAATATAGTTAATATATCATATATTAATATATTAAATACTTTGTTATCCGGTAATACAAAAAAATCAGTTTGTTTACCTGTGACAAGTAAACATATAATAATAATTATTGTTTATTTAATTTTAATTAATATAGTTAATTATTAAAATATTTTATGTTACTACCATATTTAAAAAGAAATGAAATACGTTGTTATCCGGTACTACAAAAGAATCAGTGTGTTGACTTCTGACAACTAAAAATAATAATTATTATTGTTTGTTTAATTATTATTAATAGAGTTAATTAATCACATATTTCATTATTACCATATTTAAAGAAATAAAATAAATAAAATAATTTGTTATCCGGTACTACAAAAAAGTCAGTTTGTTTACCTGTGACAAGTAAACATATTATAATAATTATTGTTTGTTTAGTTATAATTGATATAGTTAGTAATTCCACTATTTTATTATACTGTCGTATTTAAAATTAATATAGTTAATTATTCCAATATTGTATTGTACTACTATATTTAAAAAGAAATAAAATACGTTGCTCTCCGGTACCACAAAAGAATCAGTGTGCTGACCTCTGACAACTAAACATAATAATAATTATTGTTTATTTAATTATTATTAATATAGTTAATATATCATATATTAATATATTAAATACTTTGTTATCCGGTAATACAAAAAAATCAGTTTGTTTATCTGTGACAAGTAAACATATAATAATAATTATTGTTTATTTAATTTTAATTAATATAGTTAATTATTCCAATATTTTATGATACTACCATATTTAAAAAGAAATGAAATACGTTGTTATCCGGTACTACAAAAGAATCAGTGTGTTGACTTCTGACAACTAAAAATAATAATTATTATTGTTTGTTTAATTATTATTAATAGAGTTAATTAATCACATATTTCATTATTACCATATTTAAAGAAATAAAATAAATAAAATAATTTGTTATCCGGTACTACAAAAAAGTCAGTTTGTTTACCTGTGACAAGTAAACATATAATAATAATTATTGTTTGTTTAGTTATAATTGATATAGTTAGTAATTCCACTATTTTATTATACTGTCGTATTTAAAATTAATATAGTTAATTAATCCAATATTGTTTTGTACTACTATATTTAAAAAGAAATAAAATACGTTGCTCTCCGGTACCACAAAAGAATCAGTGTGTTGACCTCTGACAACTAAACATAATAATAATTATTGTTTGTTTAATTATTATTAATATAGTTAATATATCATATATTAATATATTAAATACTTTGTTATCCGGTAAAACAAAAAAATCAGTTTGTTTACCTGTGACAAGTAAACATATAATAATAATTATTGTTTATTTAATTTTAATTAATATAGTTAATTATTCCAATATTTTATGATACTACCATATTTAAAAAGAAATGAAATACGTTGTTATCCGGTACTACAAAAGAATCAGTGTGTTGACTTCTGACAACTAAAAATAATAATTATTATTGTTTGTTTAATTATTATTAATAGAGTTAATTAATCACATATTTCATTATTACCATATTTAAAGAAATAAAATAAATAAAATAATTTGTTATCCGGTACTACAAAAAAGTCAGTTTGTTTACCTGTGACAAGTAAACATATAATAATAATTATTGTTTGTTTAGTTATAATTGATATAGTTAGTAATTCCACTATTTTATTATACTGTCGTATTTAAAATTAATATAGTTAATTATTCCAATATTGTATTGTACTACTATATTTAAAAAGAAATAAAATACGTTGCTCTCCGGTACCACAAAAAAATCAGTGTGTTGACCTCTGACAACTAAACATAATAATAATTATTGTTTATTTAATTATTATTAATATAGTTAATATATCATATATTAATATATTAAATGCTTTGTTATCCGGTAATACAAAAAAATCAGTTTGTTTACCTGTGACAAGTAAACATATAATAATAATTATTGTTTATTTAATTTTAATTAATATAGTTAATTATTCCAATATTTTATGATACTACCATATTTAAAAAGAAATGAAATACGTTGTTATCCGGTGCTACAAAAGAATCAGTGTGTTGACTTCTGACAACTAAAAATAATAATTATTATTGTTTGTTTAATTATTATTAATAGAGTTAATTAATCACATATTTTATTATTACCATATTTAAAGAAATAAAATAAATAAAATAATTTGTTATCCGGTACTACAAAAAAGTCAGTTTGTTTACCTGTGACAAGTAAACATATAATAATAATTATTGTTTGTTTAGTTATAATTGATATAGTTAGTAATTCCACTATTTTATTATACTGTCGTATTTAAAATTAATATAGTTAATTATTCCAATATTGTATTGTACTACTATATTTAAAAAGAAATAAAATACGTTGCTCTCCGGTACCACAAAAGAATCAGTGTGTTGACCTCTGACAACTAAACATAATAATAATTATTGTTTGTTTAATTATTATTAATATAGTTAATATATCATATATTAATATATTAAATACTTTGTTATCCGGTAATACAAAAAAGTCAGTTTGTTTACCTGTGACAAGTAAACATATAATAATAATTATTGTTTATTTAATTTTAATTAATATAGTTAATTATTCCAATATTTTATGATACTACCATATTTAAAAAGAAATGAAAGACGTTGTTATCCGGTGCTACAAAAGAATCAGTGTGTTGACTTCTGACAACTAAAAATAATAATTATTATTGTTTGTTTAATTATTATTAATAGAGTTAATTAATCACATATTTTATTATTAACATATTTAAAGAAATAAAATAAATAAAATAATTTGTTATCCGGTACTACAAAAAAGTCAGTTTGTTTACCTGTGACAAGTAAACATATAATAATAATTATTGTTTGTTTAGTTATAATTGATATAGTTAGTAATTCCACTATTTTATTATACTGTCGTATTTAAAATTAATATAGTTGTCAGAGGTCAACTAAACATAATAATAATTATTGTTTGTTTAATTATTATTAATATAGTTAATATATCATATATTAATATATTAAATACTTTGTTATCCGGTAATACAAAAAAGTCAGTTTGTTTACCTGTGACAAGTAAACATATAATAATAATTATTGTTTATTTAATTTTAATTAATATAGTTAATTATTCCAATATTTTATGATACTACCATATTTAAAAAGAAATGAAAGACGTTGTTATCCGGTGCTACAAAAGAATCAGTGTGTTGACTTCTGACAACTAAAAATAATAATTATTATTGTTTGTTTAATTATTATTAATAGAGTTAATTAATCACATATTTTATTATTAACATATTTAAAGAAATAAAATAAATAAAATAATTTGTTATCCGGTACTACAAAAAAGTCAGTTTGTTTACCTGTGACAAGTAAACATATAATAATAATTATTGTTTGTTTAGTTATAATTGATATAGTTAGTAATTCCACTATTTTATTATACTGTCGTATTTAAAATTAATATAGTTAATTATTCCAATATTGTATTGTACTACTATATTTAAAAAGAAATAAAATACGTTGCTCTCCGGTACCACAAAAGAATCAGTGTGTTGACCTCTGACAACTAAACATAATAATAATTATTGTTTGTTTAATTATTATTAATATAGTTAATATATCATATATTAATATATTAAATACTTTGTTATCCGGTAAAACAAAAAAATCAGTTTGTTTACCTGTGACAAGTAAACATATAATAATAATTATTGTTTATTTAATTTTAATTAATATAGTTAATTATTCCAATATTTTATGATACTACCATATTTAAAAAGAAATGAAAGACGTTGTTATCCGGTGCTACAAAAGAATCAGTGTGTTGACTTCTGACAACTAAAAATAATAATTATTATTGTTTGTTTAATTATTATTAATAGAGTTAATTAATCACATATTTTATTATTACCATATTTAAAGAAATAAAATAAATAAAATAATTTGTTATCCGGTACTACAAAAAAGTCAGTTTGTTTACCTGTGACAAGTAAACATATAATAATAATTATTGTTTGTTTAGTTATAATTGATATAGTTAGTAATTCCACTATTTTATTATACTGTCGTATTTAAAATTAATATAGTTAATTATTCCAATATTGTATTGTACTACTATATTTAAAAAGATATAAAATACGTTGCTCTCCGGTACTACAAAAGAATCAGTGTGTTGACCTCTGACAACTAAACATAATAATAATTATTGTTTGTTTAATTATTATTAATATAGTTAATTAATCACATATTTTATTATTACCATATTTAAAGAAATAAAATAAATAAAATAATTTGTTATCCGGTACTACAAAAAAGTCAGTTTGTTTACCTGTGACAAGTAAACATATAATAATAATTATTGTTTGTTTAGTTATAATTGATATAGTTAGTAATTCCACTATTTTATTATACTGTCGTATTTAAAATTAATATAGTTAATTATTCCAATATTGTATTGTACTACTATATTTAAAAAGAAATAAAATACGTTGCTCTCCGGTACCACAAAAGAATCAGTGTGTTGACCTCTGACAACTAAACATAATAATAATTATTGTTTGTTTAATTATTATTAATATAGTTAATATATCATATATAAATATATTAAATACTTTGTTATCCGGTAATACAAAAAAATCAGTTTGTTTACCTGTGACAAGTAAACATATAATAATAATTATTGTTTATTTAATTTTAATTAATATAGTTAATTATTCCAATATTTTATGATACTACCATATTTAAAAAGAAATGAAATACGTTGTTATCCGGTACTACAAAAAATCAGTGTGTTGACTTCTGACAACTAAAAATAATAATTATTATTGTTTGTTTAATTATTATTAATAGAGTTAATTAATCACATATTTTATTATTACCATATTTAAAGAAATAAAATAAATAAAATAATTTGTTATCCGGTACTACAAAAAAGTCAGTTTGTTTACCTGTGACAAGTAAACATATAATAATAATTATTGTTTGTTTAGTTATAATTGATATAGTTAGTAATTCCACTATTTTATTATACTGTCGTATTTAAAATTAATATAGTTAATTATTCCAATATTGTATTGTACTACTATATTTAAAAAGAAATAAAATACGTTGCTCTCCGGTACCACAAAAGAATCAGTGTGTTGACTTCTGACAACTAAAAATAATAATTATTATTGTTTGTTTAATTATTATTAATATAGTTAATATATCATATATTAATATATTAAATACTTTGTTATCCGGTAATACAAAAAAATCAGTTTGTTTACCTGTGACGAGTAAACATATAATAATAATTATTGTTTATTTAATTTTAATTAATATAGTTAATTATTCCAATATTTTATGATACTACCATATTTAAAAAGAAATGAAATACGTTGTTATCCGGTACTACAAAAGAATCAGTGTGTTGACCTCTGACAACTAAACATAATAATTATTGTTTGTTTAATTATTATTAATATAGTTAATATATCATATATTAATATATTAAATACTTTGTTATCCGGTAATACGAAAAAATCAGTTTGTTTACCTGTGACAAGTAAACATATAATAATAATTATTGTTTATTTAATTTTAATTAATATAGTTAATTATTCCAATATTTTATGATACTACCATATTTAAAAAGAAATGAAATACGTTGTTATCCGGCGCTACAAAAGAATCAGTGTGTTGACTTCTGACAACTAAAAATAATAATTATTATTGTTTGTTTAATTATTATTAATAGAGTTAATTAATCACATATTTTATTATTACCATATTTAAAGAAATAAAATAAATAAAATAATTTGTTATCCGGTACTACAAAAAAGTCAGTTTGTTTACCTGTGACAAGTAAACATATAATAATAATTATTGTTTGTTTAGTTATAATTGATATAGTTAGTAATTCCACTATTTTATTATACTGTCGTATTTAAAATTAATATAGTTAATTATTCCAATATTGTATTGTACTACTATATTTAAAAAGATATAAAATACGTTGCTCTCCGGTACTACAAAAGAATCAGTGTGTTGACCTCTGACAACTAAACATAATAATAATTATTGTTTGTTTAATTATTATTAATATAGTTAATATATCATATATTAATATATTAAATACTTTGTTATCCGGTAATACAAAAAAATCAGTTTGTTTACCTGTGACAAGTAAACATATAATAATAATTATAGTTTATTTAATTTTAATTAATATAGTTAATTATTCCAATATTTTATGATACTACCATATTTAAAAAGAAATGAAATACGTTGTTATCCGGTACTACAAAAGAATCAGTGTGTTGACTTCTGACAACTAAAAATAATAATTATTATTGTTTGTTTAATTATTATTAATATAGTTAATATATCATATATTAATATATTAAATACTTTGTTATCCGGTAATACAAAAAAATCAGTTTGTTTACCTGTGACAAGTAAACATATAATAATAATTATAGTTTATTTAATTTTAATTAATATAGTTAATTATTCCAATATTTTATGATACTACCATATTTAAAAAGAAATGAAATACGTTGTTATCCGGTACTACAAAAGAATCAGTGTGTTGACTTCTGACAACTAAAAATAATAATTATTATTGTTTGTTTAATTATTATTAATATAGTTAATATATCATATATTAATATATTAAATATTTTGTTATCCGGTAATACAAAAAAATCAGTTTGTTTACCTGTGACGAGTAAACATATAATAATAATTATTGTTTATTTAATTTTAATTAATATAGTTAATTATTCCAATATTTTATGATACTACCATATTTAAAAAGAAATGAAATAGGTTGTTATCCGGTACTACAAAAGAATCAGTGTGTTGACTTCTGACAACTAAAAATAATAATTATTATTGTTTGTTTAATTATTATTAATAGAGTTAATTAATCACATATTTTATTATTACCATATTTAAAGAAATAAAATAAATAAAATAATTTGTTATCCGGTACTACAAAAAAGTCAGTTTGTTTACCTGTGACAAGTAAACATATAATAATAATTATTATTGTTTGTTTAGTTATAATTGATATAGTTAGTAATTCCACTATTTTATTATCCTGTCGTATTTAAAATTAATATAGTTAATTATTCCAATATTGTATTGTACTACTATATTTAAAAAGAAATAAAATACGTTGCTCTCCGGTACCACAAAAGAATCAGTGTGTTGACCTCCGACAACTAAACATAATAATAATTATTGTTTGTTTAATTATTATTAATATAGTTAATATATCATATATTAATATATTAAATACTTTGTTATCCGGTAATACAAAAAAATCAGTTTGTTTACCTGTGACGAGTAAACATATAATAATAATTATTGTTTATTTAATTTTAATTAATATAGTTAATTATTCCAATATTTTATGATACTACCATATTTAAAAAGAAATGAAATACGTTGTTATCCGGTACTACAAAAGAATCAGTGTGTTGACCTCTGACAACTAAACATAATAATAATTATTGTTTGTTTAATTATTATTAATATAGTTAATATATCATATATTAATATATTAAATACTTTGTTATCCGGTAATACAAAAAATCAGTTTGTTTACCTGTGACAAGTAAACATATAATAATAATTATTGTTTATTTAATTTTAATTAATATAGTTAATTATTCCAATATTTTATGATACTACCATATTTAAAAAGAAATGAAATACGTTGTTATCCGGCGCTACAAAAGAATCAGTGTGTTGACTTCTGACAACTAAAAATAATAATTATTATTGTTTGTTTAATTATTATTAATAGAGTTAATTAATCACATATTTTATTATTACCATATTTAAAGAAATAAAATAAATAAAATAATTTGTTATCCGGTACTACAAAAAAGTCAGTTTGTTTACCTGTGACAAGTAAACATATAATAATAATTATTGTTTGTTTAGTTATAATTGATATAGTTAGTAATTCCACTATTTTATTATACTGTCGTATTTAAAATTAATATAGTTAATTATTCCAATATTGTATTGTACTACTATATTTAAAAAGAAATAAAATACGTTGCTTTCCGGTACCACAAAAGAATCAGTGTGTTGACCTCTGACAACTAAACATAATAATAATTATTGTTTGTTTAATTATTATTAATATAGTTAATATATCATATATTAATATATTAAATACTTTGTTATCCGGTAATACAAAAAAATCAGTTTGTTTACCTGTGACAAGTAAACATATAATAATAATTATTGTTTATTTAATTTTAATTAATATAGTCAATTATTCCAATATTTTATGGTACTACCATATTTAAAAAGAAATGAAATACGTTGTTATCCGGTACTACAAAAGAATCAGTGTGTTGACTTCTGACAACTAAAAATAATAATTATTATTGTTTGTTTAATTATTATTAATATAGTTAATATATCATATATTAATATATTAAATACTTTGTTATCCGGTAATGCAAAAAAATCAGTTTGTTTACCTGTGACGAGTAAACATATAATAATAATTATTGTTTATTTAATTTTAATTAATATAGTTAATTATTCCAATATTTTATGATACTACCATATTTAAAAAGAAATGAAATACGTTGTTATCCGGTACTACAAAAGAATCAGTGTGTTGACCTCTGACAACTAAACATAATAATAATTATTGTTTGTTTAATTATTATTAATATAGTTAATATATCATATATTAATATATTAAATACTTTGTTATCCGGTAATACAAAAAAATCAGTTTGTTTACCTGTGACAAGTAAACATATAATAATAATTATTGTTTATTTAATTTTAATTAATATAGTCAATTATTCCAATATTTTATGGTACTACCATATTTAAAAAGAAATGAAATACGTTGTTATCCGGTACTACAAAAGAATCAGTGTGTTGACTTCTGACAACTAAAAATAATAATTATTATTGTTTGTTTAATTATTATTAATATAGTTAATATATCATATATTAATATATTAAATACTTTGTTATCCGGTACTACAAAAAAGTCAGTTTGTTTACCTGTGACAAGTAAACATATAATAATAATTATTGTTTGTTTAGTTATAATTGATATAGTTAGTAATTCCACTATTTTATTATACTGTCGTATTTAAAATTAATATAGTTAATTATTCCAATATTGTATTGTACTACTATATTTAAAAAGAAATAAAATACGTTGCTCTCCGGTACCACAAAAGAATCAGTGTGTTGACCTCTGACAACTAAACATAATAATAATTATTGTTTGTTTAATTATTATTAATATAGTTAATATATCATATATTAATATATTAAATACTTTGTTATCCGGTAATACAAAAAAATCAGTTTGTTTACCTGTGACGAGTAAACATATAATAATAATTATTGTTTATTTAATTTTAATTAATATAGTTAATTATTCCAATATTTTATGATACTACCATATTTAAAAAGAAATGAAATAGGTTGTTATCCGGTACTACAAAAGAATCAGTGTGTTGACTTCTGACAACTAAAAATAATAATTATTATTGTTTGTTTAATTATTATTAATAGAGTTAATTAATCACATATTTTATTATTACCATATTTAAAGAAATAAAATAAATAAAATAATTTGTTATCCGGTACTACAAAAAAGTCAGTTTGTTTACCTGTGACAAGTAAACATATAATAATAATTATTATTGTTTGTTTAGTTATAATTGATATAGTTAGTAATTCCACTATTTTATTATACTGTCGTATTTAAAATTAATATAGTTAATTATTCCAATATTGTATTGTACTACTATATTTAAAAAGAAATAAAATACGTTGCTCTCCGGTACCACAAAAGAATCAGTGTGTTGACCTCTGACAACTAAACATAATAATAATTGTTTGTTTAATTATTATTCATAGAGTTAATTAATCACATATTTTATTATGTTACCATATTTAAACAAATAAAATAAATAAAACATTTTGTAATCCGGTACTATAAAAAAGGCAGATTGTTTACCTGTGACAAGTAAACATATAATTATAATTATTGTTTGTTTAATTTTGATTAATATAGTTAATTAATATTAAAAAAGTAATAAAATACAAGAGAATGTTTAATCAAAATTTTATAAATTAAATATACCAATTCTATGACATTAAGTTTAAAGGATATCAAACGAAAGAAAGAAAAACAAAAAAATTGTTGGCACTTGTGCCAAGTCCACTTAATCTAAAATATTGAAACTGCACTTTATAAAGGTAAAGGAGAGGAAAAAAAGAAAAAGTAAAAATGTCCCAGCATAAAGGGAACGAAAACATCGTCGAATAAATGGTAAAAGGATTTATTTAAATACTTCACTTTAACAAACACTTACTCCCGCTCCTTAAATTGCTTCCGGAATCTTATTAAATTAATAATTAGAAACGTTTCGAGTTAATTATCGAGGATTCCCCAGCAATAATAGCGTAAGGAAATTTACATCAATACAAATTGAATTCCTTTTATTGTTCTTTCCACTCTATTCCGGACAGAAAGTGTTGCCGAATGTTAACATTTTCAATGAGTTTCCCAGATAATAACTTTAATTTGGTTGTGTCGAACATTTTACAGAGCGGTAGTCGCTAAGATCTGTTCAACAAAAATTTTGTGTAAAATTAAATCGCTCCCTTTAACCTGTTGTAACGAGTCTTTCAAAAAGGCTTCAGGTACTATCACTCGAGTAGTATTTACCCACGTACCCGTTACAAGACGCCTTGTTAAGTTCTTACTTTCCAAGCCAAATAACACAAACTGCCGTAACGGCGGCCTGCCGAAATACACAAATTCAGCAATATGCAAGAAATAGAATCGCGCTTTCGTTAATTTATGTCCTGGACTTTGAATAGCCGAACATAATGTTGACCCGAACTTCCGAACGAGCTACAGGGTTGTTGATATTTACTGTTATGGATTTCCGAGGTTCCAAACTACCCTCGTAACCGCTGATACTGGTGTGTTTCAAACTCTAGTTTGACTTCTTTTAAAACTTACTTCTCCGCAAACTTAAACTTAACTAAATGTATGTCTTTGGACGACGGTCAACTAGGAGGAAAAAAACAAATATATTAAATGCATCACAGAAGGTACTTTTATGGATAATTGCAATTAGCCCTCTGGTTTGTCGTCTGGAAGAGTTACAATCTACTAGTGTCAAGATATTCGAGTTCAAAGATGGAAAATCAATACCACTTAGCTTAGTTAGAGTTAGGCTATAATAGGATAGCTTAGGATACATAAGATTGTTTAATAATACAAATAAAATTAAAATTAGTTTAATAGAATAAAACAAATTAGAAAAATAATAAAAGATCATTATCATCCTTTTCGATTTATATCAACCGTCAATATATTTGATCCAGTCTTCACCTTAGTCAACTTCGTGGTTTTATATAAATTTAATTTCAACCGAATATTATTTTCAGTCATGAAAAACACAGTAGTTCTACCTTTGAGGGAATCACACAACTCCATTATCAAAATATTTAACTTCAACATTAAAAAATCAATGTTAGGTTGGGCTTGATTAGAATAGCTTAGAATACATAAAATTATATTTTACAATTGCAATAAATTCCCTTAAGCAAAAAATTATGTAATAACATCCCATACAAATATTAGAAAGAAATTATGAAAAAAATTGTAGACCGATTTTCAGTTGGCTCTTGACTACCCACTATTTGAGATTTACATCAACCAGAAATATACTTATTCAACTTGGTGATTTTATTTAAATTCATATTCTAAATTTATTTTTAACTGAATATTATTTTGTGTCATGAAAAACACAGTAGTTCTAACTTTGGAGGTGTCACACAATTCCATTATAATTGACTTCAGTATTAAAAAATCAATGTTAGTTTGTCTGAAGTTGGGCTAGATTAGAATATCTTAGAATATACAAAATTATATTTTATAACTGCAATAAATATCCCTAAGCATAATATTATTTAATAATACCCAATACAAAATTAGAAATTATAAAAAGTGACTTATTTTCAGATGGCCTTTTATTACCCATTCTTTGAAATTTATATTAACTCTCTTGGTTTTTCTGTTTATTGGAACAAAGAGGGGGAAATCTACAAGACGTAGTGCTGGACTTTACCGACTAAAAACCCCTCTCCGGGCACCGATCCGAAGATCATGGCCTAAGAGTAGTTAACTATAAAGGTTTAAGAAAATAGAAAGAAGGGAAAAATAAAGAGATACGTAGCAGTCGCTACATAGTAAAGAAAATATGTCCCAAAGAGACGCAGAGGTCTAGACAGCCAAGTGACGAGGTCTCTTGTATCTGTCGGATTCACAGGGTTGAATATCATGCAAGCATGCAATCTCCGGATTAGAGTGTTCAAAGATAGATCTCCGGAGATTGAGGGCATGCTTGCGCCGCAGCTCCGAAAGAGAGGAAATGTTGTATTCGAAACAGACTTGTCTATTACGAACAGAGTATGGGACACCAAGGGCCGACCTAACTAGCCTCATGTAGGTCCCTGCAAGGCGGCAATGAGCCAAGGAGTGGCGGTGCCCCATATAGGAAGAGCATAGGTGAAGAGAGAGCGGACTGTCTCGTTAAAAACGCGCAGCTTAAGAGAAGAGGAAAGGCGTTTAGAAAGGAAGAAAGATTTCAAAGCAACAAAGGCTGCTAGAGCCTTCCCTCTTACCAAAGCCTGGGGAGAGAAACTGAGTTTCTTGTCAAGTATGACACCCAGGTACTTGGCGCAGGGACTCCACTCAACTTGATGATCATTGATATGGAATTTAGGTGGCAGCCTTCGTCGATTTGAGAAGAAGATAGCTTCAGATTTAGAAGGATTTATCTCCAATCTTCATGGAGTGCACCAACAGAGCAATTTAGGCAGGAAGTTCCTAATATGGATCCCCGCATAAACTATACATCTGTGGGAGCTAACTAAGGCAACGTCATCGGCATACATTGCCATAGTAACTCTAGGACAAGATGGTATGTCACTACAAAAGTTCTCGAAGAAGACAACGCGCTTCCTTCCCTGGAACGAAAGGAACGGTTGGAAAGGAAAGGAACGGTTGGAAAGGAAAGAGTGGATAGTGCCGATCAGATAAGAAGGAAAGTTTAGCAAAGTCAGTTTGTGTATTAGACCAGCGTGCCAGACCCTGTCAAATGCCTGCTTGACATCAAGGAGCAACATGGTACCATGTTGCCCCTTGTTACGCCTTCCACCCATATCCTCACTCACCCGCAAAAGCTGATGACCGGTACCATGGCCACGACGAAATCCAAACTGAGCGTTCGGCAGGATGTGCTGGTCAGCCATAAATTCCTCAATCCGAGTCCGAATAACCTGCTCCGCCACCTTGCATAGCGAAGAGAGAAGGCTAATAGGACGGTGACTGTTAGCAAGGTGGGGGCAGGTTTGTTAGGTTTTAAAAAGGACTCTACCGTCGCTACCTTCCATACCGACGGGAAGTAGTGGAGACGGACCATCGCATTTATATTGTTAGTAAGCTTTGCCACCTGAATGGTGGCAAGCTTCCTAAGGGCCACGTTGGGGTTGGTGTCTGAGCCGGGACTTTTCCGGTTATTGAGGGCTTTAAGGATACCACTGACTTCGCTAGGAGAAGTAGGAAGAATGTCACTATCAGGTTTTGAGAAAGTGAGTCCACCTGACGGCTGATGGTGTTGTGCTCTGCAACAAACGCAGCATGCGTCGACCGTTCTAAGGCTGTTAGGATGTCATTTGACAGCCTATCCACTTCACCGTCTATATCCCTTTCAAAGTTCAAAAATCTGCACCGCAAATCGGTGGTTTCCATTAAATAACGGAATTGCAACCAGTTGGTTTTCTTCTTACGAGGCTCCAACTGGCAACAATTCTCGTTAAATGTCAGGGAGATCGGGTTGATAGTCCAGTGACGCCCGCAGCAGGTAACCGCCGTTTGTGTTTGATCTTACACAACCCCACGCTGGGTGCTTACTGTTGAAGTCCCCAGCAATGACTGTACGACAGTTGGAATGCAGGATGGACGGGAGATTGAGTCGGGAAACTCTCTCAGTCGGTCGAACATAAGCCGAGACAATCCTAAGCGGACCACTTTCTAGAGCGAGTTCGACACCAATCGATTCTCGCCCAGAAAGAGGGACGTATTGATCCACCGGTGCCCGATGGAGTTCCGAACCAGAATGCCAACTCCTCCACCTGCCCCAGGAAAACGATCCGCCCGGAGGATAGAGTATCCTGGGATAAAGAATCCCATGTCCGGTTTTAGGAACGTCTCCAGCAGACAAACGACATCGGCTTCAGAGTCTCTCAAAAACTTAGTGATCTCCAGGGAGTGGTGTCTCACTCCCCTAGCATTCCAGCTGACTACCTTACAAGTCATCGCTTTATTAGGACACAACAGAAGCGGCCAGCAAGGGAAGTGCCCTTGCTAGCTGAGAGATGTTGCTAGCAAATTGCTCCCGCTTGCTAGCAGGGATATCCAACACGTGATCCAGGGGAGATATTGATTGGGGTTGCGCCTGGATCAGGGGTTGGCTTACGATAGGGGCGGTCACAAGCGGCCTTGCAACACTGGCATCCAGAGTCACAAACGATCTACCAGGCTCAACGGAGAATGGCTTCACAGCTTGAGAGGGGGGAGAAGATGGTGCAGGGGGAGAAGGACCCTCAGTAATGAGTTTTGGCCTAGAGGCCTTAGGGCAACCCCTATATTTGCCGCTGTGATCTCCACCACATTTGGCACATCTGGGCTTTGCTTTCCCATCGCTCTTCCTCTTGCATTCAGCAGATGGGTGGGGTCCTGCACAGAAACGGCACGCCCAATTGGCGGTGCAGTAGTTTGATGTGTGACCATATTTCAGGCAGCGCCCACATTGGGGCGTAGCCCGAGCCTTTCTTTTCTGCTCAACAGAGACCCGTAACCCTGCAAGCGAGCTAAGTTTAAAGATTTCATTGAATGTGCCCACCCTGCTAAGGTGGACGGTCACAAGCGGCCAGAGGTTTTCCCCCCTTCTCATCCGGTATACGGCGGTAACCGGGAATCCCAGCTCCACCAGTTTCGTGAACACCATGGGCTCTGTAACCGCCTGGTTCACACCACGGATGACTACCACCAGCTGCCTGTCCACGGGCAGCTGATGGGTGTGGTAGGTGATGCTTTCCTTCTCTAATAATACTCCTTCCGGGTACACGCGGACCCCCGACGACGTGTTTCTTGCAAGCTTTAGCCTCATGCCCTCGGCCTCGAACTTGCTCCGCAGTTCCGGTCACACCGAGTTATCCCGGATGTGGATCGGAACTGCTTTTGGGTTTTCAGCCGCAAACTCAATGGCGGGAGGAGAATGGGACTGGATGTGGCCTGGCGACCCACCCTCGCTGCTAGAGGATGATAGGCAGTGCGCCTTGCGCTTTACTGCAGGCACCATCGGGGGAACCACCGCACTAGCGACGACACATGATTACGAGCAGCTAAGTACTCAAGACCACCTCACCTTTCGGCTATAAATCAAAACATCCACATACAACACCAGCCACCACACAAAGCCCCTGGCAAGAGAACCCACTTCTCCAAACGTCGCCCAAAATCTAGCGGGGGTCTAACCCACTTTTCTGTCCGTTTCCGTCATTTCCTTCATTTCACCGTTCTGCTATAGACGGGACGGCGCCTTTTCCCGCCTGACTGCTCTGTTCCATTTCCTTCGATGTTTCTTTATACCGACATGCCAGATATTTTCTCAATACCCGCATTTTCATTCTCCACTATTTACAGAATTCCCGAAGAACAACTTATGTAGCGTTTACTACTGCCAGGGACACTCGTTACTCAGTTCGCGAGCCCCTGACACTCCACCTTTCTCTGGTATCCACCAACCAGTCCCATTTTACTTTCCACCAAGTATTTGTCATACCCGGCATTTTCCTAAAATCATATGTTTTCTCATGTGCCCGGACTTTTCTCATATGCTTTCTCATATGCCCGGACTTTTCTCCGGTTTCCATATCGACCAAACTCGAATCTCTCACCCTGACTTAAGCAGCCGCCAAAATCTGCGCAAACTACTTCAAATCTGGGCAGAGATCTTATTCATGTCCTCTATTCTGACTAATTTCCTCCAAATCTAGACTTCTATGTACCATCATGTGGGAATTACATTCCCATATTCTGTATCCACCTTTCAACATCGTTTCCTCTATCTTTACTTTCATTTCCAGCTACCAATTTAGAGCACTGCTTCAAAGCCCATGCTCCTTTTGTGAATCGCCTTTAGTTTTCCCCACCGCGAGGCTTCAGCAGCCGCCCGAGGGGAAGACGGCCACTTCAAGCCCACGATGGGTACTTAAGCCCCCACACCACGCCAAGATAGCGACTCATGGTGAGGGACTAGCGACGACACATGATTGCGAGCGCATCTGCACTCTGACCACCTCGCCTTTCGGCCATAAGTCTATTCCCTTTCAATACCAACTACCACACCAAGCCTCCTGGCAAGAGAACCCACTTCTCCAAACCTCGCCCAAAAATCAGCGGGAGGATCACCCCAGTCGGTCCATTTCCCATCATCGCAAAACACACCTCAACCTTCCTACTCGAGCCAAGGACGGCGCCTTTTCCCGCTACTCATGGTGAGGGTAGCGACGACACAGGGGGGCGAAACTGGGGACAGCCTAGACCCTAGGGGGGAGGGCACTGATAATGAAACAGAAGAACTCACCGGGGTTCCACCGGGAGACACAGAGTCTAAACGACGCTGGAGACTCTCAGCGCCGCCTGCACCCTCAATGCATACTCCAATGTGACCCTTGAGTTGGGATTTCTTGGTGGGCCGGGTAGGCACTCCCGGCGAAGAGCCACGCGTTGTAGAGTCCTGGGCAGGCGGAGAACATCCTCCCAACTTTCGCGATCAAATATTACCGCTAGACTTAGCGGTACTGCACAAACACTGAACACAACACTACAACTTGTTTTTATTAGGAAGTTACCCAGGTTACAACCTAAATTAATCAAGTTTTTCACAAGTTGCTACCGGCGACCGTCTAACACCACGGCTCACGCCAGCATAGGATTTGCCTTGTAACACAAATCTGATGTGATAAAATATAATATAATATAAAATAAAATAAAATAAAATAAAATAAAATAAAATAAAATAAAATAAAATAAAATAAAATAAAATAAAATAAAATAAAATAAAATAAAATAAAATAAAATAAAATAAAATAAAATAAAATAAAATAAAATAAAATAAAATAAAATAAAATAAAATAAAATAAAATAAAATAAAATAAAATAAAATAAAATAAAATAAAATAAAATAAAATAAAATAAAATAAAATAAAATAAAATAAAATAAAATAAAATAAAATAAAATAAAATAAAATAAAATAAAATAAAATAAAATAAAATAAAATAAAATAAAATAAAATAAAATAAAATAAAATAAAATAAAATAAAATAAAATAAAATAAAATAAAATAAAATAAAATAAAATAAAATAAAATAAAATAAAATAAAATAAAATAAAATAAAATAAAATAAAATAAAATAAAATAAAATAAAATAAAATAAAATAAAATAAAATAAAATAAAATAAAATAAAATAAAATAAAATAAAATAAAATAAAATAAAATAAAATAAAATAAAATAAAATAAAATAAAATAAAATAAAATAAAATAAAATAAAATAAAATAAAATAAAATAAAATAAAATAAAATAAAATAAAATAAAATAAAATAAAATAAAATAAAATAAAATAAAATAAAATAAAATAAAATAAAATAAAATAAAATAATTCAACTTGGTTATTTCATTTAAGTTTACCTGAGTAGAATAGCTTAGGATACATATTTTATAATTGCAATTAAAATTAAGTCAACTGTACAAAATATAAGAATTTGAAAGTATAAAAATAAAATAAAATAAAAATAAAGTATAAATATATTTCTAGTTGTCCTTTTTCCACCATTTTTCATTTTTTTTTTTTTCACTTTCATCATCCTTTGGGAATTAAAGCAATCAGCAATTTATTTACTCAACTTCACCAATTTATTTAAATTCACATTCTAAATTTAATTTTAAGTAATTTCAATCACACATCAGCAAATTTAAATGAAAAATTAATTATAACAAAAAGTCGTGATGTTTGCCCATCCTCAGGTCAATGTACTATTTGTAAACACTGATGAATCTTTGTCTTTAATAATGGTACAATTTGAAGTAGCTGCACATGAAGTACCAAATTTATAAATTAGCTTAAATTAGGTAGCCGTAATAATTCAATAATATCTTCCCGAGCATTATTTCACAACGTTTAACAGTATTAAAGGTACAGTTGGGCGTATCGCATAAAACATCCCCGGAGATCTGGAGAACTGTCTGTACCCAAACATATTTCAAATGAGAAATGTGTTCCTTTGAGCATTTGCAGTTATTTGATATTAAAACGCGGCAAGTTACTAAACAAATCAATAAATAATATTTTATATTATATATTATTTAAATGTGTGGGTGAAGGTCGTTTCTGAGATAGTTAAATCACTTTTCCTTTGTACAAATTCGTTTCATTTCTATCATAATTTTTCATGATTTTATTCCTTGTTTACGTACAATCCAAGCAATATTTCCATCCTCTTTGAATAAATCAAAGAGATTATGCATTTATCAAACAAATATCCCACACCAAACGACAATAAAAACGCAACATTTTAGCCGGAAACCATCATTTTCTATTTTAAGTAACAGTATATCAGAATATCTGTCTTGTCACATAACCCCTAAATCCTTCTTCAGGTTCCGTAGAGATTGAACATGAAACAGAGATTCATGCTGAATTTGTTACGTGTTATTGGTCAGTTTTGCGACATCGGTCTTTCTTTGCGACTTCTAAAGTTCGCCTCATTAAATCATACATTCACATTAAATCACATTTAAGAAAGATAAAGTATTTTTATGGTTTCGTAAGGATTGTCCGCTAATCTGAAGGATCAAATCTTACCAGACATAAAATCTAAATAGGTAGCAAGATAGTTTCAGATTTGCTTTAACATCCAGCAGCGTTTTCAATGTATAGAGAAGATTGGATTTGCTATAACATAAATATATAAATAAAACCAGAATTCTAATTACCTGCCCCAGGACGGATCCACCTTGTCGTGGTCTTGGGGCTCAGTACCGCTCCACAAGCCAGTGATAGTGGGGAGCTAACGGATCCAACACCTGCAAGTCCAATCCATCCCCAGGAAGATCTCCGATCTTCCTCAGATTGGACTTGTTCTCGAACCAGTTGACAGTGGGGTGGCGTCTACGTCAGCTTCAGTCTTCTGGTTCAGCTCACCCGCATACGTTTACACGCATGCGTTTTCCATCTGGGTTGAGATCTTTTGGATCGGTACCCGGAGGGGGGTTTTCTGTCTTCTGACTTTCCCCTCAGCAAAAAAAAAATCCAATTACCTGATATTTTATTGAACTATATTATGTACCCTTTCAAAAGTAATGAATATGCTAAAATTTGACACTTTAAAGCTCCTTCAAGAAAGTTTTTACATCATAAGTTACCTAATTCAAATTATAACATTCCCAATTCTTATCACAGTTTTTTAAAAAAGGCATATAGAGATATTATAAATATTCATATTTTAATTCAATTTTAATTAATTTAAGAAAATATGTAGAACAATTTAATTTTCATTTAACATACACAAAAGTCATTTCAACCAATTGATTGATAACGTGGGTGACAGGAAGAAGAAAATATATTTTGTTGGTAATTCAAATGTAATTCAAATTATAACAGTCTCAAGTCTAATTACAGATGTCACAACAATTACATAGAAAAGTCATATTAAGACATATAAACGATCATATTTTAAATAATTATAGATGTTATTTATATAATAATTAAACATGATTAATTAGTCTCATCTTTTCATATAAAAAATAAAAACCCCCAAGACAAGAAAACAGTTTGAACAATTTGATTAGATAAAGTGGCACGTGAGAAAGAAAATTAACTTTGTTGTTGATATATGGATATGCCATATTTTCCATCGCATGATCCCGGACTTTGGTAGCCTTTGAGCCCGTTTACGTGATATTGCAGTCAACGCCGGAATATGCAAGCCGCCCTCCATAAGGGCGGGAATCTTCGGTCAGTTTCCAGCGGCCAACTAATCAACCACGTTCAGCTGATGGATCGGCTGTCCGACAAACTACACGACATGGCTCTTTTGAATCCATGCCCTTGTATTACCCGCTTGTATATTTTTTGAGTTTCCTTTCGCCGACATTAAAGTTGATTTAAATAAAAATATAATAAAAAGCAGAATAGTCTGGGAAAAGACAACTACCTTCATAAATAACATGGTTTTCTATTAAAATTCTACAATGTCTCTTATAACACTTCTTCTCCATCTGCCAAATCTTACTTATTTACTCGCTTAAAAATTTTCTTACATGGACTTTACTTGGACAGTCTCCTTGAAGCCCCCATGTGACAACCCCATCCCCTTTGACATTATGTAAGTCAGCACTCTTATGAGTGATTTCCTGCGCCTAACAGCTGCTTAATTCTCAAACGACCAGGGGCAATCCTCTCCCTATTGAGTTAGTCACTTACTGCATTGACGCCTCCTTATTTTGACTGAAGAGTGACAATTAAAAATACTAATGGTCCCTCTCAGATAGCGACTGACTTTGTTAGGAATAAATCGTTAGAAATCATTTCTGCATGACTAACACTTCTTATTATTGTACCTCTTCTTCTTTTGGTAATGTTCAGGTTTCAGTATTTTTTCAACAAATTGTCCAATCATTTTAACTACATAAATAGCAATAATTATTGTTTGCATAGTTATAATTAATATAGTTATTTCAATATATTATTATAATACCATAATTATAAAATTAAATTAAAGTAGTACTTTGTTCTCTGGCACCAACAAAAAAATCATTTTGTTGGCCTCTGACAACTAAACAAATAATAATTACTATTAATACAGTTATTCCAATATTTTATTGTAACATAATTAATAAAAATAAAATAAAATAAATAGTAAAATACTTTGTTATAAGGTACTAAAAAAATTATTTTATGAGCCTATGACAACTAAATATGTAATAATAATTATTGTTGTTTTAGTTATAATTAATTTAGCTGGTTACATAAATATTTTATTACACTACCATATAGAAAAATTAAATAAATAAAATACTTTATTATACGGTACTAAAAAAATCATTTTGTTGAACTGTGACAACTAAACATATATTAATAATTTTTGTTTGTTTAGTTATAATTGATGTAGTTAGTATTTTCACTATTTTATTAAAAATAAATAAATAAATAAAATACTTTGTTATCCGTTACTAAAAAATCATTTTGTTGGCCTATAACAACTAAACATATAATAATAATTATTGTTTGTTTAATTATAATTTATATAGTTAATAATTTCACTATTTTAATATATTATCATATTAAAAAAAAATAAAATAATTAAAATACTTTGTTACCCGGTACTAATAAAATCATTTTGTTGGCCTGTAACAACTAAACATATCAAAATTATTATTGTTTGTTTAGTTATAATTAATATAGTTATTTATTTCAATATTTTATTCCACTACTATATTTAACGGAAATAAAATACGTTGTTATCCGGTACTACAAAAGAATCAGTCTGTTGACCTGTAAAAACTATATATATATATATATATATATATATATATATATATATATATATATATATATAATAATAATTGTTGTTTGTTTAGTTATAATTGACATAGTTAGTAATTTCACTATTTTATTATACTACCGTATTTAAAAAAATAAAATAAATAGGATACTTTGTTATCCGGTACAAAACATATTTTGTTTGCCTGTAACAAATGAACATATAATATGCTTTGAAATCTTTCTTCCTTTCTAAAAGTCTTTCCTCTTCAGTTAAGCTGCGTGTTTTTAACGCGACAGTCCACTCTTTCTTCACCTATGCTCTTCCTATATGGGGCACCGCCGCCCCTTGGCTCATTAGGTCCCTGCAAGAGACCTACATGAGGCTAGTGAGGTCGGCCCTTTTGTCCCATACTATGTTCGTAACAGAACTGTTTCGAATACAACATTTCCTCTCTTTTGGAGCAGCGGTGCAAACATGCCCTCAATCTCCGGAGATCTATCTTTCAACACTCTAATCCGGAGATTGCATGCTTGCATGACATCCAACCCTGTGAATCTGACAGATGCAAGAGACCTTGTCTCTTGGCTGACTAGACCTCTGCGTCTCTTTGGGACATCTTTTCTTTAGTATGTGGCAGTTAGCTGCGAACCTCTTTAATTTTTTTCCTTCTCTCTATTTTCCTAAACCTATCTGGTTATACTCTTAGGCCATGTTCTTCGGATCGGTGCTCGGAGAGGGGTTTTTAGTCGGTTAGTCCGACACTGCCTTCGACTTCCACCAGAAGGCGTCTTGTAGATTTTTCCCTCTTTGACCCAATAAAAAAAAGAAAAAAATTAGTTATAATTGATATAGTTAGTAATTCCACTATTTTACTATACTACCATATTTCAAAAATAAAATACTTTATTATCCGGTACTAAAAAACTCATTTTGTTGACCTGTAACAACTAAACAGGTAATAATATTTATTGTGTGACTACTTGTAATTGATATTGTTAGTAACTCCAGTGTTTTATTATACTGTCATATTTAAAATTAATATAGTTAATTATTCCAATATTTAAAAAGAAATAAAATACGTTGCTCTCCGGTACCACAAAAAAATCAGTGTGTTAACCTCTGTTGAAGCATGTGAAGCGTTAGTCACGACGTCTATTGGTGTGCGCGGAAACTGAGTGACGTGGTTTTCAAGTTTCGACGTTACTCGAACCAACACGTTTCTGTGTCGTGTCCTTGTGTGTTCATTTCTTTTGCTTACTGTAGCGCGTATTATTGTTATATCTTTTGTATCAATAAAGCCGCTGTGCACTTCTTTAACAACAACAGGTTATGGGCCCAGCAATAGTAACCTGAAGGTACTGCAAGCATTGATCGTCAGAACGAGTGTCAAAGTACTCACATACTTCACACACTCGGAACGAGGACAGTATAGTTGTGCGTATATTTTTCGGATTTCAACAGTAGTGTGTAGCACGTGAAGTTCATAACGATGGCTACTTCCTATAGAATTGAACCGTTAAACAAAGACAACTATGACACATGGCATATACATTGCATTGTTGAAGCATTGCTTGTGAAAAACGATGCGTTCGGATATGCAAACGGTGAAATTGTGAAACCGGAACGAACAGACGACCAATCTGCCGCCGTCGCTGAATGGGAGAAAAACGACAGGAAAGCAAAATCTGACATTATTCTGTTGATGAGCCCCAGTGAATTAAGTCACGTGAAGGGGTGTGAAACTTCAAAGGATGTGTGGATGAAGCTGAAAAACACTTATCAATCCCGAGGACCGGCGCGCAAGGCAACTCTCTTGAAGAAGCTAACGCAGCACAAGATGGAGGAAGATTAGAACGTGCGTGAACATCTAGACAATTTTTTTGAAGCTGTTGACAAGCTGGACAGCATGAATGTCGACATCAACCCAGACTTATTGGCCATCTTACTGTTACACAGTCTACCAACTAGGTACGAGAATTTCAGATGTGCTATTGAGTCGCGGGACGAATTACCGAGTCCCGAAGTTCTACGGGTGAAGATTATGGAAGAAAGCGAAGCTAGGAAGGGTGAGACAAGCAAAGTTCCGGGCGCTCTGTGGGCAAAAGGCCCCAGAAAATCGCACATTAACAAGAAGCAGAAAGAGAAACCCAAGCGCGCTGATCCATCTAACGCGTTTAAGTTCAAGTGTCATAGATGCAGGCAAGTAGGTCACATGGCCAAGAATTGTACTGGTAGAACAAGCACGGAAACCACAAATGCATGTTTTCAAGTTAACGCACGCATAAACGAACAATGGTATCTTGATAGTGGAGCAACTTCTCACGTATGTAAGGACATCGAACGATTCGTGAAGATAAACAAAAAACATGCTGGGAAGTTAAGTTTAGCGAACGGTGACAAAACCAACATAATGGCCATTGGAAAGGTTAAGTTGGAAGCTGAGAACGGGAGAAGCGTGACAAACCAAACATTACAGAATGTATTGCACGCACCAGCACTTGCAACGAACCTGATGTCCGTGAGCAAAATTACAGAAAAAGGGAATATTGTATGTTTCATGCGAGATGAGGCAAAAGTTTTGAATCAAGCAAACCAAACCATTATGACCGCCAAACGCGAAGGTGATCTGTATATTGTAACTGAAAGTACAAAGAACGAGTCGGCGTGCATAGCGAAACCGAAGAGAAATTTTCGCGAATATCATCGCCTGAATTTACGCAGTCTGAAGGAAGCTATAATAAACAAGCGAGTACAGGCAGCGGAAGTAAAATATGAAGACTTTGAATGTGATGTTTGTTTACGAGCGATGATAGCTGACGTCTTGACCAAGGGTCTGCATGGATCGAAGCACCATGACTTCATCACGAAGATGGGACTGAAGCGAGCTGTTAGCCGTCGTTCTGAGGGGAGGTGTTGACGTCTATTGGTGTGTGCGGAAACTGAGTGACGTGATTGTCAAGTTTCGACGTTACTCGAACCAACACGTTTCTGTGTCGTGTTCTTGTGTGTTCATTTCTTTTGCTTACAGTAGCGCGTATTATTGTTATATCCTTTGTATCAATAAAGCCGCTGTGCACTTCTGTAACAACAACAACCTCTGACAACTAAACATAATAATAATTAATGTTTGTTTAATTATTATTAATATAGTTAATTAATTATATATTTTATTATTTTACCATATTTAAAGAAATAAAATAAATTAAATACTTTGTTATCCACTACTACAAAAAATCAGTTTGTTTACCTGTGACAAGTAAACATATAATAATAATTGTTGTTTCTTTAATTATAATTAATATAGATAATTAATATTAAAAAAGTAATAAAATAAATAAAATACTTTATTATCCGGTACCAAAAAAAATCATTTTTTTAGTAATACAAGAGAATGCTAAATCATTATTTAATATAAATTTACAATATCTATTCTGACATTAAGTTTAATAGGAAACAAACGAAAGAAAGAAAAACAAAAAAATTGTTGGTACTTGTGCCAAGTCCACTTAATCTAAAATATTGAAACTGCACTTTATAAAGGTAAAGGAAAGGAAATAAAGAAAAAGTAAAAATGTCCCAGCATAAAGGGAACAAAATATTCGAATATTAATTATCTATGTATCGATTGAGTACAAACGAAAACATCGTCGAATAGATGGTAAAAGGATTTATTTAAATACTTCACTTTAACAAACACTTACTCCCGCTCCTTAAATTGCTTCCGGAATCTTATTAAATTAATAATTAGAAACGTTTCGAGTTAATTATCGAGGATTCCCCAGCAATAATAGCGCAAGGAAATTTACATCAATACAAATTGAATTCCTTTTATTGTTCTTTCCACTCTGTTTCGGACAGAAAGTGTTGCCGAATGTTAACTTTTTCATTGAGTTTCCCAGATAATAAGTTTAGTTTGTTTGTAATGAACATTTTACAGGGCAGTAGTCGCAAATTGACTGTTTAATTGAATAAAGTTGGCGCGTCTAAGCATCCAAATCAATTATTATAAAAGCTTTAGTTTCTGTTTACTTTTAAAAACTCCCTTAACATTTTTTTACTTTGATAGAAGCGTTAAATAAACAAAAAAATAAACAGAATCATTTAATTCACATGGTGAGCCAATTTTGTTGACTTAAGTGTATTTCTCTAAACTGATTTATTTCTAAACAAAGTGGATGTACTTTCTTGATAAAACTCTTTGCCTAAGCTCTTGCTACTCTATTTTCTGATGTCAAACAAGCTCAAGAACAGAAATTTGTGTTTCTCCACTATCCAAACTTATGATATTTAATTAAAATCAAAAAATTCATGAAATCCCATAAACACGTCTAATTAATTAGACAGATAACAGACAAAATAATACAATGCTTTGAAAATTATTGACACAACACAGAAGTGCCAAAGGCATTATAACAGAGCTTTCTCCCCGGACTTTTCCAAAAATAGGAAGTACACACCGTGCAAGTGAGTTTAATTAATTCGCCCCCGCTAACTTCCCACGAACAATTTATGGTGTGTAGCCTGGCCAAAAACGGTTTTTTTTTTTTTTTTTTTTGGGGGACAGAGAAGGGAAAGTGTAAACCCCCCTCCGGGCACCGATCCGGAGATCATAACCAATTGGAAACCATATGTGCTAGCACATATGGGGGAAAGGGCGTGTATATACATACACGGGTGAAGTTGAACCAGAAGACGGGACTGACAAAGATGCCAGCCCCCTGTCAACTGGTTCCCGCGAATTTTATACATATACATCCAACGTCTTCCTCCCGAAACTCGATAATGAGGCAATTAAGGGGGAACAGTAATATGTATTTGATGGCGGGATAACAAACTCGCAGACGATTGATATGCAATTCGCACGGAGCTATCTCATCGCCTTTAGTTTTCGCCAATATTCACACCCAGTTACGTCAATTAAAGGTTGGTACTTCTTGGGTGTTCTGTGATGAGCAGGGAATATCTAGTGTTTTTAATTAGAGAAAATAATCTACTAGATTTCAGAAGAGTGAGTCATATATTTCTGGTAAGAGGCTTACGTAATATAATTGTTTGTGACATTGTATATTATTGTATAAACCGTATTATTAATATGTTCCTTTCTTTTTATTCATTGAATTTGAAGTATTTTTTTAATTCAATTCATGCTTCCTTCTTAGTTGCTTTAGTCAAAATTCAGAAAGTTACTTTTACAACAGTTAAATTAGTTATAATGATAATATTACAGTTTTAGTTTAGATGAGTGTCAAAGTGATGTATCCTTAAGTACTCATTTGATGTTTTACGTATCATTTGTATATAGTATGTATTTTTCATATTTTTGTTTTTTTCATTTTATATATAGTAAAATTTATGCGAAATATTTAATTGTTTTATTTTTAACTACTTTCAGAAAAACCTAATTTATTTGATATATATTTATTTGATATAAATATTAAATATAAAGTTTTCCGCCATTTATAAATTGTCAGATGTACAAAGAGATATCTGTAATCAGCGTTTAACATGGCAACATGGTCGTATCCCGGATTGGTTTTTTTTTTGGGACAGAGAGGAGAAGTGTAAACCCCTCTCCGGGTACCGATCCAGAGATCATGACCAAATGCTTAACATATGTGGTTGCACATATGGAGGAAATGGGCGTATATTTAACATATACGGGTGAATTAAACCAGAAGACGGGACTGACAAAGATGCCAGCCCCCTGTCAACTGGATCCGGAAGATCAAGCCCAATCTGAAGAAGGTTCAAGGACCTTCCTGGGTGAGGATTGGACTTGCAGTTTGATCCGTTGGCTTCCCACCACCACTGGCTTGTGGAGCGGTACTGCCCGATGATCCCCGGATTGGTAATATTTAGGTTTCCTATCACGAAGTATAGATATATCCACAGAACACCCAAGAAGTACCAATCTCTTACTAAAAATGGGAAACAACACTGGACGATAAATTGATTTATAGTGTTTAAATTAGTCAACAGATGTCGCCTTTATAGTTTTCTGTATTTGACATTTGACAAAATTGGCGGGAATAGTTTCAAATTTAAATTAATTGGTATATTATTGGGAATTGTGAGAAATAAAACAAGCTATGGAATTAAAACTTTTTTATTACAAATTATTTATTGTACATTATAAAAAATACATCAGTCTTCTGTATACTTCATATTATATATATCAAAAATAAATAAATAAATACAAATACAACACAATAAATTTCTTCAACAACATTAACAATCAACATAAAAATAAATAATTCGTATTAGAATTCAAATTAGACAATGAACTTTTAAAAATATTAAAATTAAGATCTCTGGACGTTGAAGGAATAGATTGACTAGAATTCAAATTGGACAATGGATTTTCAAAAACATTAAAATTAAGATCACTGGAAGTGGAAGGAATATAAGAATGAAAAAGGAACTATTTTAGGTTTAAGGCGACGAATTTTTTAGTGAAAAACATGACATGTTTTGATAGAAGGATTAATATTACAAATTGTCAAATTGAACGCCATACTAAATTTAATTTAGAATTGGAAGGTGGCTTAAAAACGATTTATTTTTAAAATTAGAATTATGAACATCACTATAATATGTATTGAAACATAATATAATATATATTGAAACACATTTTGACACAGTAACCAGACAGAGATTGAGACTGTATTTTAATAAACTACCTAATTCCCATTGATCGAACCTTCCCAATCTAGTTGGAACCTAGAATACCCACTTTTAATAATATATATAATAAGATTAACATACCTAAGAAGTGCCGAGTCTATTTTGGTTAAATCATTGGTCCGGCAGACTATTTAACCTACAAAATAATATTAATTTAATCAACAGATAAGAAAAAGTACATTAATATATAAAGCATCTTATTCAAATTTGTGGTTATTTTATTTCTAATATGATTGTAATGTAAAGTATACATCTTAAGTACTAAATTAGCTTTTTTCCATTCTCCCGGCGTCTTCGGATAGAAGCCCGCGCCATATTTAAATACTGCGTAGCTATTGGTCAAAAAATTAACGAACAAATCTAGTTAAATAGCCATTACCAATTGTCATACCAACATTATAAACAACATATCAATTTTAGAAAACGAGTGTAACTTCGGGAACATTCGGCTGTTTCCATTCGGGCCTATTCACTTGCCCCCCCATGGATATATCTATACTTCGTGTTTCCTATGTTGAAGGTATGCAATAGCAAATGTTTTGTTAACAAAGGAAATTCATAATTTTCTATTACACATATTTTACTCGTGTGTGAAAATCGAAATGATAAAAATAAATAATAATTTTCTTCAAATTATTATTTTTTAGAATATTATGAAACGTTCTGTAGTTTGTTACTAGAATTTATAAAATAATAATTATTTTTATTATTTAAGTCCCACGTTGGGCGCCACAATTTCATATTTTACATGTGATTTGTTGCGCATTCGTCAGTTTTAACAACAGTTGTAAATGATACAAATGATATATAACAATAATACGCACTACTGTAACCAAAATGAGATGAACACAAAAGGACACGACACAGAAACGTGTTGGTTCGAGTGACGTCGAAACTTGACAACTATGTCACTCAGTTTCCGCACACACCCATAGACGTCGTAACGAACACCTCCCCTCGAAAACACGGCTAACAGCTCGCTTCAGTCCCATCTTCGTGATGAAGTCATAGTGCTTCGGTCCATGCAGACCCTTGGACAAGACATCAGCTATCATCGCGCTCGTCGATACGTAGCTGAAGGAAACGGTGCCATCCTTTATCTCATCTCGTAGGAAGTGGTATCGAATGTCGATGTGTTTACTTCGGTTATGAAAAACGGGACTCTCAGAGAGTCACCGATTTCAAGCAAAAGATTTCTCAGATAAATGGCTTCTTTTGTTGCTTCTGCCATTCCCATGTATTCTGCTTCATTCGAGGATAATGCCACTGATCGTTGCTTATTCGATTTCGATTCGCTACAATTATCTTTGAATTCTTATTTTTTTAAGATAGTCTTTATCTATTCAACATTATTTCGATCATTAACTTTTATCTTGTTTAGGAGAAATTAAATTATAATAAGAAAATTAAATTCAATTAAATTAGAAAAAAAATTGAATTCTTAAGTTTATTCTTTTATCCTTAAAAACAACAATAAGAAAAATATAACGCCGTATTAGGGAACTAATTCATCGAGTAAGCGGGATAACATCTGCAACATTCGTCAAAATAAATTCGACGGCGTCGAAGAAGAAGAGGGGTGATGCCCGAGATCAAAAACCGCCCGTAGTTTTCTTTTGTTGAATGAGCGAAATCAGCATGCCATGCATATTTTACAAGTATAATTCAGTTTATAGCCTACGTTCGTATTCATTCTCACAATAATTTTAAATATTTGAGGCCGCGCCTCGGCAACCGTGCTCACTTATTTATTTACTATCACATAGTAAGATTTAGGTGGCTGTGAGTGGGCTTTAAAACTACAGGGTACGTGAGTGAAATTTTAAATGGTTTTCTGCAACGCGAAAGTAATTATACAAGATTAAATAAGTTTGCTATTTGCTCATTTATTAAATGGACTTTTATAGAAGTTCCGAAACGAGAAATTAAGTAATGTTTTTACGTCAGAGGACACATTAATTAAAATGGATCATTTTGAGTTTTTTTTTATTGGAACAAAGAGGGGGAAATCTACAAGACGTAGTGCCGGACTTTACCGACTAAAAACCCCTCTCCGAGCACCGATCCGAAGATCATGGCCTAAGAGTAGTTAACCATAAAGGTTTAGGAAAATAGAAAGAAGGAAAAATAAAGAGGTACGTAACAATCACTACATAGCAAAGAAAAGATGCCCCAAAGAGACGCAGAGGTCTAGACAGCCAAGAGACAAGGTCTCTTGTATCTGTCGGATTCACAGGGTTGGATATCATGCAGGGACCTAATGAGCCAAGGGGCGGCGGTGCCCCATATAGGAAGAGCATAGGTGAAGAGAGAGTGGACTGTCGCGTTAAAAACACGCAGCTTAACTGAAGAGGAAAGACGTTTAGAAAGGAAGAAAGATTTCAAAGCAACAAAGGATGCTGGAGCTTTCCCCTTTACCAAAGCGACCTGGCGAGAGAAACTGAGTTTCTTGTCAAGTATGACACCCAGGCACTTGGCGCTGGGACTCCACTCAACTTGGTGATCATTGATATGGAATTTAGATGGCAACCTTCGTCGATTTGAGAAGAAGATAGCTTCGGATTTAGAAGGATTGATCTCCAATCTCCATCGAGAGTACCAACAGAGAAGTTTAGGCAGGAAGTTCCTAATTAAGGCAACGTCATCGACATACATTGCCATAGTAACTCTAGGACAAGATGGTATGTGGCTACAATAGAGACTGAAGAGAGTAGGAGATAGTTTGGAGCCTTGCGGGACACCAGCGGTAATAGTTCTCGAAGAAGAGAACTCGCTTCCAACCCTGTAACGAAAGGAGCGGTTGGAAAGGAAAGAGCGGATAGTGCCGATCAGATAAGAAGGAAAGTTTAGCAAAGTCAGTTTGTGTATTAGACCAGCGTGCCAGACCCTGTCAAACGCCTGCTTAACATCACGGAGCAACATGGTACCATGCTGCCCCTTGTTACGCCTTCCAGCCATGTCTTCGGTCACTCGCAAAAGCTGATGACCAGTACCATGGCCTCGACGAAATCCAAACTGAGCGTTTGGCAGGATGTGCTGGTCAGCCATAAATTCCTCAAGCCGAGTCCGAATAACCTGCTCCGCCACCTTGCTTAGCGAAGGGAGGAGGCTAATGGGACGATAACTACTAGCAAGGTGGGCAGGTTTGTTGGGTTTTAAAATGGACAAGTAGTGGAGACGGAGCATCGCATTTATAATGTTAGTAAGCATTGCCACCTGAATGGTAGCAAGCTTCCTATGGGCCACGTTGGGGATGGTGTCTGGGCCTGGACTTTTCCGGTTATTGAGGGCTTTAAGGATACCACTGACTTCGCTGGGAGAAGTAGGAAGAATGTCACTATCAGGTTTTGGAAAAGTCATAGAGTCTACCCGACGGCTGATGGAGTTGTGCTCTACAACAAACCCAGGAAGACCGGCCTCTGCTATGAACTCCTGGAACGAGGAGCTCCGGAGTTCAAGCAGGCAGACCCGGACCTCACGGCTCAGGGCGTTGTACCGGATCTTGATGAAGGGATCCCGAGTAAGCTGCCAAAGTTTCCTGCTACGGTTTTTCTTCCTGATGAGGGTGACAACCTCGCCAGGAAGACTATGCTGCTTGCAGATGTTAGGGCAAGCATGCGTCGACCGTTCTAAGGCTGTCAGGATGTCATTTGACAGCCTATCCACTTCACCGATTATATATCCCTTTCAGATTTCAAAATCCTGCACCGCAAATCGGTGGTTTCCATTAAATAACGGAATTGCAGCCAGTTGGTTTTCCTCTTGCGAGGCTCCAACTGGCAACAATTCTCGTTAAGGGCCAGGGAGATCGGGTTGTGGTCCGAAGACAACACCCGGTGGTTAAGGAACTCCGGCACCTCTGCAATGTTTTTGCAGAGGAAAATGGAAATGATATCAGGTCGGCATTAGGGACTATCAGGGAAGTGGTTTGGCGTCTCGGTGGTTTCCCCCGAGAACCGGTAGTCCAGTGACGCCCGCAGAAGGAAACCGCCGTTGGTGTTAGATTTTACACAACCCCACCCTGTGTGCTTACTGTTGAAGTCCCCAGCAATGACTGTACGACAGTTGGGATGCAGGATGGACGGGAGATTGAGTCGGGAAACTCTCTCAGTCGGTCGAACATAAGCCGAGACAATCCTAAGCGGACCACTCTCTGGGGCGAGTTCGACGCCAATCGACTCGCCCAGAAAGAGGGACGTATCGATCCTCTGGTGCCTGATGGAGTTCCGAATCAGAATGCCAACCCCTCCACCTGCTCCAGGAAAACGATCAGCCCGGAGGATAGAGTATCCTGGGTTAAAAAATCCCATGTCCGGTTTTAGGAATGTCTCCTGCAGACAAACGACATCGGCTTAAGAGTCTCTCAAAAACTCAGTGATCTCCAGGGAGTGATGTCTCACTCCCCTAGCATTCCAGCTGACGACCTTACAAGTCATCACTTTATTGGGACACAGCAGAAGCGGCCAGCAGGGGAGGTGCCTTTGCTAGCTGGGAGATATTGCTAGAAAATTGCTCCTGCATGCTAGCAAGGATGGCCAACACCTGATCCAGGGGAGATGTTGATTGGGGTTGCGCCTGGATCAGGGGCTGGCTTACAATGGGGGCGGCCGAGGGGGAGGACCTTGCCACATTGGCGGCCACAGCCGCGAACGATTTTCCAGGCTCAACAGAGCATGGCTTCACAGCTTTAGAGGGGGGATATGATGGTCTAGGAGGGGATGGACCCTCTGTCATGGGTTTAGGCCTTGGGGCCTTAGGGCAGCCCCTGTATTTGCCGCTGTGATCGCCACCACAGTTAGCACATCTGGGCTTTGCATTCCCGTTGTTTTTCCTTTTACATTCGGCTGATGGGTGGGGTCCCGCACAAATAGAGCATGCCCATTTGGCGTTGCAATAGTTAGACGTGTGCCATATTTTAGACATCGTCCACATTGGGGCGTAGCCGTTGTCTTTCTTTTCGACTCTACAGAGACCCGCAACCCTGCGAGTGAGCTGATCTTGAATATTTCATTGAATGTGCCAACTCTGCTGAGGTGGACGGTCACCAGCGGCCAGAGGTTTTCCCCCTTTCTCATCCGGTAAACGGCAGTAACCGGGAATCCCAGCTCCACCAGCTCCGTGAACACCATTGGCTCAGTGACCGCCTGGTTCACTCCACGGATGACTACCACCAGCTGCCTGTCCACAGGCAGCTGATGGGTGTGGTAGGTGATACTACTCTTCTCGAGTATTCGGGTGGCCCTGCGACGGTCCATGACCCCTTCGGGGTACACGCGGACCCCCGACGACGTATTTTTTGCAGTTCTCAGCCTCACGCCCTCGGCTTGAATTTGTTTCGCAGTTCCGGCCACACCGAGTTGTCCCGGATGTGGATCGGAACTGCTTTTGTATTTTGTTCCGCAGGCTCGGCGGTGGAAGGAGAACGGGACTGGACGGGGCCTGGCGACCCACCCTCGCTGCCGGAGGATGATAGGCAGCGCGCCTTACGCTTAACTGCGGGCACCACCGAGGGAACCACTGTACTAGTGTTGACACATGGGGGCGAATCATGTGACAGTCTGGACCCTGGGGGGAGGGCTCTGGTAATAAAGAAGAACTTAACGGGTTTCCACCGGTGGCCACAGAATCTAAGCGACGCTGAAGACTTTCGATGAACGCCGCCTGTACTTTCAGCGCATCCTCCAACTCACGGATGCGGCCCTTGAGTTGGGACCTTTTAGTGGGCCGGGCAGGCAGTTCCGGCGAGGAGCCATGCGTAGTGGAGTCCTTGGCTGGCGAACTCCCTCCCACTTTGCGTGAACGTTTATTGGCTCTAGTTTTCATAGCCCTATACTAATACACAGACTCTACAACTTGAATAAGTTTGTAGAACTTTTTGCACTGGCCCGGCGAAAGGCGCACAAAAGAATCGAAATGACATTCAAATTCATTCCCCGAACCTCCCAAGTCTTCCATATCCGCATATCGCCTTAATCGCGTTTGAAGTGGAATAAGAAGGGGCCTCCCCCAGGCGGCGGCGGATCTCGACCTCTTGCGGTGGCCTGCGCTATCCTACCTATACGGCACAATAAAAACTAAACTGAAGCTGTTATTTCGTGGAGGAATTCCGGAGATTTAAGTTACGAATTAAATCCGGGCCTGTTTTAGGTGGCCCGTCTGGTTCCGTGCCAAAAATTTATGACCATGTGGGAAAGTTCAAATTGAATTCGTCACGATAATTCATTTGCTTGGGGGCTGTTCAAAGTTTATGCCGGATGACTTATTGTTCAAGTTCCTTAGTACTTTGGCACTAAAGACGGGGAATTTATATGTGTTGTCCAATGCCGTTATACCATTGGTATAGCTGCGAAGTCGGCTGTTTTGCTATTTTGGTGTTGGAACATACTTTGGCACCAACTAATTATATCTCTGGATATTTACATTACTTAATCAATATTTTCCAATTACTATAAATTTGAAATTAATCGTTTTATTCTCAAATTTGACTTAAACTTCAATTTACTTTGCAAAACCAATTTCACAAATATTAACAATTAAAACAACAACAGACCAGTAAATGATACTAAAAATTAGAATAAAATATGTAACACACATATCTTGTTTACCCTTCTTAACAAATAAATTTTAATTTTTGACTCTTTTCAAATCTTTAAATTAAAACAATCGACTTCAAAATTACGTGAATATTTTACACAAACTTTATACCATCTAATTTTACGTAACCACAATTAACATCAAATTATGTGTTAAATTTACAATTGTACAAGCATAACATCAAACTATGTCTCAATTTTTATTTTTAGGGTAACATCCGACACCAAATTATGTGTCAACATTTATAATTTACTTTTAGGAGGAATACTTGACAACAAGTTATGTCTTAGTTTGTATTTTAAAGAGACATACATGACACCAATTTATGTGTCAAGTTTTATTGTTTACTTTTAGGAGACACCAATTTATGTAACGGGTTACCGATGATAATTCAATCGGTATAACCAAAGTCTTTTTGAAAGACTCGTTACAACAGGTTAAAGGGAGTGATTTAATTTTTACATAAAATATTGATGAGGCTAGACTATACAATTCTTACTCTATAATTAATTTCAATATTACTAACCTTTGTTTTTGTTGAATAGATTTTCTTCAACTAAGGTGATGTATTACATTCAATACTCACACCTTTCACCAAACCGAAATATTAGATAATTTCTACTCACTGTTTTACAGTTCTTAAATTTATAGTCCGAAATTAATTAAAACTCAATTTTAAACAACCTAACTATATTAACAAAATAAATATAAGAAGAACAAAAACTAAACGGATATAGATATAAAAATTGAATGATTTAAATTTACTCAAATACTTGGCAAAATGGTTGAACTTAACGAATATTAAAACCAATGATTTGACAAATAGTAAGTAAAAATGACTAAAAGTATTTCGATCTTGACACTTGAAAACTTTCGGGTAAAATTTTCCGAAATAAATAAATAGGTTAGGTTGTTGAACCCGACATATCTAACAGACATATCTAACCCAGCATTTCTAATGGAAATTTTTGTGTATACAGACTTAAACTATAAATAAAATAAAAATAAATTTTATGCGGCAAAAAGAGGGGAAAGAAAAAAACTCTTATATTAATTTTTTATATTAAATTATCACTAGGAGACCCAGACTAGTAAACATACTTTTCAAGCCCGTTGTATAAAACCTATTGTATTTTTAAATGTCTTATAGAGAATTTAAACATCAACGTTGGGGGCATCATCTTGTCGCTCTCGCGAAAAACAGGAAAAAGTAAAGCTACTTTTTGTATTTAAAGAAAAAAGAATGTTTTAAATATTTTAATTGCCTAATTTGTTGGTTTAATTTTAATTATCAATATATATTTTCATCCTTTGTACTTCCCAAATGTAAAAATTATATTTATATTTCTTATAAAAAACTTCAGTCAAAAATGATGTTTATGACACTTTCGAAGCATTTAACAGTGCAGCACAGCCTGTCTTTTAACCAAAAATATATTATTTCAAGATTTAAATCACGAAAAATTGATAATTTGCATTTTTACAGTGCGAGAGCTAATATCTAATCATTGGTGCTATGATATTGCAAGTCTTGCAAATAAGTTTTTGAAAGAAAACAAAAACGAAAAGCCAAAATTTTGGATATTTTAACTTATAAAAGACCAAATATCATTATTATCCAGAAAGATTGTTTGAGTACACTTTCAGAATTTGAAAAAACTATCAGCATACATATTAAAGAGTAAATACATGCCGATTTTATTCTCAAAACCAATGCAATCCTATATTGATCTATTACTTGAAATTAGAAATGGATGAACGGATGTGCAATTATTAGGAAGTTGGCACATAAATCTGTAGTTAAAAATCCAGAACTTTTGACTAGTACCAGATTTAGAAAGTAAATAGCAACAATATTGCAATTGGCATGAAATTACAGCATGATTAAGTAGACTTAATATCTTCATTTTTCTTTGATTAAATTATCTATCGTGGAATGGCTGAAGGTGAATTGAAAAACATTCCCAAGAACATAAATTACAAAACAATAAGAAGAGTGAAATTGAAATAATGAATGGTAAAGATATAGAATATATATTGATAATGAAATTTTATTATCATGTAATTTTGGCAAACAAAGTACCCTAGTCATCAGGTCGTATGCGGTAGACATTTTATTTGAAGTAGTTGACTGGGTTAGAGTTAAAATATTTATTTATACATGTCGGGAAAAGACAATTATTTTAGAATAAGAAAAAATTTCATTTATACTTTGTTTTTAATTAAATATATTATTTTTGTTTTTTACAGCAGTAGGGACTATTATTTTTACTACTCAAATATTTATTTTAAGAGATGTTTTCAATAAATTATTTTCACGAGCTTTTTTATCTAACCTATTATATTTTAATCTAATTTTTAGGCCTTGTTTTGAACTAACTGTACGTGACAAAATTTTATTTTAAAAACATAAAATTTTTTGTAGAAAAAATATTGTACTGTGCTGCACTTAAAATACAAATAAAATGTCTGATTCAATGAGATTTAAAGATATTATAATTTGTGCCATTGCAGTTATTCGTCTATTCTAGGGTTTTTTTAATTTAAAAAACACTGTTTTATTTTGACTTGAAAACAAGTATTACTACCTTTAATTTGTGTTCTATGCAATATTTATTAAATATTACCTAATTTCCACAAATCTAATATTTATTTTGGAAATATCAAAGAATTTATCTAAAAAAAAATAATCTCAATATTATTAATTAATTAATTTGATATAAATTAAATAATATACATGGGGCAAACATGAAAAGTGCTGATACAATTTAAAGCAAGTTGCCATGTTGCCTGGATATGTCTCTGCATAGTGGCAAATAACATTTGACAATCATCTAGAGTAAAATTGTTCTAAAATTTTTGGAGATCGGCACGCATTTGTCAAAATCAAATTATTCTATTAAACAGACAACTTAAAGCTAAACATATCTGAAAATATTTAAAAAATACTCTAATAATATGTAGATAGATAAACAATCGGATTTCAGATTTCATGTTTTGAATGATTAGACCATCTTCACTAAAGAGAGCTCGTAGTATTTCAAACACTATTTTTGTTCAAATAACTTGGGATTTATAGTATTTTAAATATGTAATATTTTCTCATGTTGTGAACTACATATTTTAATATTTAATGTAACATAATCATTTCCAAAAATGTATTTTATATTTAATTTATTATACATCATGATAAAAAAGTACTATTAACTACATACACATTTCCAGATGGAGGTTTATGGGACAAATTGGCTTATTTTAATGAATTCTACAGCTTCTTTTACTTTGTCACAATAATTATCAAACACTCTGTATAATTATTCCATGTCCATGTTTAAATAACGAAATTATTGCTATTAAGAGTTTATTTATATAACTTTTTATAATAACTTAAAATTAAATTTCATTCATTTACTACAACTCATTTATATTTATTTTAAAAAATAAATATTAAAAGTTTTATATTTGTTTTTAATGTTTTCTAACAAATATGTATAAAACAATTTAGACATAATATTCTGTAAGTCGCTAATAAAATATTATATGATTTTACTTATACTATACAAATATTTTCAATCATTTAAAGATCAATTCATTAACTTTAATTTACCATTATCGTAAAAACTTAAATAAAAAGAACATAGTTACAATTCTCTAAATTTTCACATAGGGGTAATTTATTAAATTATCTTTAATTAATTTAATTTAATTTCTGAATATTCTGTAAATTAATTAAAGACATGACACAATCATCTAAACTTCGAACCCATTGTGCGACCACACCCTGATACTCGATAAGGGTTTGAAAAGAAAACACACATGTTAAAATTCAACTATTGTAGACATTAAGATTAAGAAAAAATTCATGAGAATCGAAACAGTGATAATCTAAAAATTCTCCCACGAAGTCCATGTTTCTGTTCACTCCTTAGAGAAATATTAATATAACATATATATTTATACAAAGGTTATTAATTATTTAAACTTACCCTGATTAAAAATAATGTCACTGCTTAATGATGATAGCGATGATAGTGTTGGTAAAACGAAAGCTGCCACTGATGGAATGGTACCGATGAGAATGAAAATGTAAAAAGCAGCAAGCAGCAAAAGTTGACCCTCCCCCACCCGACCAATAATCACAAAATAGTGTTGGTGGTGGTGGTAGTAGTAGGCGTGACTTGACAGAGTAAATCCAATTTGTATGTACAACTCGAATGAACGACAATGATGCACAATAAAAATGCCATAGTCGTAAAATTAAAATGTATGTAAATAAAACAATGAAACAGAGTTTACAGTATTTATTTCACAAAATGTATAATATTTTTTTTACAAATATAATTACTAAACTGATAAACCTACAATAATTACAATATAAATTTAATTATTATTAATGTAATATTCGTACATATTACATTAATTACAAACAATTATCGGTATGAAGAAGAAAAGGAGAGGGGAATGCCATTGTCAAGATTTCTATTATACTACATATTATGCCATTTAACAAAATAATATTTTCAATGTCGCACATGTGTAAAAGTACAAAACTGTCTGCTCAATATAAATTTACACAATTAAATATCGGATCGTAGGATAAACAAATTTCTTCGGACACTTTTTGAAATATAACTGATAAACTGATCATCTCCTCCGGCTGCTCAGTTGAAATATTCTGAATAATTCGAATAAAGTTTATCCATTCTTCAATGACAAAGGACACGTTGGTTTCATCTTCACAGGTGTTCACTCAGAGACTGACGACACTTAATCCACACTCAATTTTGTATTGGCAAACATGACTGAATTCGTGGGTGGTGCAAAACAGATGTTTTTCTTTGTGAATCTCTCCTTGAAAGATCCTCTACATGCGATCCGACTCGGTATTGTAATTGATGCCTTGTTCCACAATATCCACAAGTGTTGTTCCACAAGAGTCCATAAAGTTCATTTCGTTATCTTTTTTATGTTATCTTTTATTACAATTTTATTCACTATTTAGTTTGCATGGACCGAGTATTGAAACTCTACTAAACATACATACACATATACAAATAACGAAATCTCACCCAACTAACTCCCAGAATATTGTACAACAGGTCTCGACGGATCTCAACATGTCTCTATAGGTTATTCTACAACGTTATTTTTGTCAATCCATTCCTCTTTCTTATAACCCAACCATTTGACGAGTAATAAATTTCCCCGTCTACGTAAAATCTTTTCGATTAAAAACAGGTCAGGGTGTTTTGTCTTTTGCAGTTCTTGTTCATAAAAACCACCATTGATTATGGTACCCTCAAGATCTTTTAATATGTACGTTCTCGTATTGCTGTGCACCACTTTGAATATCTTGAAAACTTCAGCGGTCCAGTTTGGAGTGTATCCCTTTTCAAACACATGTTTTGCTTTGCTAATTCGTATAAAATCACCGACGGAAAATTACATCTCTGTATAAACGTTCCTCATTTTCCTTGTTCACATCCGACGGTCTCATTTTAATTGTTCGATGCGCCGTATTGTTTTAATCCGACACTATTTTAGGAATTACGTCTAACCACTTGTATTCTCCATTCAGTGAAAAATGTTTATACAATTTCTCCTTTATTGTTCGTACTACACCTTCAGCTATCGCTGCATTTTTGCAACTAAACGTATTGAAATGATTTATGGTGTACTGCCTTATCAGTCGCTCGAATGGACTGTTGAAATATTCGATGCCCTGATCAGTTTGAAGATTTTTCGGTCGCCTGTCCGCCAGTATTTTTGCAAATGCTTTTGCCACCTCGGTCCCCGTCTTGGATTTTAATGGTTCCACCCATAAATACTTTGACAAACAATCAATCACCACCAGTATATATTTATAGTTTCTACTGTATTTGGCATAATTGTCCAATATTTCAAGATCCGATTGTCACAAATCATCCAATCCTTTAACAGCGGTTTGTCTTCTTGGAAAATTTATATGCATCGGTCGGTGTAATTCAATTACCAAGTCAATTTTATCGTTGTGGTGTTTGCGATTGATGTAGCTTTTGTTGCTGTGGTAACAGTCTGTTTAGCCATCTGTCAACTGTGTGATTTAAGGGTTTCACTCCCACTTTACTGATTATCTGATTGTGTCGCTGGGTCTAAACGGTTCATGAGCCATGATATTTATTCTGTAGTTTTATCCAATCTCTCTTTTATAACAATTATTTCGTATTCACGATCCTCAAACCTTTTATCCACATATTTCTTGTTTACTGCGTCGAGAAGGTTCGTGGATGCCAAGACATTACACAATTTTCGACTTTTACAATCAATATTTCCGTCTCGAGTAAACTCAAAGGGTTGTAAGACGGGAATCCAATTTTTATGATCCTTATTGCTGAACTGTTTGCGTGAGGACTGTCCGAACTTGTTAGCCCCATTCTTACACTGATTAAAATGCATTAAATATTTTTAATTTATTATTCCACTCTCTTTTAGTTCTTCAATGATTGAAATAATCTCGTTGTCATGTGCGTTATTTCCGGCATGTTTCGACGAAACCAATAGTTTTAGACGCTGTACCAGTTCGTTTATGTCATCCCAATAAACGTATTCGATGGGTTTATTCAACGTATTACAGGGTACTCGTCATTGTCGTCGTCGTCGTCGTTGTTGTCGACGTACTTCAGCTCCTCCTCCTCCTCCTCCTCTACTTCCATCGCCAATTGATGAGCCCTTGTTTGTTCGTTCCATAAGCGGCTTAATCACTTTTCTGTATTTCAGCGTGCCTCTTATAGAGCCATTAGGTACATAATTTCTTCAATGTACATTAGTACACTTTAAAATTTCTAAATACGCTTTTGTATCGAGTCTTGTAAAAAAAACGGGGCTTTTTTTAAACAACAACTCGTAAATGCCTTTCCGTCCGTCGTACGTTCGACCTCCAATTGTAAAACGATCCAGTTCGGTATCGAAATTAATTTCAGAATTTCCAATCAACCATCGCTCCGTTTCTGCATCGTACATTTTATCGACCCCCCTATTTTTAGAATCATTTAAATACAGGTCCAAGTATGCACAAGTCAAAGGAGTGTAGACGATGGTCGACATATCGTTTGTGTTATCGTATGAACCATCACTGTTACTGTTCTTGGACAAAGTTGATTGTTCCGGATAGAAAAAATTTCACCTTCGGATTTTAGCTGCTTGGAGACGTCATCGTCGTCATCGTCGTCGTCGTAGATTTATTTCAATTGTGGTGGGTCGCTGTACAACTTTTGCTGTGTTGCCGGTGTGGTTTGTTTTGTAGAATTTTTAAATTTGGCCGTCAATTCAGCTAATGGTTTGGTGATTGGGGTAAATAGTTCACCCAACAGTGCTTCACTATCCAATTTGTCCTGTTTAAGTAACTGGTATTTTTTTCGTATGTTGCGGGATAATTCATCGACTTCACGCATAACCTGAGTATTGTTTGACGACATTGTCATGACTGTTTCTGTTGTATGTTAAACTTAGACTTTTATATATTGATCAAATCCTTTTCGGAAGCGTCCATTGTCCAGAGGAAAATTTTTAATAATCACTAAACTACCATAATTTTCCATCCAACAGTCGCAGCACAATTCCTTGAATCGTTCGTACGCCATGTCGGAGACACATGTTCGTTGTACACATACTTTAAATTTTTCTTGTCCTATCGAAATAGTACAATTACATTGCTGTTGTCGCGAATGAGTTGTTTGGATACACAGGTGTATGCTTGTGCTACAAACATGGCATCGATATTCTTGTGTCTACACATGGAGTAGTACTAGCGAATTAATCTGTTTTTCACATATAACATCGTCAAATATAAATACCGAATTGCATTTAGCTTCCGACGGTTCAATCAACTCATCCTTGTTTCTAAACTGAAAATATTCAATTCCTTTGACACGATTTAAAACGGATTCGAGCAGTTTGTACTTTGGTTGATACAGAGTTATTGAATATACGTAAATATTTTCAAAACGCACTCCGTTCGGATCATAAATTAAAGCCAGTAATGCATTTGTTTTTCCACAATTTGGATAAATAAACAGAGCTCTGAATGATTTGGGTAACAATTCACCATGCCTTCTGTTTTTACACCCGTTGCTGCTTCGTCATCAAGATAATCTAGATTTTCAATGGGTATCTTTTGACACTGTTGTATGTACTGCATGATTGGTTTGTCTTACACTGAAGCAGTTTAAAATTTTGACTAGGTATATAAGTATTTTACAAAGGAATAAAAACAAAAGATAAATTTACAGCAAAAAAAATTTATTGTTATTTCTTGAGCAACTCTCTTATAATGCCTAACATTTCAATTGTACATATCAAAACTCTCTGGTTTACATAAGAATTGTAGACAGTGTGATGGATTTATTGCCTCTGAAGAATCGGACATCGAAGATAAGGCCGGTGATGATGCGATCTTGTGTGGGGACAACTCAGCGTCTAAACCCATCAGTTGATTGCTATCGTACATGGCACGGAATATGTAAAAACATTCAGTATCGGATCCCATCAGACAGTCGTTGGATTAGCTCAAATACATGATTCAAAATGTGTACCAGAAGATTACAATCTTATCATCCACAACTGATTGAAGAATGTTTACGACTCTGTGTCGAACCGATAACGATAAACTGCTTTGCCATATTTAGGATTGTTGATAATCATTAGGCATTCATTAAAATAGTTTTCTCACAAAATAGTTTTCCCACCCAACGTGTGGTTACAATCTTACCATACACAACTGTTTGAAGGATGTTTACGACTCTGTGTCGAACCGATAACGATAAAGTGCTCTACCATATTTAGGATTGTTCATAATCATTAGACATTCATTAACATAGTTTTCTCACAAAATAGTTTTGTGTCGTTCTGAAGAGGATGGTCGAGGGGGTTCTTGAATAACAACGGTCTCTATTACATTGGTTTTTTATTATGATACTTTTACTACGCGTTCACACAATTAATTTTACAATACATTTCTTGGTGAAATTATTCTAACAACAGGTTTATATTTTAAATTTTTAAATCTAAACGGGTGCTCGAAAACATCCCGCCAGCAATTCATTGCATCAATATTTTCACATTCCTTGTTCTTGTTGATGTTGCTGTTATTGTTGTTGTCCTCCGGTACGTCGACGTCGACAGGCTTGCTGGATTCCATGTGTTTCCTACTGTTGTGGACGTTGTGGTGTTTACACAATGAAATATTTTCTCGTTCTACTCACATTGTGATGCCGATATCCAACTTATATTTAAGTCACAGTGCGTACAATTTCACTTAGCGGTAGATACTCCAAAACACAATCGTGCATATTACGCAATATGCCTTTTTCTCGGGAAATGCGACCCTCGATTCAATTTCCAATTTAACATCTATAGTGCCCAGTTTCAGTGCTGTATTTCTTTTGGAGCAATCAATAACAAATATGGTATTATCCGTAAACGTTGAATAATCGAGTAGAGGTTGCTTTGCTTCGGATGCATCGTGTTTGAAATTGTTAAAAAACTGATTATAGTTTTAATGTGATTCGGTTTAACTATGTTTGGCATAATTCAAACCCTGCCGTTCAGGTGGATAATATTCACCGTTCAACACGACACGTACTTCCGATGCGTTCATATTATCAAAGACGGTCGTATCAACCGAATCATTTTCTCTTTTGTCCGATTAAAAAGCAACAATTACAAATCGTGGACTCCCCACAGCCGTACACGTTTTCACACCCCAAATTTCCTTCGTTGATCCAGTTGTTAATTGTGGTAGTTCATGATATTCCCATCTTCTGAATGGTAAAAGTATAGGTTTATCATTTTTTATCGAATCCAGCAGTGTTATGTCATTTGGAACAACAATGGGCGCTTTTAGACAAATGTTGGTCATTTTGATGATACCTGAGGTGTGTGCTGTATCTTTCAAGGTGTGTTTACCAAAGTGAACTAGTTTATAGTCGATAAATTGACCAAACAGATGATGCAGTGGTATTCTTAAAATAAACGTTGACTTGTACTTGGTTGTAACTAGATTGTTTGGGCAACACCATCCTGCCGTACTCAAAATATTGCTATCCATTTGATTGTAACAAAGATATCCTCTAATTGTGGAGACGATTCCCGATGTACGAACAGAGTCCACTTCTTTTCCGTTTAGTTCGTACGTGATATTGTCAAACATAAATGCGCCAGCATTGTTGACCAGTGAAACTTCACCTTCACCTCCATCTCTTCTCAGCTCCCCTTCAATCACAGTTGCCGCCTCGTGCATCAGTACCCAGGAATCTCTCTGGTTTATGGAGATTTCAATAACATCATTATTATTGAACGATTTTATGTATGGGTAATAGGTGCGAGTTTCCATTTTTTGAATTGTTTCGTCGTACCGTGGTTTGCGGTAGACCTCGAACACCTGGTTGTACGACGACATTGTAACCCAGTGATTGTAAAAACAATACGTTTTCTAGAGTCAAACGTTGCTTCTGCCTGCGCTTCTGCTTCTGTTTCTGTTTCTGTTTCTTCTTTTGCTGTTGATAATTATGTTGATTCACACACGATGACGGTTTTTCATATACTGATGGATTTGTACTGTTGTTGTCAGAATTATAGTAATCGAAAGTCAAATCCATTTTACGTGAGCTTTTTCAATTCCAATCGGTTAATAATTTCCTCCCCTCGGAAATTAACAGGTTCAAAATTTGATCCATAATCTGCAGTGAAATGTTTGAAATTTGATTCCTGTTTACTACGGGGAGATAATATGTCTTGGAGTTTCGTCAATCACGTAGCCAGAGTTGCTGTCCAATGCAAATTCGTAGATGGTGTGTGTCGGTTTGTCCTTGTAAAACGCACCCGTGGTAATGTTACAGTCGATATGTAATGTTTTTACCTTTATAATATCCACAGGTAAGTCAGTTTCGTAAAGTGTTCCTGTTTCTAGACGTTTTGCCGAAAAACCCAACAACTTCCCAACAGAAGACGGCGTGCTGAAGTCAATTGCAAATGTTTCGCTATATATTTCGCACTTGAGGGTGTTATGGTTAGATTTTATCGGTAAAATCTTTCTTTCCGCTAATTCGTCTTCAATGGAATCCTGAATAATTCTCTTTTGTAAATATTTTTCAATATCACTTATTTCATATGCACCTTCAGGGATTTTTATATATCCGATACGATTGGCTGAGTCCAGGTAGTTAAACGTATTACAATTTGAATCAATATTCAGAATACTGTTATACGAATGAAATCCAATTAAGGCGATCCCGTACCGTACTTTGGTATCCAACTGAATAGGATTTACAAAATCGATATTTAATATGTGGCTGGTACTTGTAAGAGTAAATATATATGACATTGCTCTCACAACGTTTTAAATAAGACTGAGTAATAGTTTAATTCACTAAATAAAGCTCAATTAAAATTAATAATTTTTCTTTATTATTATTATTATTATTATTATTATTATTATTATTATTATTATTATTATTATTATTATTATTATTATTATTATTATTATTATTATTATTATTATTATTATTATTATTATTATTATAGTATGACAAAGTATTCATTGTTTTATATTGTATAAAAATTTCAAGCAGTAACGACCACAGGATGACTCGTTAAACTTCTGCTCATTGTGTACATTGTAATAAATTTGACAATTTTTTCCCATGTATCGAATTATCTCCAGCGGTGGTCGTAAATCCCCAAAACTATCATAATACTTGACTTGATTTCCCCTCTTTGCGTAACAAACCCAGTGAGTTCCGTAATTTGTTGAATCGTCCAGGTTCACGACGACACTTTCGTTTTTCTTAGGACACGAAGGTAGAGCGTCACGCATAAAAACACCCCTAAAATAGGGTATTTTTAATTGTTTGGCAAATTCGATTATTTCATGATCGTAGAGTGCTCGTGCGGGCAATCCTATCGGTAGTTTTTTGGAATCTTTTCCAAGAACAAACCGTACCCTTTTGGGTTTTTTCGTAAGTACAATCCACTACCTTTTTTTCCTATTTGCTCCATGCGTTGATTGTGTCGTTTTTGTTCAACTAGATTCTTCTTTGCATTTTTCGCGTCGACTATTGTTTTTGCCACACCGGCAACACCACCCATTAATGCTCCAAGACTCGATAATCCAGCGAGAATTGGCAGTAATGGCAGAATTCCTCCTTCGTTTAGTATTGACTTTGGCCATTTTTATTGCCACTGCAGCGATTTTTTGTAGTGACTTGCTACCAGGTTTTATGTCAACCGATTTTAAAATCTTTTTATCGATTTTGTCGACTATGTCTTTCTTGAATGAAATATTTGATTGGTGTTGTGTACGATGGCCCATTCCGAGCTTCCTTTTTATCTTCATTCCCGTTGTTACAAGCCACGCGGCTGCTTTTTCACCCAAATTAGCGTTCTTGGATTTTACACGGTTCCACGCCTCGTTTTCCAAAACAAAGTCTGACCTGAAGCGATTTATTTGCCTCGTAGGCAATGTCGTGTCTTTTACAGGTTTTGTCCAACTCATTGATACATGTATCACCTCTCGCAAGTCGTTTTTTCAATTTCGTACCAGGACCACAGTACTAATAAAATGGTAGATGTAATTTAAACGGTATGTTGTCAGTAACAGAGTTTGATAAACCATTACCGCGATACTCAATGACTAACATTGAAATGATATTTCAGCACTCTGTACATCATATTTATCACCGATGTTTCCAAACAGTGAGGTAATTGGAAAATAGAAAAAACATTCAAATTTATTTGTAGCGTATATTTTTAATATTAAACTACAGACATTCCCCTCGCTGTTGCACTTGACGAATCAGCAATGATGCGGAGTCGTTTAGCCTCTATTTGGAGACGCGCAAGTGTCGCCGCAGCCTCAACGGCGCGGCGCTCTGCCGCCTCGGCTTTGGCTACAGCGGCCTTAGCCACCGCCACTGCTGCCACCACCTCTGCGTCCTCCGCTGCCGCATCTGCTTCCGCCTCCCTCCGCAATCTTTGATGACGTTCACCGACGCGACGTCATTTCCCCACGAGTGAGACCATGAGGTGGATACCGGATGATCGGCAGATTCTCCGTCCTTGTATAAAAATCGGTGTCAAAAAAAGAAGGGCCGCCGCAATCGTCGTCCTAATTTTCCTATATAAGAAAGTATATGTTTAAGTAAATTGTAATAATATAATAAGCTAAAAACTCACCTCAATCAAGTTTGTCCTGGGTGCCATATTGTCAATGATTTTAAGAATTAAATAAAAATTGTAGACTGACTAATTCTTCAGAATACAAATGGTTTGTTGTTGATTTTATTTATTTTTTATTTATTTATCTATTTGCGTTTATTGATGAATAAATTCATCAAAATTAAACAGGAAGCCTCCGAAGCTAACACCGGAACGCATCGAAAATAACCCTGGTCTTCAATCCCTCGCCAAACTAATGCTGAATTCGTTCTGGGAAAAGTTTGGACAACACTAAAACCAACCCCAAACAACCATCGTCAACGATCCTCAGGAATGCTTTGATCTCCTTGCGCATCCGTCGAAGAATGTCAACAGTATAACTCCTGTTAATGAACAAACTGTTGTAATCAACTGGGAGTACCCCGACGAGGCTGTGGAAACTCTGCTCACTGTGAATGTGGTAATTGCAGCTTTTGTTACAGCACGGGCCCGTTTGAAGTTGTACGAATATCTAGAGATGTTGGATATACGTGTTTTATACTACGATACCGATTCCGTTATCTATGTGTCAAACAACCTTTTTCCAGATCCCCCGACTGGAAAATTCATTGGGGATATGACCGATGAGTTGGAGGTATATGGTATCGGTAAAATTTCGCATACTCGGTGTGGTCAACGAAGAAGCAATGTATCGAACATGTTTTTAAGGTGAAAGGGATCGCCTTAACATAGAGCACTTCTCAGTTGATTAATTTTAAGAAAATTAAACAAGTGGTTCTGGAAAAAACAGATCCCATTCGTTTGACGTTGATGAACTTTGTGCGGACAAAAGATCGTCGCGTAATAACCAAAGAGGAGACAAAGACATACAGAGTGAATTCAACAAAGAGACTCTTCATGGATGACAACAGTTCTTGACCATTCGGATACAAGGTCCCTAGGAAGTGATTAATGGAAGTGATTAAGTGGAAATTAAAATAATAATATAAAAAAAGGTAACTTTGAATTATTAATATTATATAGATATATATGGTACATACAATTTGTCTACTTTGTTTTTGATATATTCAACGCGTACGACTAGGTGAGAAACGGTCTTGTACACTCAGCCTATATCACAGCCACCACAACTACACTTATGAGCCTCAGTCAAATAATCAGTAACAAAAAAGGTGTATCTCTACAAAAATTACCATTGAATAATTAATATTGTGTATGTATGTTTTCTGTTTACTTTAGTTACACAGTTTTTGCACCAATCAACGACTGGGATTCGAAAGCAACAACGAAAGACGGAACTTTTTCACCACTTTTTCATGTATCGAAATAACAAAATGTATAATAAATTGTAATATAAATGTATAATAATAAATTGTAATATAAATGTACAATACTAATAAATTGTTAACTTATTGATATGTTTTTGTTTTTAATATGTAATAAAATCATAATTATAAATTAATTGCATTTTCATTCACTCTTTCGTCTTCCTACACTTTTGGTCTGAGGTGGCCCACGACTCATACACTCGTGACGTCACTCATACGCTTTTGGTCTGAGGTGGCCCACGACTCATACACTCGTGACGTCACTCCTACGCTTTTGGTCTGAGGTGGCCCACGATAAGGGTGGTGCTTGCCCACATGCCCACAAAGGCTATAAACCATCACAAAGGGGTGGCGCGTGCTCACTTGCCGACAAAGGACAGCAACCACCCAAACAGATGGGCGGCACGTGCCGACAGGGTCGTGACGTCACTCCTACGCTGTTGGTCTCAAGTGGCCCACTGGCACCAGGGGGTCGTGACGTCACACCTACGCTGTCTGTCTCAAGTGGCCCATATTCTACTTTTTATTTAAATTTATTTTTAAATGTCACATAATTCCATTATCAAGACAATTGACTTCGGTATTAAAATATCAAAGTTATGTTAGCATGTCTGAAGTTAGGCTTGACTGGAATAGCCTAGAAAACATAAAATTATATTTTACAATTGCTATAAATATCACTAAGCAAAAAATTATTTGATAAGGCCTAATAAAAATATTAGAAATTATAAAAAAAGTGACTCATTTTCAGTTGGCTTTATTATTTATTTATGCTATAAATCCTATGGAATATATGGATTAATTTATGTATACAAAACTAACTTTGGTTACCGTATCAACACAAAATATTAGGTTAAATGTGTTCAAACTCAAATTCATATTTATACTGATTTACCCTTTTCTACATACAATAGAATTATTATTATTACTCATGATCACTAAATTAATATATATATATATATATATATATATATATATATATATATATACAGACCAATTTTGACATATTATATTAACGTTGTCAGTCCAAATTTAACGTTAACAGACCCGGCTCCGCAACGTATCATTGTGTGTCCTCTAAGGAGTGTCAGGGTGAATTTTCGATAGGGTCTGGAAAAGCGGTTGTATAACCATACATATACGTATTTAGTTCAACGACGAATAGGGCAGAGGGCGTAAAATTAGTATAAAATGTTATACGAATACGCTATTAGACCCAAACCATGGGTATAATATATGTCGCAGCGCGGTCAGGATTATCGGCCATTTCGAATATTAAATAACACGCAAATAGTCCTTACAATGTAATTGAACTAACAGGCACAGGATTACAACTAATAGTCAAACAATTTGGTAGAAGTCATATGAAACGCGGTGATCCCGACGGTTATGCCAAGCCAAGCCAAGACTTCTACACAGCTTCCCTGACGGAGCTTAACTGTCCGCCCTCGCAGGTCTCCTCTACCGTCACCCTCGGTTCGAGTACCATCCCCTGCTTAGCACTTCCGCTGATTCCACCCAAGTACTATAAGTATGCAACCCATAGTACTACTTGCGTTTCACATGAACCCTCCGACATATATATTATATTATGTTTCAATACATATTATAGTGATGTTCATAATTATAATTTTAAAAATAAATCGTTTTTAAGCCACCTTCCAATTCTAAATTAAATTTAGTATGGCGTTCAATTTGTCAATTTGTAATATTAATCCTTCTATCAAAACATGTCATGTTTTTCACTAAAAATTTGTTGCCTTAAACCTAAAATAGTTCCTTTGCCACCATTACTTTTTCATTCTTATATTCCTTCCACTTCCAGTGATCTTAATTTTAATGTTTTTGAAAATCCATTGTCCAATTTGAATTCTAGTCAATCTATTCCTTCAACGTCCAGAGATCTTAATTTTAATGTTTTTAAAAGTTCATTGTCTAATTTGAATTCTAATACGATTTATTTATTTTTATGTTGATTGTTATTGTTGTTGAAGAAATTTATTGTGTTGTATTTGTATTTATTTATTTTTGTTATATATAATATGAAGTATACAGAAGACTGATGTATTTTTTATAATAAATAATTTGTAATAAAAAAGTTTTAATTCCATAGCTTGTTTTATTTCTCACAATTCCCAATAATATACCAATTAATTTAAATTTGAAACTATTCCCGCCAATTTTGTTAAATGTCAAATACAGAAAACTATAAAGGCGACATCTATTGACTAATTTAAACACTACAAATCAATTTATCGTCCAGTGTTGTTTCCCATTTTTAGTAAGAGGTTGGTACTTCTTGGGTGTTCTGTGACCCAGACTTTGGAATCAACGTTAAGAGACCCTAAGTTTGACAGCTATGTATAAGCATGCCAAGCCATTAATTTTACAACATTCCGTTTAGACATCTCCTTTATTTAAAATACTATAATATATATTAATATTTTACAATATTTCTAACTTTTTTTTCCGTTCTGTAGATGATGATAATAATGATGACATGATATTATTATTATTGTTATATATTCTTTATTATACATTTAAATATTAAAATATGTAGTTCACAACATGAGAATATATTACAAATTTAAAATACTATAAATCCCAAATTATTTGAACAAAAATAATGTTTGAAATACTACGAGCTCTCTTTTAGTGAAGGTGGTATAGTCATTCAAAACATGAAATCCGATTGTTTATCTATCTACATATTATTAGAGTATTTTTTAAATATTTTCAGATATGTTTAGCTTTAAGTTGTCTGTTTAATGGAATAATTTGATTTTGACAAATGCATGCTGATCTCCAAGAAATTTAGAACAATTTTACTCTAGATGATGGTCAAATGTTAGTTGCCACTATGTAGCGTCAATCATTTAACAAAATACACAATATATTTTACAAAATAATCTACAAGAATAAAAAGAATTTTTTTTATTTAATTTAATATTTATATATTATATAAAAAATCTACACCTGTGACTTATTGGGGGTTGGAGATTAGTTCAGATAAATGCGGAAACAAACAATAATAATATTTATTGTAATTTACGCTAAGGGCCTTCTTTAAGAATGGGGATGGCACTAACCTCTACATTACGCGAAATGATTTTAGACCACCACTTGGTTTAGGTACTCACGTATACTCAAGATTTTACCCGAATGTTTTCAAGTGTCAATATCGAAATTCTTTTAGTTATTTTTACTTACTGTTTGTCAAATCAATAGTTTTAATATTCGTTAAATTCAACCTTTTTGCCAAGTATTTAAGTAAATTTAAATCATACAATTTTTATATTTATATTTGTTTAGTTTTTGTTCTTCTTATATTTATTTTATTAGGTTGTTTAAAATTGAGTTTTAATTAATTTCGGACTATAGATTTAAGAACTGTAAAACAGTGAGTAGAAATTATCTAATATTTCGGTTTGGTGAAAGGTGTGAGTATTGAGTGCAATACATCTCACCTTAGTTGAGGAAAATCTGTTTAATAAAAACAAAGGTTAGTTATATTGAAATTAATTATAGAGTAAGAATTGTATAGTCTAGCCTCATCAATATTTTATGTAAAAATTAAATCGCTCCTTTTAACCTGTTGTAACGAGTCTTTCAAAAAGACTTTGGTTATACCGATGGAATTAACATGACATAAATTGGTGTCTCCTAAATGTAAACAATAAAACTTGACACATAAATTAGTGTCACCTGTGACTCCCAAAAGTAAAAAATAAATATTGACATATAAATTGGTGTCAAGTGTGTCTCTTAAAAATACAAACTAAGACATAATTTGTTGTCAAGTGTTTCTCCTAAAGGTAAATTATAAAAGTTGACACATAATTTGGTGTCGGATGTTACCCTAAAAATAAAAATTAAGACATAGTTTGATGTTATGCTTGTACAATTGTAAATTTAATACATAATTTGATGTTAATTGTAGTTACGTAAAATTTGATGGTATAAAGTTTGTGTAAAATATTCACGTAATTCTGAAGTCGATTGTTTTAATTTAAAGATTTGAAAAGAGTAAAAAATTAAAATTTATTTGTTAAGGAGAGTAAACAAGATCTGTGTGTCACATATTTTATTCTGATTTTTAGTATCATTTACTGGTCTGTTGTTGTTTTAAATGTTAATATTTGTGAAATTGGTTTTGTAAAGTAAATTGAAGTTTAAGTCAAATTTGAGAATAAAACGATTAGTTTCAAATTTGTAGTAATAGGAAAATATTGATTAAGTAAATATTAAGTAATGTAAATATTCAGAGATGTAATTAGTTGGTTCCAAAGTATGTTTCAACACCAAAATAGCACATCAGCGGGATTGGCAGCATCAGAATTAGGAACGTATTACAATGGTATAACGGCATTGGACAACACATATAAATTCACCGTCTTTATTGCACAAAGTACTAAGAAACTTGAGAAATAAATAAATAAATAAAAGAATAACAAACTTATGCAAGTTTGTTATCCTTAAACAAATATCGGCTTAGATCACAGACAACGAAAGCTTTCAGAGGAAGTGTGCAATAAATTAGAAAGCTGTGCCGTGTACCTAAGTGGTATCAAATTCCTCCACGCAATAACAGCTTCAGTTTAGTTTTAATTGTGCCGTATAGGTAGAATGGTCCGTGTCGTGGAGAAAGACCCAAATATTTGGCGGCAGTAAAGGCGTGAAATTGCTTTCGACGGATGGCGCAGGCCACCGCAAGAGGTCAAGCTCCGCCGCCGCTTGGGGGAGCCCCTTCTTATTCCACTTCAAACGCGATTCACGCGATTAAGGCGATATGACTCGCCCGAGACGGCGTGCACGTCCTATCCATACGGATATGGGAGACTTGGGAGGTTCGCGGAATGAATTTGAATGTCATTTCGATTCTGTTGTGCGGCTTTCGCCGTGCCAGTGCGAACTCTGGGTCGCGTCTTCGTTCGACAATTATTCGAGAGTGTGCGGCGAGCAACAGATGTCCTTTGGACTCGGCTCGATGTTATGTGCTAATTGCAAATTATCATATGCAATATCGGCATTATCTGAGTTATTTTGATTGATTATTAACACTTCAAATGTGTTTGTAATTTTTTATTTAATAAATATGTCGAAATAAAATTTTGTTATCCGAATAAAACAGTGGGGAAGGGCGTAACAAAAATTAAAATATGCGGTAAAATTCAAATGTAACATTATAAAATGTCAAAAGATTAGATATCCTTATATTAATAGTGAGTACGTCCTCCTCTACTTCTCAGAAGTTCGGTGCAATATTCAGGTATTGATTCGTTTAATAAATTCTGGTGAAAAATACCGAAAAATATTTTTTAATAGAAAAATATTGTCACATAGGGACGATAGGACACAGAAATAATCCTTAATCATCAACATACAAACATCGCCCCCTAGTGCGATTATTGCTTTCGTATAATGTCGTGATTGGCACTGTCAGCACCAATACATTCCGCTGACTTGATAAGACTCAGCGGAATATCTGGGTCATGCTTTACTGGTGTCAATAAACCATTGTAATGTCTTGTAATATCAGACTATAAATAAAAGCGCGACGAAGATCAAGTAACAGAAGTGTGTGAACTACAACAGAGGTCACGAGTCGCCCGATGAATACCACTGTACGCCAAGAGCAGCCCTGAAGGTGGTCCCTTACCTGCTATTGTAAGTCCGACAATTTGTAATGTGTTTTTTCTACATGAGATATGAATAAAATTGTATGTATTCTGTACTGGTGTTCATCTGAGCTAAAAGCGTTTATAAAATATGAAATTGTGGCGGCCAATGTGGGATTTCTAAAATAATTATTTTATAAATTCAGTTGCCAGAATGTTTTATAATATTCAAAAATATAATAATTTGAATAAACTTATTACTTATATTTTTATTTCGATTTTCACACACGAGTAGAATATATGTAAGAGAAAATTATGAATTTCCTATGTTGCCGAGGTGTGGCCATTTCTTAAATAGATTACAGATATTTTTTTGTCCATCTGACACTTTATAAATGGCGGAAAACTTTTTATTTAAAATTTATATCAAATAAGTATATATTAGGTTTTACTCATAGTAGTTAAAAATAAAACAATTAAATATTTCGCATAAATTTTACTATAAATAGCAAAAAAAAAAAAGAGTATGAAAAATACATACTATATTATACAAATGATCCGTAATACATAAAATGAATATTTAAGGAAACACTTTGACACTCATCTAAACTAAAACTGAAAGTAGAGATACAATTATTCTTGAATTCTTAATTTTTTTATATAGTCTTTATCAATTCAATATTTCGATCATTAACTTTCATTTTGTTTAGGAGAAATTAAATAATTATATTTATAATATAAAACAAGTGTAATTAGAACAAAAAATTGAATTCTTAAGTTTATTAAGCATAAAAGAATAAACAACAATAAGGAAAACCTAACGCCGTATTAGGGAATTAATTCAACAAATGCAACAATGCCATGCATATTTTACAAGTATAATTAAGTTTATGGCCTACGTTCGTATTCATTCTCATAATACTTTTTAAATAATTGAGGCCCCGCCTCGGCAACCGTGCCCACTTACTATCACATAGTAAGATTTAGGTGGCTGTGAGTGGGCTTTAAAACTACAGGGTACGTGAGTGAAATTTTTAAATGGTTTTCTGCAACGCGAAAATAATTTTACAAGATTAAATAAGTTTCATTTTGAGTAATTATTGAATTTAAATGAGTAATGCGATTAAATATTAACGGTAACTTATAAGCTAACTTACAATACCAATTAAAGTACATTTAGAGGCTCAAATATCACCCCGGTTTTATAGTTTTCAAGCAAAATTCATTTTTAAAATGATAAAAATTATAAATTTAAATTGTAAACAAGGAATCAACAGCATGGTTGACTACCATTCTGATTCCCCGGACACTGGCAACGATTCCCAATACAGTTCCATTCCACATCTGAGAATAAAACCTATGAGAACTAAGGACGGTCTTGTATTACCTTGTTCGAACAACTATACTGCTCATTTGGTTGACGACTTAACATTTTCAACAATTGAATGTGACAACGTGCAAACATGTCTCCAAAGCAACGTAGGAACAAACTCCCAACATCCAGAAAGCAATAATCTTGTACCATTCCAATTCCACACACTGAGAGACTTCTTCGCCGGAGACTTGGTAACGCCTGGGAACGGATTGTTTAATATTTCACCTCGTTCTAATCAGGACTCCCGTCGACTGATTGGACCCATTGGTTCACATTGTGAAGACTGTTTTACAGTTCTTTTTTTCCATATTTTCCAGTTGGCCCTCCTCCTGGGATGAATTATGGCAAGCCATACAAGAAAAATCATCTGAGCAGACAAAGTCAACCCATCACCTTTCACCATTTTGATTCTATATACACCGAGAACGACATTTCAAAATGCCATTATGTACTCCAACAAAGAACGAAACTGAAGTAAAAGTTCCTGCCAGTACGTGGAGAATCTAAACAGCAGATTATGCAGTTGATTCTTCGTTACTCAGCTGATTTTACTTTCATAGGATTCCTTAATTCAATAATATCTTCCGGATTATTAAGAATAGGATGAGCCAATGGAGAGCTTATATATAATAGCACCATTCTCAATCTGATGGCAGGCAACTTGTTTTTAAAACGTGGATATCAGTAAGAATCTTGGTGGGAGACTAAATGGTTAATCTTCATTCACAGTTAGTTCCGTGTTTCAAAAATATTGCATTCAAATATCGATAGAGGGAATGCCATATATATGCACGTGTTAAAAACTAATTTGCTCACCTAAGATCGAATTAACACCACACAAAACACTGTATATAAATACTCAATCAACTCATCCTACCCTGAATTACCCTGTTGATAACGTCGAATTACGGAGAGCTATGAAAGTAAATACAATTGGGTACTAAGGAATCAACCACATAGTCGGATTGTCCGGACACTGGTGACGGTTTTTACTACTCTTCCGTTACTTAATCTAAGCCATATAACCAATGACTAGTAAAGGATGGTTTTGTATTACCTTAGCGGATCTGGACTACTTGCGACTGTTCTGTTCGAGGTTGTTCGAACAACTAAACTATGTTGCTCATTTGATTGACCACGTAAACTATTTCAACAATTGCATGTGGCAATGAACAATCAAGTCTCCAAGGCAACGTAAGAACAAATGCGCATCGTCAAAAAATTCAATTCATGGCTCACTGAAAATAGGTATTATTACAACTTAAAACCATGGATACGTTCTGTCAATACAAGCAATTCAGAGCTTACTGAAAATCAGGGGTGGCCAAGTGAATAGGAACGGAGGGGGCAAGAGCCGATCGGTGTCGCTGAAAAGGCACGACCTTTATGTCTCAGAATACAGACTGGTGAGAAGTGGACAGTTGGGTAGTTGTAATATTTGATTTTATAAATTGGTAATAGAAATTCTGAGATGAGCAGGGAATATCTAGTGGTTTTAGTTAGAGAAAATAATTTATTAGATTTCAGAAGAGTGAGTCATAACTTGGTAGTTTTTAGGTTGTAGAAGATGGTCTGAAAGAAAATATATTTCTGGTAAGAGACTTACGTAATTTAATAGTTTGTGTCATTGTATTCATTTTATAAACCGTATTATTAATATGTTCCTTTCTTTTTATTTATTGAATTTGAAGTATTTTTTTTAGTTGTATCATTTCATGCTTCCTTCTTAGTTATTGCTTTAGTCAAAATTCAGAAAGTTACTTTTACAACAGTTATTTTAGTTGTAATTTGATGTATTACGTCTCATTTGTATATAGTATGTATTTTTCATATTTTTTTTTTTGCCAACCAATAATTCTCGAAGGACCAAGGGGAATCCTCTCCCTATCGAGTCAGTCACTCACTGCAGTGACGCTTCCTTATTTTGTCTGAATGGTGACAATTAGAAATACTAATGGTCCCTCTCAGATAGCGACTGACTTTGTTAGGAATTAATTATTAGACATCATTTCTGCACGATTAACACTTTCAGAATTTTGTTCAACAAATTGTCCCATCATTTTAATAACTAAACATATTGGAATAATTATTGTTTGTATAGTTACAATTAATATAGTTATTCCAATATATTATTATAATATCATATTTATAAAATTAAATTGAAGTAGTACCTTGTTCTCTGGCACAAACAAAAAAAAATCACTTTGTTGGCCTCTGACAACTAAACAAATTATAACAATTATTGTTTGTTTAGTAATAATTAATATAGTTATTCCAATATTTTGTTATGCCATATTAAACAAATGTAGTACTATGTTCTCTGGTACCAAAAAAGCATTTTGTTGATCTATGACAACCAAACAGATAATCATAATTATGGTCTATTCATATAGTTATTCCAAAAGTATTATATCTGAGCTATTTTATTATACTACCATTTTTAAAACCTAAATAAATAAAGTACTTTGATGTCCAGTACTAAGAAACAAAAACATTTTGTTGGTTTGTGACAACTAGACAAATAATAATGATTATTGATTGTTTAGTTACTATTAATATAGTTATTCCAATATTTTATTGTAACATAATTAATAAAAATAAAATAAATAGAATACTTTGTTATACGGTACTAAAAGAATGATTTTATGAGCATATGACAAATAAATATGTAACTATAATTATTGTTGTTTTAGTTATAATTAATTTAGCTGGTTATATAAATATTTTACTACACTACTATATAGAAAAATTAAATAAATAAAATTCTTTATTATACGGTACTAAAAAAATCATTTTGTTGAACTGTGACAACTAAACATATATTAATAATTTTTGTTTGTTTAGTTATAATTGATGTAGTTAGTACTTTCACCATTTTACTATACCACCATATTTAAAAATAAATAAATAAATAAAATTCTTTGTTATCCGGTACTAAATAAATCATTTTGTTGGCCTATAACAACTAAACATATAATAATAATCATTGTTTGTTTAGATATAATTGATATAATTAGTAATTCCACTATTTCCACTAGTATAGTGAACTACCATATTTAAAATATAAAATAATTTATTATCCGTTACTAACAAAATCATTTTGTTGACCTGTAACAACTGAACATATAATAATGATTATTGTGTGTCTACTTATAATTGATATAGTTAGTAATTTCGCTATTTTATTATACTGTCGTATTTAAAATTAATATAGTTAATTATTCCAATATTGTATTGTACTACTACATTTAAAAAGAAATAAAATACGTTGCTCTCCGTTACCACAAAAGAATCAGTGTGTTGACCTCTGACAACTAAACATAATAATAATTATTGTTTGTTTAATTGTTATTAATAGAGTTAATTAATCACATATTTTATTATGTTACCATATTTAAAGAAATAAAATAAATAAAACATTTTGTAATCCGGTACTATAAAAAAGGCAGTTTGTTTACCTGTGACAAGTAAACATATAATTATAATTATTGTTTGTTTAATTTTAAATATTATAGTTAATTAATATTAAAAAAGTAATAAAATACAAGAGAATGTTTAATCAAAATTTTATATAAATTAAATATATCAATTCTTTGACATTAAAAAAGAAAAAGTAAAAATGTCCCAGTATAAAGGGAACAAAATATTCGAATATTAATTATCTATGTATCGATTGGGTACAAAGGAAAACATCGTCGAATAAATGGTAAAAAGATTTATTTAAAAACTTTTCCTTAACAAGCACTACCTCCCGCTCTTTAAATTGCTTCCGGAATCTTAATAAATTAATAATTAGAAACGTTTCGAGTTAATTATCGACGATTCCCCCAGCAATACAAATTGAATTTCTTTTATTGTTCTTTCCACTCTATTTCGGACAGAAAGTGTTGCCGAATGTTAACATTTTCAATGAGTTTCCCAGATAATAACTTTAATTTGGTGGTGTCGAACATTTTACAGAGCGGTAGTCACTAAGATCTGTTCAACAAATATTTTATGTAAAATTAAATCGCTCCCTTCAACCTGTTGTAACGAGCCTTTCAAAAAGACTTCAGGTACTATCACTCGAGTAGTATTTACCCACGTACCTGTTACAAGATGCCTTGTTAAGTTCTTACTTTCCAAGCCAAATAACAAACTGAATCAGTTCCATGGAGATCTAATTACGTCTGGCGCTTATTCCCACTGTTTATTTTTTCAGGCCGTAACGGCGGCCCGCCAAAATACACAAATTCAGCAATATGCAAGAAATAGAATCGCGCTTTCGTTAATTTATGTCCTGGACTTTGAATAGCCGAACATAATGTTGACCCGAACTTCCGAACGAGCTACAGGGTGGTTGATATTTACTGTTATGAATTCCCGAGGTTCCAAACTACCCTCGTAACCGCTGATACTGGCGTGTTTCAAACTCTAGTTTGACTTCTCTTAAAACTTACTTCTCCGCAAACTTAAACTTAACTAAATGTATGTCTTTGGACGACGGTCAACTAGGAGGAAAGAAACAAATATATTAAATGCATCACGCAAGGTACTTTTATGGATAATTGCAATTAGCCCTCTGATTTGTCGTCTGGAAGGGTTACAATCTACTAGTGTCAAGATATTCGAGTTCAAAGATGGAAAATCAATACCACTTAGCTTAGTTAGAGTTAGGCTATAATAGGATAGCTTAGGATACATAAGATTGTTTAATAATACAAATAAAATTAAAATTAGTTTAATAGAATATAACAAATTAGAAAAATAATAAAAGATCATTGTCATCATTTGAGATTTATATCAACCGTCAATATATTTGATCCAGTCTTCACCTTAGTCAACTTCGTGGTTTTATCTAAATTTAATTTCAACCGAATATTATTTTCAGTCATGAAAACCACAATAGTTCTACCTTTGAGGGAATCACACAACTCCATTATCAAAATATTTAACTTCAACATTAAAAAATCAATGTTAGGTTAGCTTGTCTGAAGTTGGGTTTGATTAGAATAGCTTAGGATACATAAAATTATATTTTACAATTGCAATAAATTCCCTTAAGCAAAAAATTATGTAATAACATCCCATACAAATATTAGAAAGAAATTATGAAAAAAAGTGTAGACCGATTTTCAGTTGGCTACTACCCACTCTTTGAGATTTACATCAACCAGAAATATACTTATTCAACTTGGAGATTTTATTTAAATTCATATTCTAAATTTATTTTTAACTGAATATTATTTTGTGTCATGAAAAAGACAGTAGTTCTAACTTTGGAGGAGTCACACAATTCCATTATCACTATAATTGACTTCAGTATTAAAAAATCAATGTTAGTTTGTCTGAAGTTGGGCTAGATTAGAATATCTTAGAATATACAAAATTATATTTCATAATTGCAATAAATATCCCTAAGCAAAATATTATTTAATAATACCCAATACAAAATTAGAAATTATAAAAAGTGACTTATTTTCAGATGGCCTTTTATTACCCATTCTTTGAAATTTATATTAACTCAACTTGGTTTTTCTGTTTATTGGAACAAAGAGGGGGAAATCTACAAGACGTAGTGCTGGACATTACCGACTAAAAACCCCTCTCCGGGCACCGATCCGAAGATCATGGCCTAAGAGTAGTTAACTATAAAGGTTTAAGAAAATAGAAAGAAGGGAAAAATAAAGAGATACGTAGCAGTCGCCACATAGTAAAGAAAAGATATCCCAAAGAGACGCAGAGGTCTAGACAGCCAAGAGACGAGGTCTCTTGTGTCTGTCGGATTCACAGGGTTGAATATCATGCAAGCATGCAATCTCCGGATTAGAGTGTTCAAAGATAGATCTCCGGAGATTGAGGGCATGCTTGCGCCGCAGCTCTGAAAGAGAGGAAATGTTGTATTCGAAACAGACTTGAGCTTTCCCTCTTACCAAAGCGACCTGGGGAGAGAAACTGAGTTTCTTGTCAAGTATGACACCCAGGTACTTGGCGCAGGGACTCCACTCAACTTGATGATCATTGATATGGAACTTAGGTGGCAGCCTTCGTCGATTTGAGAAGACGATAGCTTCAGATTTAGAAGGATTTATCTCCAATCTCCATGGAGTGTAGAAACAGAGCACTTTAGGCAGGAAGTTCCTAATATGGATCCCCGCATAAACTATACGTTTGTGGAAGCTAACTAAGGCAACGTCATCGGCATACATTGCCATAGTAACTCTAGGATGAGATGGTATGTCACTACAATAGTTCTCGAAGAAGACAACGCGCTTCCTTCCCTGGAACGAAAGGAACGGTTGGAAAGGAAAGGAACGGTTGGAAAGGAAAGAGTGGATAGTGCCGATCAGATAAGAAGGAAAGTTTAGCAAAGTCAGTTTGTGTATTAGACCAGCATGCCAGACCCTGTCAAACGCCTGCTTGACATCAAGGAGCAACATGGTACCATGTTGCCCCTTGTTATGCCTTCCAGCCATATCCTCAGTCACCTGCAAAAGCTGATGACCGGTACCATGGCCACGACGAAATCCAAACTGAGCGTTCGGCAGGATGTGCTGGTCAGCCATAAATTCCTCAAGCCGAGTCCGAATAACCTGCTCCGCCACCTTGCTTAGCGAAGAGAGAAGGCTAATGGGACGGTGACTGTTAGTAAGGTGGGGGCAGGTTTGTTAGGTTTTAAAAAGGACTCTACTGTCGCTACCTTCCATACCGACGGGAAGTAGTGGAGACAGACCATCGCATTTATAATGTTAGTAAGCTTTGCCACCTGAATGGTAGCAAGCTTCCTAAGGGCCACGTTGGGGATGGTGTCTGAGCCGGGACTTTTCCGGTTATTGAGGGCTTTAAGGATACCACTGACTTCGCTAGGAGAAGTAGGAAGAATGTCACATAAAGAATCCCATGTCCGGTTTTAGGAACGTTTCCAGCAGACAAACGACATCGGCTTCAGAGTCTCTCAAAAACTTAGTGATCTCCAGGGAGTGGTGTCTCACTCCCCTAGCATTCCAGCTGACGACCTTACAAGTCATCGCTTTATTAGGACTCAACAGAAGCGGCCAACAAAGATATCCAACACGTGATCTAGGGGAGATGTTGTTTGGGGTTGCGCCTGGATCAGGGGTTGGCTTACGATGGGGGCGGCCGAAGGGGAGGGCCTTGCAACACTGGCATCCAGAGTCGCAAACGATCTACCAGGCTCAACGGAGAATGGCTTCACAGCTTGAGAGGGGGGAGAAGATGGTGCAGGGGGAGAAGGACCCTCAGTAATGAGTTTTGGCCCAGAGGCCTTAGGGCAACCCCTATATTTGCCGCTGTGATCTCCACCACAGTTGGCACATCTGGGCTTTGCTTTCCCATCGCTCTTCCTCTTGCATTCAGCAGATGGGTGGGATCCTGCACAGAAACGGCACGCCCAATTGGCGTTGCAGTAGTTTGATGTGTGACCTTTCTTTTCTGCTCAACAGAGACCCGCAACCCTGCAAGCGAGCTAAGTTTAAAGATTTCATTGAATGTGCCCACCCTGCTAAGGTGGACGGTCACAAGCGGCCAGAGGTTTTCCCCCCTTCTCATCCGGTATACGGCGGTAACCGGGAATCCCAGCTCCACCAGCTCCGTGAACACCATGGGCTCTGTGACCGCCTGGTTCACACCACGGATGACTACCACCAGCTGCCTGTCCACGGGCAGCTGATGGGTGTGGTAGGTGACGCTTTCCTTCTCTAAACATACCTCAACATTCCTACTCGAGCCAACGACGGCGCCATTTCCCGGGCCCGAGACCTCCAGCTCCACAAAAACCTCTCTATTTCCGCCTCTGCCTACTCCACAACCTATTGACATTTTACCCACCGCTACTCAGTTCGCGGCGGGCATACCCAAAGAGCTACCTATGTAGCAATTGATCACCTTAGCCTTGCTACTAATTTCACGAGGCTTTTTGATTTGATCCACTGTCCTACTCCACTCCCTCACCATGAGTCGCTACCTTGGCGTGGTGTGGGGGCTTAAGTACCCATCGTGGGCTTGAAGTGGCCGTCTTGCCCCCCCGGACAGTTGCTGAAGCCTAACGATGGGGAAAACTAAAGGCGGCTCAAAACTGTCACTCGCGAGAGTGACAGTGATTGGAAGGGAACAAAAATACGAGGAGGGCTTGAAGTGGCCGTGACGTTTGCAGGAAGCAGCGCGCGGTCGCTGAAGCCTGAGTCGGAAAATGGAACTACAAATAAGATCATGTGGACAATAAAGACTGCCGATCGTGATAAGCGATGGCGGAGACTCTGTGGAGCAATAATGAACCCGGCGAGGGCTTGAAGTGGTCGTGTCGCATGCAGGAAGCGGCGAGCGGCTGCTGAAGCCCGAGTCTGGGATATGGAGTAACAAAAGAGAAAAGTGGGATAGATAGAGGCAGAAGCCGGAGTAAAGTTTGGGCATATGAGAAATCATATGGCTTTGAGCATGTACTGGGTATGACGAATACCTGGTGAACAAAAAGGGAGAATGTCTGGTGCAGACCAGGGATAGATGGTGTGTCAGGGGGCTCTCGAACTGAGTAACGAGTGTCCCTGGCAGTAGTAAACGCTACAAATGTAGCTCTTTGGGAATTCTGTGAATAATGGAGATAGAAAATGCGGATGTTGATAAAATATCTGGCATGTTTGGTAACATCAATGGAAGTGGAACAGAGCACTCGGGCGGGAAAAGGCGCCGTCTCGTCCGTTGGCAGAACGGAAAACAGAAGGAATTGACGGAAATGAAAAAGAACAGTGGGTTGATCCCCCGCTAGTTTTTGAGCGAGGTTTGGAGAAGTGGGTTATCTTGCCAGGAGGCTTGGTGTGATATTTTGGGTTTGGAAGGGATAAAATGACTTATGGCCGAAAGGCGAGGTGGTCGTGAGTGCGGATGCGCTTGTATTCATGTCCTACTCCACTTTCCGGATACTTTCACTCCGTTACCCATATTTTTCATTTGCCAAAGAACGGGTGTTTCCGCCAGTATCCAATGTTTTTCCCAGTTTCCTTTTTATTCTGTTGTACCATTTTCCCCATTTTGGGCTTCAGCAGCCGTCCGGAGGGAACAGACGACCACTTCAAACCCTTTCTGGGTACTTTCAGTCCGTTGCCAAATTGACACTCTTACCAGTGCCGGTTTGAGCCACCTTTAGTTTTTCCCACCGCGAGGCTTCAGCAACCGTCCGGGAGGGAAGACGATCACTTCAAGCCCACGATGCGTACTTAAGACCCCACACCACGCCAAGGTAGCTACTCATGGTGAGGGTAGCGACGACACGGGGGGCGAAACGGGGGACAGCCTAGACCCTAGGGGGGAGGGCACTGATAATGAAACAGAAGAATTTACCGGGGTTCCACCGGGGGACACAGAGTCTAAACGACGCTGGAGACTCTCAGCGCCGCCTGCACCCTCAATGCATACTCCAATGTGACCCTTGAGTTGGGATTTCTTGGTGGGCCGGGTAGGCACTCCCGGCGAAGAGCCACGCGTTGTAGAGTCCTGGGCAGGCGGAGAACACCCTCCCAACTTTCGCGATCAATTATTACCGCTAGACTTCATAGTGGTACTGCACAAACACTGAACACAACACTACAACTTGTTTGTATTAGGAAGTAACCCAGGTTACAACCTAAATTAATCAAGTTTTTCGCTAGTTGCTACCGGCAACCGTCTAGCACCACGGCTCACGCCAGCATAGGATTTGCCTTGTAACACAAATCTGATGTGATAAAATAACATAATGTAATATAAAATAAAATAAAATAAAATAATTCAACTTGATGATTTCATTTAAGTTTACCTGAGTAGAATAGCTTAGGATACAAATTTTATTATTGCAATTAAAATTAAGTCAACTGTACAAAATATAAGAATTTGAAAGTATAAAAATAAAATAAAAATAAAGTATAAATATATTTCTAGTTGTCCTTTTTAAACCATTTTTCATTTTTCTTTTCCACTTTCATCATCCTTTGGGAATTAAAGCAACCAGCAATTTATTTACTAAACTTCACCAATTTATTTAAATTCACATTCTAAATTTAATTTTAAGTAATTTCAATCACGAAAAACTACACATCAGCAAATTTAAATGAAAAATTTATTATAACAAAAAGTCGTGATGTTTGCTCATCCTCAGATCAATGTACTATTTGTAAACACTGATGAATCTTTGTCTTTAATAATGGTACAATTTGAAGTAGCTGCACATGAAGTACCAAATTTATAAATTAGCTTAAATTAGGTATCCGTAATAATTCAATAATATCATCCCGGGCAATGCAATTAAAGGAATAACTGAAGCTAATAAAAACCACTGCACACTTTAGTGTGTAATTGCATTAAAGGATCGTTCGAAGAACGTCAACAATTTGAATGTAATTTATCCTAACCCTTTATGTTCACAAAGTACAAAGAGCAAAAATTACTGGAATTGTATGAACACAATAAGATATATTTCATTATTTCACAACGTTTAACAGTATTAAAGGTACAGTTGGGCGAATCGCATAAAACATCCCCGGAGATCTGGAGAACTGTCTGTACCCAAACATATTTCAAATGAGAAATGTGTTCCTTTGAGCATTTGCGGTTATTTGATATTAAAACGCGGCAAGTTACTAAACAAATCAATAAATAATATTTTATATTATACACTATTTAAATGTGTGGGTGAAGGTCGTTTCTGAGATAGATAAATCATTTTTCCTTTGTACAAATTCCCCTAAATCCTTCTTCAGATTCCGTAGAGATTGAACATGAAACAGAGGTTCATGTCTTCTTATTCATGCTGAATTTGTTACGTGTTATTGGTCAGTTTTGCGACATCGGTCTTTCTTTGCGATTTTTAAAGTTCGCCTCATTAAATCATACATTCCCATTAAATCACATTTAAGAAAGATAAAGTATTTTTACGGTTTCGCAAGGATTAACCGCTAATCTGAAGGATCAAATCTTACCAGACATAAAATCTAAAATGGCAGCGAGATAGAGCCAGAAAATTATCACTTTATTTATATTTTTTCATGTAGTTATCATCAAAATCAATTAAATAATTACTGCTATTATTTTATGGCTTTTGATATTTTTGAGATTTTTAAAAAATTTATAAAAACTCCCTTCTTAACATTTACCAGTTGAATAAAGAGGTAATTACTTAATGAATTAACATTTTATGATATTTAGATTCGGAGCTTTCAGAATTTGCAGAAATTATAAATGTAACTTTGAATTTTTTATTCATAAGTCTGTTGAATAATGAAGTTGTAATTAATAGATTTACAGCTTTACACAATCTATAGGTCTCATATACCGTACGAAAAATGCTCTTCGTGTCTGGATGCTGTAAGAGATGGATGCACGACAAAGAGAGAAAAGTTTTGCCCGGTAGTAAGAATCCCTACTCTCAGAGACAATGCGCCGTGCTGGTGCGCGCTGGCGCACAATGTAAATTAATCTTTGCGAATGCATTTAGTAACTCTCCGTATGCGTAGGGATGTAGTTCGAGTTCTTCGGATGCTCCATTTAAATTCCGTAACTTTGTATAATTTTCAATCTGTAAAATGAAATATTTTTTGAGGGTATATCAAAAACAAAAATAAGTATTCTAAAAATAAACTACTTTTTTCAAAATAAAAATGTATCCCCTAAATTAAATAAAATATACTAAAAACAACGTCTGCGGAGACGAACCGCATGCTAAACGCAGCAAAACCAAATGATCCCCTCCAGTCAGTTCGGCCTGCCCACATAATTGCATCTTTCCTTTTAGTTTACAAAGGGGTATTGATGTTCCGTCTCAATATGCGGGTAGACACGCTCATCATTTTTGATACGGTATAAATGAACTAGCATTTATGAATTTTTAAATAAGTAAAAGTTAAGAAAAAACATTTGTATAAGTATTTAACAAAGATACTTTACCTAAAAAAAGAGAAAGTAATTTGTTTTTTAGGGTTTTTCAAGGACTGTCTGCTAATCATAAGAAGATAGTTCCAGATTTGCTTTAACATCCAGCAGCGTTTTCAATGTATAGAGAAGATTGGATTTGCTATAAAATAAATATATAAATAAAACCAGAATTCCAATTACCTAATATTTTATTGAACTATATTTTGTACCCTTTCAAAAGTAATGAATATGCTAAAATTTGACACTTTAAAGCTCCTTCAAGAAAGTTTTTACATCTTAAGTTACGTAATTCAAATTATAACATTCCCAATTCTAATCACAGATGTCACATCATATTATATTAAAAGTATAAAACAGTTTTTTAAAAAAGGCATATAGAGACATTATAAATATTCATATTTTAATTTAATTTTAATTAATTTAAGAAAATATGTAGAACAATTTAATTTTCATTTAACATACACAAAAGTCATTTCAACCAATTGATTAGATAATGTGGGTGACAGGAAGAAGAAAATATATTTTTCTTACTACCTCGGTCGAAAGTACGTATTTTGCTCCCCGGTTCCACGACAGAAAATAGTATTTTTCTGTCGTGGAACCGGGGAGCAAAATACGTACTTTCGACCGAGGTAGTAAGAAAAATAGTATACAGTACACACACTCGGCTACGCCTCGGGCAATATGGCGCGCAGGGCAGGAATCTCAAACTTTCTTCCCTTGTAGTGTAAAATACTATTGTTGGTAATTCAAATGTAATTCAAATTATAACAGTCTCAAGTCTAAGTCTATAGATGTCACAACAACTACATAGAAAAGTCATATTAAGACATATAAACGATCATATTTTAAATAATTATAGATGTTATTTATATAATAATTAAACATGATTAACAAGAAAACAGTTTGAACAATTTGATTAGATAAAGTGGCATGCGAAAAAGAAAATTAACTTTGTTTTGATATATGGATATGCCATATTTTCCATCGCATAATCCCGGACGTTGGTTGCCTTTGAGCCCGTTTACGTGATATTGCAGTCAACGCCGAAATATGCAAGCCGCCCTCCATAAGGGCGGGAATCTTCGGTCAGTTTCCAGCGGCCAACTAATCAACCACGTTCAGCTGATGGATCGGCTCCAAACTACACGACATGGCTCTTTTGAATCCATGCCCTTGTATTACCCGCTTGTATATTTTTTGAGTTTTCTTTCGCCGACATTAAAGTTGATTTAAATAAAAATATAATAAAAAAGCAGAATAGTCTGGGAAAAGACAAATACCTTCATAAATAACATGCAGCTTTATTACGAGCATTAAAATAATTTTCGGTGTTGAACACGGTTGCAGGTGAAATATGATCGCGGTTTTCTATTAAAATTCTACAATGTCTCTTATAACACTTCTCCATCTGCCAAATCTTACTTATTTACTCGCTTAAAAATTTTCTAACATGGACTTTACATGGACAGTCTCCTTGAAGTCGCCATGTGACAACCCCATCCCCTTTGACATTATGTAGGTCAGCACTCTTATGAGATCGTTCAGTTCGTGCTGATTAAAACGTTACAGTTTAGTCAGAATCTGGTCAAAGTTTTCACAGCTATTTTCTTGCGCCTAACAGCTGCTTAATTCTCGAACGGCCAGGGGCAATCCTCTCCCTATTGAGTCAGTCACTCACTGCATTGACGCTTCCTTATTTTGACTGAAGAGTGACAATTAAAAATACTAATGGTCCCTCTCAGATAGCGACTGACTTTGTTAGGAATAAATCGTTAGAAATCATTTCTGCATGACTAACACTTCTTATTATAGTACTGTTCAGGTTTCAGTATTTTTTCAACAAATTGTCCAATCATTTTAACAACTACATAAATAGCAATAATTATTTTTTGCATAGTTACAATTAATATAGTTATTCCAATATATTATTATAATACCATAATTATAAAATTAAATTAAAGTAGTACTTTGTTCTCTAGCACCAACAAAAAAATTATTTTGTTGGCCTCTGACAACTAAACAAATAATAATTACTATTAATACAGTTATTCTAATATTTTATTATAACATAATTAATAAAAATAAAATAAATAGAAAAATACTTTGTTATAAGGTACTAAAAAAATGATTTTATGAGCCTATGACAACTAAATATGTAATAATAATTATTGTTGTTTTAGTTATAATTAATTTAGCTGGTTACATAAATATTTTATTACACTACTATATAGAAATCATCGGGCAGTACCGTTCCACAAGCCAGTGGTGGTGGGAAGCCAATGGATCAAACTGCAAGTCCAATCCTCACCCAGGAAGGACCTTGTACCTTCCTCAGATTGGGCCTGTTCTTCCGGATCCAGTTGACAGGGGGCTGGCATCTTTGTCAGTCCCGTCTTCTGGTTTAATTCACCCGTATATGTTAAATATACGCCCTTTTCCCCCATATGTGCAATCACATATGTGAATCATTTGGTCATGATGTCCGGATCGGTACTCGGAGAGGTGTTTACACTTTCCCCTCTCTGTCCCCAAAAAAAAAAAATATTATATAGAAAAATTAAATAAATAAAATACTTTATTATATGGTATTAAAAAAATCATTTTGTTGAACTGTGACAACTAAATATATATTAATAATTATTTTTTGTTTATTTATAATTAATGTAGTTAGTACTTCCACTATTTTATTATACTACCATATTTAAAAATATATAAATTAATAAAATACTTTGTTATCCGGTACTAAAAAAATCATTTTATTGGCCTATAACAAATAAACATATAATAATAATTATTGTTTGTTTAATTATAATTGATATAGTTAATAATTTCACTATTTTAATATATTATCATATTAAAAAAAATAAAATAATTAAAATACTTTGTTACCCGGTACTAATAAAATCATTTTGTTGGCCTGTAACAACTAAACATATCAAAATTATTATTGTTTGTTTAGTTATAATTAATATAGTTATTTATTCCAATATTTTATTCCACTACTATATTTAACGGAAATAAAATACGTTGTTATCCGGTACTACAAAAGAATCAGTCTGTTGACCTGTAACAACTAATCATATAATAATAATTGTTGTTTGTTTAGTTATAATTGACATAGTTAGTAATTTCACTATTTTATTATACTACCGAATTTAAAAAAATAAAATAAATAGTATACTTTGTTATCCGGTACAAAAAAAAAAAATATTTTGTTTGCCTGTAACAAATGAACATATAATATTCTTTGAAATCTTTCTTCCTTTCTAAACGTCTTTCCTCTTCAGTTAAGCTGCGTGTTTTAACGCGACAGTCCACTCTCTCTTCACCTATGCTCTTCCTATATGGGGCACCGCCGCCCCTTGGCTCATTAGGTCCCTGCAAGAGACCTACATGAGGCTAGTGAGGTCGGCCCTTTTGTCCCATACTATGTTTGTAACAGAACTGTTTCGAATACATTTCCTCTCTTTTGGAGCTGCGGCGCAAACATGCCGTCAATCTCCGGAGATCTATATTTCAACACTCTAATCCGGAGATTGCATGCTTGCATGACATCCAACCCTGTGAATCTGACAGATGCAAGAGACCTTGTCTTTTGGCTGTCTAGACCTCTGCGTCTCTTTGGCACATCTTTTCTTTAGTATGTGGCGGTTAGCTGCAAACCTCTTTAATTTTTTCCTTCTCTCTATTTTCCTAAACCTATATGGTTATACTCTTAGGCCATGATCTTCGGATCGGTGCCCGGAGAGGGGTTTTTAGTCGGTTAGTCCGACACTGCCTTCGACTTCCACCAGAAGGCGTCTTGTAGATTTTACCCTCTTTGACCCAATAAAAAAAAGAAAAAAATTAGTTATAATTGATATAGTTAGTAATTCCTAACTTCCTACTACCATATTTCAAAAATAAAATACTTTATTATCCGGTACTAAAAAACTCATTTTGTTGACCTGTAACAACTAAACATGTAATAATATTCATTGTGTGACTACTTGTAATTGATATTGTTAGTAACTCCACCATTTTATTATACTGTCGTATTTAAAATTAATATAGTTAATTATTCCAATATTGTATTGTACTACTATATTTAAAAAGAAATAAAATACGTTGCTCTCCGGTACCACAAAAAAATCAGTGTGTTAACCTCTGACAACTAAACATAATAATAATTATTGTTTGTTTGATTATTATTAATATAGTTAATTAATTATATATTTTATTATTTTACCATATTTAAAGAAATAAAATAAATTAAATACTTTGTTATCCACTACTACAAAAAAATCAGTTTGTTTACCTGTGACAAGTAAACATGTAATAATAATTGTTGTTTCTTTAATTTTAATTAATATAGATAATTAATATTAAAAAAGTAATAAAATAAATAAAATACTTTATTATCCGGTACCAAAAAATACAAGAGAATGCTAAATCATTATTTTATATAAATTAACAATATCTATTCTGACATTAAGTTTAATGGGAATCAAACGAAAGAAAGAAAAACAAAAAAATTGTTGGTACTTGTGCCAAGTCCACTTAATCTAAAATATTGAAACTGCACTTTATAAAGGTAAAGGAAAGGAAAAAAAGAAAAAGTAAGAATGTCCCAGCATTAAGGGAACACATCGTCGAATAAATGGTAAAAGGATTTATTTAAATACTTCACTTTAACAAACACTTACTCCCGCTCCTTAAATTGCTTCCGGAATCTTATTAAATTAATAATTAGAAACGTTTCGAGTTAATTATCGAGGATTCCCCAGCAATAATAGCGTAAGGAAATTTACATCAATACAAATTGAATTCCTTTTATTGTTCTTCCCACTCTATTCCGGACAGAAAGTGTTGCCGAATGTTAACTTTTTCATTGAGTTTCCCAGATAATAAGTTTAGTTTGTTTGTGATGAACATTTTACAGGGCAGTAGTCGCAAATTGACTGTTTAATTGAATAAAGTTGGCGCGTCTAAGCATCCAACTTAATTATTATAAAAGCTTTAGTTTCTGTTTACTTTTAAACTCCCTTAACATTTTTTTACTTTGATAGAAGCGTTAAATAAATGAAAAAATAAACAGAATCATTTAATTCACAGGGTGAGCCAATTTTGTTGACTTAAGTGTATTTCTCTAAACTGATTTATTTCTAAACAAAGTGGATGTACTTTCTTGATAAAACTCTTTGCCTAAGCTCTTGCTACTCTATTTTCTGATGTCAAACAAGCTCAAGGACAGAAATTTGTGTTTCTCCACTATCCAAACTTATGATATTTAATTAAAATAAAAAAATTCATGAATTCCGATAAACACGTCTAATTAATTAGACAGATAACAGACAAAATAATACAATGCTTTGAAAATTATTAACACAACACCACAGAAGTGCCAAAGGCATTATAACTGAGCTGTGTTGATTTCCCCCCGGACTTTTCCAAAAATAGGACGTACACACCGTGCATGTGAGTTTAATTAATTCGCCCCCGCTAACTTCCCACGAACAATTTATGGTGTGTAACCTGACCAAAAACGGATTCCCGCGAATTTTATACATATACATACAAAGTGTTCCTCCCGAAACACGATAATGAAGCAATTAAGGGGGAACAGTAATATGTATTTGATGACGGGATAACATAACAAACTCGCAGACGATTGGTATGCAATTCGCACGGAGCTATCTCATCGCCTTTAGTTTTCGCCAATATTCACACCCAGTTACGTCAATTAAAGGTGCAACAATGATCTGATTCTCTGCGACCCCGAATTTCAGATCTCTCTTTCGCCACGCACAAAACCGCTAAAATTAATTCAGTGGCATAAAACATATGTTCGATTCCGTAAATTATCCCTTATAGGGCTGTAAAAAAAGTACATTTTTTCAGAATGAAAATTACAAAATTATATGACATCATAAATGTAGTTTTTAATTTATGGATAATTAAATACAAAATTATTTTTCGTACTTTTTGTAACCTTAAGAATCAAATTCAGTAGGAAGTAGACAGTAGAAAGTGGAAAGTAGTCAGTAAACAGTAGAGTTGAAAGTAGACAATAGAAGAGAGAGAATAGAGATTACAGATTAGAGTGTGGGAAGAAGAAAGTAGACAGTATAGAGCTTAGAAAATAGAGAATACACAGTAGAGAGTAAAAAGTATAGAGTAAAGAGTATAGAGTATAGAGTATATAGAGTATAAAGTATAGAACGTAAAGTGTAGAGTGTAGACTCTATATATATAGAATATATTGAGTATATAGAGTTTTTTTTTATTAATATAAACAAAATAATAAATGTTAATTACTGATGAAAATTATGGAACAGGATTTCATGTTTATATTTCAGAAATTTAAAATAAATTATTTTATAAATTATGTATTTAAAAAGTAATTAAATCATTGCAAATTATTTAAATTTTGTTGGACAGTTTAAAATTTAGTTAAATTATGTTAATAAGTTAATTAAACCACCATTCTTCATAGTTCGATAATGGTGAATGCCCCAAAAACATTTTAATTATTGAAATTAAACTTGCAAGAGTAGAAAACGTTAAGAACCATATAAAAATTTTCAGAATTTTAAAAAATTGTGGATGCGCTCTGCTTGTATTTTTAGAAAAGGTTAAATAGCAATTATTATAAATCTATTAGCTGTACTGCTAAAACTATTTTAATACTTACCTTATAACTTTCAGGGAATAGTCACATTTATACTTTAAGTACACTCTGGACGGTCTTGTATTACATCGGAGTATGTGGATTACTTGGGACTGTTCTGTTCGAGGTTGTTCGAACAACTAAACTATGCTGCTCATTTGATTGACCACGTAAACTATTTCAACAATTGAATGTGGCAACGAACAAACAAGACTCCAATGCAACGTAAGAACAAATGCGCATAGTCAACAAATTCAATTTATGAAAATAGGTATTATTACAACTTAAAACCATGGATACGTTCTGTCAATACAAGCAATTCATAGCTCATGGGTGGCCAAGTGAATAGAAACGGAGGGGGCAACAGCCGATCGGTGTCGCCGAAAAGGCACGAACTTTAAGTCTCGGAATGCAGACTGGTGAGAAATGGACAGTTGGAGATTTGTAATATTTGATTTTATAAATTGGTAATAGAAATTCTTTGATGAGCAGCATGGGGGGGGTGGCAAGTGAATAGGACCGTTAATTTTTTTCACCAATTGCAACGCATTTTAAATATGGCGCGAGTATTTTTAAAAGTCCGCGATTTAAGCGCGGGCTTCTATCCGAAGTTGCCGGGAGGATGGAATGGAACGAATGAATAAAATGGTTTGAAATTTTTGTTTTAGGTAAGTCATTTCTTATAATATCTTACTAAATAAAATCATGCTTGGATTCTATGCTTTGTTATTCAATAATTTATTACTTAAGATGTTTACTTTATATTACATTTATATTAGTAATAAAATAACCTCAAATTTGATTAAGATGCTTTATATATTAATATACTTTTTTATCTGTTGAATAATTTAATGTTATTTTGTAGGTTAAATAGGTTTCCGGACCATTGATTTAACCAGAATAGACTCGGCACTTTTTAGATATATTAATCTTATTATATATATTTATTATTAAAAGTAGGCATTCTAGGTTCCAACTAGACTGGGAAGGTTCGATCAATGGGAATTAGGTAGTTTTAGTAGAATATAGAATTTTTTTCTGTGATATTTTCCTGTAATTTTATTTTATAATCTTATGAAATATGAAATTTTAATACATATTATAGTGATGTTCATAATCCTAATTTTAAAAATAAATCTTTTTTTAAGCCACCTTCTGATTCTAAATTAAATTTAATTTAGCCATCAATCTGTAATATTAATCCTACTATCAAAACATTTCATGTCTGTGAAGACCATTTCTCTCCATCAGATTTCTCTGTGATAAGAAAAATTCGTCGCCTTAATCCTAAAACAGTTCCTTTGCCACCACTATTTTTTCATTCTCATATTCCTTACACTTCCAGGGATCTTAATTTTCATGTTTTTGAAAATTCAATGTCTAATTTGAATTCTAGTCAGTCTATTCCTTCCACTTCCAGAGATCTTAATTTTAATGTTTTTGAAAGTTGATTTGAATTCCGGTCATTATAATCCCTCTTCTAATAATTCCACTGTCAAAGATAATGTTAGTAGTTTAAATTTTTGTAGTCTTTCACCTATTGCTAAACCAAGAGTTTCTATTTCTAATCCTAAAATAATAATTCATCCAAATATCTTTGTTAGAGCATTTGTCAACATTGGCAACGTCTAATGCGCAACCCCCTCCTTTTTACTCACTTTTAAGTCAGTTCGAGAGCAACACACAACGCTCAGATGCTCCGAGCAAAATAAACAGAAAAATTACAAACTTGGCAGTTTTACTAGTCCAGCACATACAAAAGATTGGTCCTTCGAGCAGAAACTATTACACATACAAAACAATCTTGTTGAAAAGATCAAATTCTAACAAATCCAATGGTTCAATTAATCACTCTTATAGTCATTCACATAATTTACATCAGGATCTTTCTTCTCAAAATAGTTTGAATTTTTATAATAATTCCAATGTGAATGAACTTATCTCTAAAAAAATTTCGAAACAGGTTGAGAACACATGTAGACTGTATAAGTTGCATCGATCGGCAATATCTAAAATTTCTCAATTAAAATATCGTTGTAATAAACAAAAATCTGATATTGATATTCTCCCCAGTATCTTTAAAACAGGAAATTTAGAAAATCTTTGTGATCACTGAAACGATGTCACCAAAACATTCATATCTCCTCAACTACGAAATGCTTCTCGTAAAGTCCATGGTAGAGTCTGGTCCCTGGAAGATTAATCGTTTGCTCTTAGTATGTATAAACGTTGTGAAAAACTTAGTGGTGAACAATAGATAATTATCGTCTCATTTTTCTTTGCCCTCAATTTCTACACTTAAAAGTTTTTTAGGAAAAATTCAGTTTGATTGTGGAATTAATAAATTATACTTTGTTCATTTAAAATCAGTAACAAGTAGTTTAAAAGATAAAATTGTTCATTAATTTTTGATGAAATATCTTTAAGTTTAGGTTTATATTTTAATATTAGAAATCAAAATATTTGTGGTTTTGAAGATTTTGGTCACATTGGTAAAACTTCTAGAAAAGCTGACCATGCTCAAGTTTTCAAGGTAATGTTCCAGCTTTAAATTTTTAAATCTCTTATCGTTCAAGTTATCTCTAGTCTTCAAGAAATTGGTTTAAATGTTAGAGTTACAATTTGCGATCAAGGTAGTACAAATAGAGGTGCATTAAACTATTTATCTAATGAAAATTCTCAGAATTCAAGTTCATTTTATTTTCAAGTAAATGGTTGTCGTATTTATAAAATGTTTGATGTTCATCATTTATATAAGAATTCTAGAAACTCTCTTTTGCGTGGTGACATCGAATTCAAAAAAGATAAATTTGCTAAATTTGAATATATTATTCAATCTTATGTTCTAGATAAGTCTAATGGTAACTTTAGAATGTGTCCTAAATTAACTGATCAGCATTTCGATTTTAAGAATACGTACACTAAAATGAAAGACTGCAAAAGAAGTCCATCAACTTAGTCATTCTGTTTCTTCTTATATTTTTTATATGGTTTTTAATAATAAATTGCCGGAAGATGCTACTTATACTGCTGAATTTGTACGTACGATGAACACTCTATTCGATTCATTAAATGGCATGGGTGTCAAATGTATTAAAAATAGTAAACTTCAAGTGCATTTGGTAGTAGAAGCAGATGAAGACGAGTTGGGGCTGATTCCTGATAAACATGTCATACATTTTTATTTAAATTCAGATCTAAATTCTTCTCAATCGCTTATGATAAATATAGTAATTTAAAATTTGCTGTCACTGAGTCTTCTGGCCATTTGGAGTTTTGGAATGAAATTTTGCTTAAAATTCAAAATTGGAAAATTTTCGATACTTACTAACCAGTATAATTTTATTAAAGGGTGGGAGGTCACAATAAGGGCTATTATTTCTTTATGGCGCGATTTACGAAAAGAAGGCTATGAATCTTTGAACACTAGATTATTAAATCAAGATCCAATTGAAAATTAATTTTGTCAAGTTCGCCAACACAGTTTCTTTAATACTAAGCCAAGATGCCACCAATTTATTGCAGCTCTAATAACAATAGTTCTAAATAAATTAAGCCTTCCTATAATAGTTAATAGTAATTCAAAAGATGATAGTGGTGATTTTTTAGGGGCATTTTCCAAATTTATTTTCAATTCTGTAAAGTCTGTTTCGAACCCGAATGTTTTTATTTTCGAGTCAAATTTCATAAATGTTGAAAATTATTTTAATGAAAGTAGTTCCTTTTAAGGGGCTGCTTATGTAGTTGGGTAATTATTGAAAAAATTCAAATTCCACAGTGCGATTTATACCATGGGGCCCTCTTATCTGAATTTGTCACAGAAAATCATCTTTTTATATCTTTTAAGGAGTATGATGAAAAAAATAATAAATTAATTTACCCCAGCGATTTGTTGATTAACTTTATTTCAGTCATTCATATTGAATTATACAAATTTTTAGATATTCATGCTCATCAAAATTCTTTAAAAATTAATTTTAAAATCAATTTTTCTAAAATTTCTGATACTTACAAATTTTGTTCTGTTCATGATTGTAAAAGTAATATTTTGGATAATTGTATCATAATAATCTTATATAAATATCTTAAAGATAATAATAAAAAAGGGGTTCCCAAATTTCACAGAAAATTTTTATTATTTTAACTGACTGTTCATCGTATGTATGAAATATATTTTTATCTGTATTTGTATATATATTTTGTTGTATTTATAGTATATATAAGACTGATGTATTTTTTATAATATATATATATATATATATATATATATATATATATATATATATATATATATACCGTACGAAAAATGGTCTTCGTGTCTGGATGTTGTAAGAGATGGATGCACGACAAAGAGAGAAAAGTTTTGCCCGGTAGTAAGAATCCCTACTCTCAGAGACAATGCGCCGTGCTGGTGCGCGCCGGCGCACAATGTAAATTAATCTTTGCGAATGCATTTAGTAACTCTCCGTATGCGTAGGGATGTAGTTCGAGTTCTTCGGATGCTCCATTTAAATTCCGTAACTTTGTATAATTTTCAATCTGTAAAATGAAATATTTTTTGAGGGTATATCAAAAACAAAAATAAGTATTCTAAAAATAAACTACTTTTTTCAAAATAAAAATGTATCCCAAAAATTAAATAAAATATACTAAAAACAACGTCTGCGGAGACGAACCGCATGCTAAACGCAGCAAAACCAAATGATCCCCTCCAGTCAGTTCGGCCCGCCCACATAATTGCATGTATATCTTTCCTTTTTGTTTACAAAGGGGTATTGATGTTCCGTCTCAATATGCGAGTAGACACGCTCATCATTTTTGATACGGTATATATTTAGAATTATTATATATATCGTACGAAAAATGCTCTTCGTGTCTGGATGTTGTAAGAGATGGATGCACGACAAAGAGAGAAAAGTTTTGCCCGGTAGTAAGAATCCCTACTCTCAGAGACAATGCGCCGTGCTGGTGCGCGCCGGCGCACAATGTAAATTAATCTTTGCGAATGCATTTAGTAACTCTCCGTATGCGTAGGGATGTAGTTCGAGTTCTTCGGATGCTCCATTTAAATTCCGTAACTTTGTATAATTTTCAATCTGTAAAATGAAATATTTTTTGAGGGTATATCAAAAACAAAAATAAGTATTCTAAAAATAAACTACTTTTTTCAAAATAAAAATGTATCCCAAAAATTAAATAAAATATACTAAAAACAACGTCTGCGGAGACGAACCGCATGCTAAACGCAGCAAAACCAAATGATCCCCTCCAGTCAGTTCGGCCCGCCCACATAATTGCATGTATATCTTTCCTTTTTGTTTACAAAGGGGTATTGATGTTCCGTCTCAATATGCGAGTAGACACGCTCATCATTTTTGATACGGTATATATTTAGAATTATTATATATATCGTACGAAAAATGCTCTTCGTGTCTGGATGTTGTAAGAGATGGATGCACGACAAAGAGAGAAAAGTTTTGCCCGGTAGTAAGAATCCCAACTCTCAGAGACAATGCGCCGTGCTGGTGCGCGCCGGCGCACAATGTAAATTAATCTTTGCGAATGCATTTAGTAACTCTCCGAATGCGTAGGGATGTAGTTCGAGTTCTTCGGATGCTCCATTTAAATTCCGTAACTTTGTATAATTTTCAATCTGTAAAATGAAATATTTTTTGAGGGTATATCAAAAACAAAAATAAGTATTCTAAAAATAAACTACTTTTTTCAAAATAAAAATGTATTCCAAAAATTAAATAAAATATACTAAAAACAACGTCTGCGGAGACGAACCGCATGCTAAACGCAGCAAAACCAAATGATCCCCTCCAGTCAGTTCGGCCCGCCCACATAATTGCATGTATATCTTTCCTTTTTGTTTACAAAGGGGTATTGATGTTCCGTCTCAATATGCGAGTAGACACGCTCATCATTTTTGATACGGTATATATATATATATATATATATATATATATATATATATATTTAGAATTATCTTTTACTTTTATGTTGTTTATTATTGTTGTTATAATGTTTATAATGTACAATAAATAATTTGTATTAAAAATGTTTTAATTCCACAGCTTGTTTTATTTCTCATAATTCAATCAATAATATATACCAATTAATTTGAATTTGAAACTATTCCGGCCATTTTTCCAAATGTCAAATACAGAAAACTATAAAGGCGACATCTATTGAATAATTTAATCACTACAAATCAATTTCTCGTCCAGTGTTGTTTCTCATTTTTAGTAGAAGGTTGGTACTTCTTGGGTGTTCTGTGATGAGCAGGGAATATCTAGTGTTTTTAATTAGAGAAAATAATCTACTAGATTTCAGAAGAGTGAGTCATATATTTCTGGTAAGAGGCTTACGTAATATAATTGTTTGTGTCATTGTATATAATTGTATAAACCGTATTATTAATATGTTCCTTTCTTTTTATTCATTGAATTTGAAGTATTTTTTTAATTCATTTCATGCTTCCTTCTTAGTTGCTTTAGCCAAAATTCAGAAAGTTACTTTTACAACAGTTAAATTAGTTATAATGATAATATTACAGTTTTAGTTTAGATGAGTGTCAAAGTGATGTATCCTTAAGTACTCATTTGATATAGTATGTATGTATAGTATCATTTGTATATAGTATGTATTTTTCATATTTTTGTTTTTTTCATTTTATATAAAGTAAAATTTATGCGAAATATTTAATTGTTGGTAAAACTGCATTATAGCGGCCTAAAATTAAGTTGGTAACACTGGAACCTCGAAATTGGACTCAACGTTGCCGCTGTGAATTTTTATATTTTTTAACATTTCATTTCTTACATGTGTTTATTTTGGGTAAAATTATATTCATCTTTAATTTATTTTCGTGTTTATTAATTTGGGTTAGCCTGATTTTTTATTCATTTATATATCATTTTTATTGTGTTTGATTTGTGTAATTTATATTAATTTTGTTAGTAAATAAAAAACTAATTTATTTGTAAATTACATTATAAATTTTATTTAAACTATTCACAGATTGTGCTATAACTTTAGCTTAGTACTTTTAGATATTTATAGGTTTATTTTAATTATAATATCAGCCATGAATAATAATAATATTGAAACGAAATTGTTTTTTAAGGATCCGCCTATTTTTGGCTATAAAAAATTGAAAATTTTTTTTGGCTCATTAAAGAATATGTTTCGATCAAATAAAAAAATTCCTTGGAGTAAAATTAATTTTAAATTTGAAAAAATGCTGATTTTTGCGGTTTTATGTAATAAATAATAATAAATTAGATAGATAAGATTAGTTAAAAAAATGGAAACCTAACCTAACGTAACCTATTTTTCAAAAATAAAAAAAAATGTCAATAACGTTTTTTAATGAAATGAAATCTTATGAATAAATAATTTTAAATTTTAAATATATTGATTTTTTAAGGCTTTTTCTTGAAACTAACATATTTATCATTTAAAACTTTTTAGTTTTGTTCCAGATTTGTAAATGTTTTAACAATAATTTTCAAATATTTATGTAATAACAAAAATGTAACATTTTTATGTATTATAATGTTCTATTTTTGATAAACTTTCTGAAAAAAATATCTTAAGTTAGGTTAGGTTTGGTTTCTTTTTTTTAATATTCTACTTTCTAAAAAAAAATATAAAATTATATGAATTTTTTTATAAAAAACGTCGAAAATTAGTACTGTTCAAGTTTAAAATTAATTTTTCTCTAATAAATATCTTATTTTTTTCATTTGACCAAGACAAGTATTTCATCACGCCTAAAAATATAATATTAAAAAAATATATGAAATAAATATATAATTTTTTGATTTTTTTTATATGAAACGTGAAACCTCAGAAGCTCTATTTATTTCGCATTTACACGAATTTGTTTGACGAAATAAGTATAAGAGTAACCGAAATTTTCTTAATTCATTCTTATTTTGTCAAAGGGAACAATTTATTTTTAATTAATTAGAGCGTTTTATTTATTTGTAATGTACATTACATCGCTTAGATCGGAATATACGACAAAATATCTTAAAAAGTAATAAAATATCAGATGTGGCAACGTTGTGAGAGTTCTGGATGGTAATGCGCCTGCGGGAACTACCAACATAATTTCAGGCCGCTATAATGCAACTTTACCTAATTGTTTTATTTTTAATTACTTTCAGAAAAACCTAATATATACTTATTTGATATAAATTTTAAATATAAAGTTTTCCGCCATTTATAAAGTGTCAGATGTACAAAGAGATATCTGTAATCAGCGTTTAACATGGCAGCATGGCCGTCTCCCGGATTGGTAATTCTTAGGTTTCCTATGTTGAAGGTACCAATACCAACTTAAAATTATATGTTGTGTAGTTCAAAACCATGGACATGCAATAGCATATGTTTTGTTAACAAAGGAAATTCATAATTTTCTATTACACTTATTTTACTCGTGTATGAAAATCGAAATAATAAAAATAAATAATAATTTTCTTCAAATTATTATTTTTTAGAATATTATGAAACGTTCTGTAGTTTGTTACTAGAATTTATAAAATAATTATTTTTATTATTTAAGTCCCACGTTGGGCGCCACAATTTCATATTTTACATGTGTATTGGTTTTGTTGCGCATTCGTCAGTTTTAACAACAGTTGTAAAAATGATAGATGCGACACAAAAATCTTAATTAAGATATTCAATTGAATTAGGATAAGATATTTGGAAACATAAAATTAATTGCCTTATGGATGTAGTTGTAATTATACAATTTGTTTGCGCATTCACGATGTTTAAACATTTATTAAACATCAAAATCATACTTTTTATAGTATTTTAAAGGTTACTTTACTGATTAATTAAAAAATTTTAAATAGTACCTATTAAAAATGGATCAAACAATGAATAAAATAAATTACTTTTAATATAATCAACTTATTCTTAAAATTTGTTCATTAATAAATAATTACATAAATGTAAAAATATTTTTCTATTAAAAAATATTCTACTAGTATGTGAAAATCGAAATAAAAAAATAAGTAATAATTTTCTTCAAAATATTATATTCTGGAATATTATTAAACATTCTGTAACTTGTCACCTGGATTTAAAAATTAATAATTATTTTTACAAGTCTATTTCTATTAAAAAATATTTTTTGGTATATTTGTCACCTGAATTTATAAAATGAATCAATACCTGAACGTTGCACCGAACTATTATATATAAGGATATCTAATCTTTTGACATTTTATAATGTTACATTAATTTGAATTTTACCGCATATTTTAATTTTTGTTACGCCCTCCTCCAGTGTTTTCATTCGGGTAACAAAATTTCATTTCGACATATTTATTAAATAAAACGTTACAAATACTTTGTGAAGTGTTAATAATCAATTAATATCTCATAAACTTCAGTACAAAAATCAATTTTGAAAATGACTCAGATAATGCCGATATTGCATGTGATAATTTGCAATCAACACATAAGACCGAGCCGACTCTAAAGGACATCTGTTGCTCGCCACACACCCTCGAAAAATTGTAGAACGAAGACGCGACACTGAGTTCGCGCTGGCACGACGAAATCCTCATAGAAGAATCGAAATGACCTTCAAATTCATTCCGCAAACCTCCCAAGTCTCCCATATCATATCGCCTTAATCGCGTTTGAAGTGGAATAAGAAGGGGCCTCCCCCAGACGGCGGCGGAGCTCGACCTCTTGCGGCGGCCTGCGCCATCCGCGGAAAGCAATTGTCAAATGTAATATCACGCCTTTATTGCCGCCAAATATTTGAGTCATCCGCCACAACGACACGGACCATTCTACCTATACGGCACAATAAAAACTAAACTGAGGCAGTTATTGTGTGGAGGAATTTGATACCACTTATTGCACACTCCCCCTGAAAGCTTTCGTTGTCTGTGATCTAAGCCGATATTTGTTTAGGAATAACAAACGTATGCATCCACGTTTGATTTGTTTTGAAGTTTCCGGAGATTTACGTCACGAATTAAATCCCGGCCTGTTTTAGGTGGCCCGTCTAGTTCCGTACCAAAAATTTATGACAATGTGGGAAAACTGCGTAGCAAGTTCAAAATGAATTCGTCGCGGTATTTCATTTGCTTGGGGGCTGTTCAAAGTTGACTGAATTTGTGTATCTAAATGTAATTAAATTTCACACTCTTTATGCCGGATGATTTATTGCTCAAGTTTCTTAGTACTTTGTCGAATGCCGTTATACCATTGTAATACGTTTCTAATCCGGATGCTGCGAAGCCGGCTGTTGTGCTGTTTTGGCGTTGAAACATACTTTGGCACCAACTAATTACATCTCTGCCAACTTAAAATTATATAATATTTTATTAGCAACTTACTGAATATTATGTTTCAAATTGTTTTATAAATATTTGTTAGAAAACATTAAAAACAAATATAAAACTTTTAATATTTATTTTTAAAAATAAATATAAATGAGTTGTAGTAAAAAAATAAAATTTAATTTTAAGTTGTTATAAAAAGTTGTGTAAATAAACTCTTAATAGAAATTATTTTGTTATTTAAACATGGAATTATTATACAGAATGTTTAATAATTATTGTGACAAAGTAATAAAATTCATTAAAATAAGCCATTTTGTTCCATAAACCTCTATCTAGAATTGTGTATGTATGTAATAGTGCTTTTTTATCACGGTGTATAATAAATTAAATCTAAAATATATTTCTGGAAATGATTGTGTTAATTCTACTGTGTGATCAAAAATGATTGACAATACATCAGTCTATTGATTAAAGAATAATTATTACAGATGACTCAGGAGAAGTCATAATAAAACAAATATAAGAAACAATTAAGCCAAAATTAATATCACTTTTGATATATAATATTTCATTATGCGGTAAAACACTAAGTAACTAAATCTCTGTATAACATGATGAAGTATTTATGATTTTTTAGAGTTATTAGAGTAATTCTATTGAATGATCAAAGATGAATGAATATACCGTGAGAGAAAGAGTACATAATAAAACCATACAAATTTAATTGTTTTAAAAAATAAATATGTTGCATAATAACAATACCTATCCCCAATAATATTTTTTTATCACCTTCTATAATTATAATTAAATTAAATCTAAAATAAAGATAAACATAATTTATATAAAATTTTATTTTTATTTTTGAAAATGATTGTGTTAATTCTACTGTGTGATCAAAAATGATTGACAGTCAGCAGTCCATTGATTAAAGAGTCATTATTACTAACGATTACTATAAAAGGACTACGTCGTAGTAAACAAATATAAAAAATTAATCAAAAGTTAATATCACTTTTGGTACACAATATTTTATTATGGGGTAATATATTAAAAAATTAAACCAAATAGAAAATACATATATTTATATTTAATTCTATTTTTATATTGATATTTTATGTAATATATAATATTGATATTTAGAGTAAGTTAAACAATGTATATTGTTATTACATGCAGTTTAAATGTTTTTCCATCAATAATTTTTCAACTTTACAAACTAAATTAACTATAAAATGTCTTGTGAGTTGTAATAAATTAATAAAATATAATTTTAAGTTGTTATAATGTGTACAATATTGATTTTAGCATGGACTTAACATGCTTTTTAACAATTATATCTATTAAACAGATAAAATATATTTCTTCTTAGCTAACGAAACTGAAGAGAATATAATTTGAAGTTGATAAGATATTCATATTTTAAGTAAGTTAAAAAATATATTGTTATTATGTGTAGTTTAAATGTTTTTCCACCAATTATTTTTCAATTTTAGGAACTAAATTAAGTATAAAATATCTTGTGACTTGTATTAAATAAATAAAATATAATTTTAAATTGTTATAATGTATACAATTGTTATTATATGTGGTATAAATGTTTTTCCACCAATTATTTTTCAATTTTCGAAACTAAATTAAATATAAAATCTCTTGTGAATTGTATTAAATGAATAAAATATTATTTTAAGTTATTATAATGAATACTGTTTTGAGTAAGGCCATCCCGAGCACCGGCGCACAAGGCAACTCTCTTGAAGAAGCTAACGCAGCACAAGATGGAGGAAGATGAGAACGTGCGTGAACATCTAGACAATTTTTTTGACGCTGTTGATAAGCTGGACGCATGAATGTCGACATCAACCCAGACTTATTGGCCATCTTACTGTTACACAATCTACCAACTAGGTACGAGTATTTCAGATGTGCTATTGAGTCGCGGGATGAATTACCGAGTCCCGAAGTTCTACGGGTGAAGATTATGGAAGAAAGCGAAGCTAGGAGGGGTGAAACAAATAAAGTTGCAGGCGCTCTGTGGGCAAAAGGCCCCAGAAAACATCAAATTAACAAGAAGCAGAACGAGAAACCGAAGCGCGCTGACCCATCTAAAGCGTTTAAGTTCACGTGTCATAGATGCAGGCAAGTAGGTCACATGGCCAAGAATTGTCCTGGTAGAACAAGCACGGAAACCACAAATGCATGTTTTCAAGTTAACGCACGCATAAACGAACAATGGTGTCTTGATAGTGGAGCAACTTCTCACTTATGTAAGGACATCAAACGATTCGTGAAGATAGACAAAGAACATGCCGGGAAGCTAAGTTTAGCGAACGGGGACAAAACCGACATAACGCCCATTGGAAAGGAATGTATTGCACGCACCAGCACTTGCGACGAACCTGATGTCCGTGAGCAAAATTACAGAAAAAGGGAATACTCTATGTTTCATGCGAGATGAGGCAAAAGTTTTGAATCAAGCAAACCAAATCATTATGACTGCCAAACGCGAAG